>NC_139460.1:236270000-236785000 GCF_057233095.1 Heloderma suspectum
GTCCAGCTTCGTCGTCGTTCCAGCTACCTGGACTCAGCATGCTTCAGCACACCCAAAAGCTTCGCTTCCACGCCGGCGCTGGCCGCGGCTCCTGGGTTGCTGGTGCTCGCGGCGGGTCGCGCACGCTTCAGCATGGCTCCCTCGGGGCCGACGCCTGCTGGTCAACATAGGCCATCCTTATCGTAAGCAACATTTCTCCTCGCCAGGCGTCGACAGGTTTGTGAGAGGTTTAACAAGGCAGTACTGGCAGAAGGGTTATAGCCCCCCCCTTTTCCACACCCCGATATCTACGCTAGGGATTTCCCTTCTCGAAATGGTGCCCAGGAAATCCTCTAGGGGGTTTATCCTGATTCGTAACCTATCTTCTCTGAGGGCCAGTCTGTTAATCATGAGAGCCCTGATCACCTTTGCTCAGCGCGATACACCTCGTCGATGTGGTAGTTGTCTTGGTTGGGGATCCCGGCCACGGGTCCCTGTTGGGCATAGGCTACATGGAGTCCAAAGATGGTGATCAATGTTCTGACCTAACGCAAGTACTGCTTCCCTTTCCTTTTTACCTTGGTGTCCCTTAGCTCACAAAAGGCCGAGGGCCCGCCTCCCACATCAACATTCAGTGAAGCCAGTATGATACCCTTAGGCATTATTCTCGACTCCCTCAGGACAACTTTCAGGTCCTTTGGGCATAGCTCCAAGCAGTTATACATCTTCCTAGGGTTTCCCTTGGGGGGCCATGAAAGATATTGTTGGGCATCTTCTTTTCACAGTTGGGGTAGCGGCCCCTGGCTGTGCCTTCTCGCGCCAGCTCAGTTTGGGCAGCGCTGGGACTGCAGCTGCTGCACCGTTGACCCAGGGTTACTTCTGCTGTGCGCACGTATCCATGGGCATGGCTTCAATTTAGTAGGGTTTTAATGGCACCTCCTTCCGGAGGCGTGAGCCGCTCCTCAAAGCCGGACTGCGGATTCACGGGGTTCTGCCGCTATCCCGGGGGGGGGGGGGTTCAGACTCATAGGGCAGGTCTGATCGTGCTGTGGGTATTGGCCTGTAGAGTGGAGGCTGCCGCCGCCAAGCACATTTTGGATGACCTCATAGCCAAGTCAGTAACCCCCCCCCCTTTCGGTATGACAACGTGGCGACGTTATTCATTCCCCGTCCTCCTGAAATCAGAGGGTCATGTCATGAGTCAGTGTGTTCGTGCTCCAGTGTCGGTGTTACAACATCTGGTTCTGGGTCCGCCATGTGCCGGGTTAGGCAAACCCAATTGTCGATGCTTTGTCACGAAATTAGGTCAACTACTTCCGGGCCTTAGCCCCGCTGGTGCGTCCATTCCCAGATCCCATCCTTGCAGTACTATGGGAGACTGAAGCCAGGCTTGCCATCCTGCATTCCATAGCTCTCAGTACAGGAGCCACCTGCAACAGAGCAGGTAGGGTGTGCCACGCAATAGGCAAAGTTTCAGCGATGGGAATCATGGCCCTTACCTATAGACCATTGGCCACAATTTCGCGCCTCCTTAAGGAACAGACTATCTGGGACCATAAGTCGCAAGCTGGCCATTTAGCCTTCCGGCCCACAACGCTGGGATTCACTGACTCCATGTCAGATTTTAGGGTTCAGCGTGCAATATAGGGTTGGGCACAGATGTCGCCTACTTTAGTAAATTTAGCCACCCTCTCTTCCCGGATACCCCCCTTTGGGCTCCGGGGATAATGGCCCTCCATTTGCGCTTTTCAGTAAGGCGTTTCCCTGTTCCACGCAGCAGCATTAGCGGCCTTCTGCAAGCCCCCCCCCACACACACACACACACTTAGGAATTTAGGGTTGGTCTGAGCCTCCAAGTCCGACTTGTTCCGGAGGGCCTTGATATACTTCAAGGTATAGGTCTGGCCCAATGTAACCCACTTACATATTTGGGGATCAAACTGATCGGTATGGCAAGGGCACGGCAGGGGCCCACGGCCAAACAGAAGTCAATGGGTTATGCCCCGTCGGGATCTTATGGGTTATGGAATGCCGTGGGTCTGAGGAGGGGCCTCCGTTTCATCACTTCAACGGCTTACTGTGACATATGGGCAATTTGGGCAGTTTCTACATTAGCTCTACCCCGCTAGGCCTAGGTAATTTGCAGCTCTGAACCCACTGTCATTACATTGAAGCTGTCTCCATGGTAGCCACTGGAGGTTTCTCTCACAGGCACGTTATGGCAGTTTGAAAATAGGGCTTCACAGTGTTCCAGCCTGCATTCGCGGGTTGGCTCCTTCTTTCTGACACAATTCTTGCTTTGCTTGCCCTAATGTGCTTACTCCTTAGACCAGCAGACTCGTCGTACGCCGGAACGGGTGCTCTTACATGGGCACGTTATGATGTCTTGAGCTGCACGATGGGCTTGTATGTCATCTTCAGACTTCAGCTTCTGTCACCCTGTCACATTAAGATCCAGTGGCTTCACAGACGAGGCATACGGTGGGAGTCGCCTCCTCACTCTGTTCCACCAAAGTTTGTCAGTCTTCCTCCGCAGGTCCAGGTGCTGCACTTTGAGAGAAATGACTTCAGCTGTAAGCCAGGCAAGGACCTGATCGAACAGGCCTTGGTTGAGATGCAGGTGGTCTGGCATACCTGGCCGGAAGTAGCCTATTGCAGTCCTCACCGCTCCCATGGATCAATGGGAAGGCATGGAATGACATTGCCAGTGGCAGGGCATGTCGGAAAGCACACAGAGAAATGGCTTAGGGCCTATGCAAATGAGGCAATGGATGCACCATCTGCCAGGAAATTCTGTGGACATGGAGGGAGCATTACAGGTAGGGCGGTGTCCGCCTGTCTCATGTAGTAAATAACATATTTCTGTCTGATCTGCAAAGGGGCCTGCGGGAAGTTCTTCTGCGCAAGTGGGGGGAGTTTCACAAGCTCTAGGCTTGTGACTCCTGTGGCGGCTAGGACGGGCAAAAGAGGAAAGTAGGGATGGTGTGCATGCAGAGACACCTTATGGTGACGCCTGAGGCCCCCCGAACAGGTTGTGTGGCTCGGCGGGGGGATAAGGGTTGCCTGGGAGACCAACCCTACTCACTCACCCAAGTGTTGTGCAGCACCGGGTTGGGGGTGACACCGGAAGGTCTACCTCCCCCAGAAGGGGCAGTCTGAAGGGATGGCGAGATCACCGCCACCCCTCAGGTTGGGTGTGTTTTCGCCCAAGAAGTGCCAGCTAGCTGCTGTCACAGTTAGATGCCCGTCCTAGTTACCCCTTTGCAGGTATTTCAATAAATGTGGCCCAGTTTTCAACCCAAGCTTGTTGTCTGCATCTTCTTTAACCCATCTCCGCTCGCAAATGCCCTAACCCCGGCGCCAGCTTGTCTGGCTGAAAGGAGGGGCCACTGCAGGCGGGTGGGGTGACAAGACGTAGGGGCCTCTGATTGGTGCTCCCCAGTGGCACCACCATGCAAGGAGGGGCAGGCTGAGTTGCCTTAAACTCAGCCCTCCTCCCAATCTCAGCTCTCTGGCTCGACGCAGCTCCCTCCCAACCTCCCCTAAGCAGTGTAGGTTTCTTGCCAGCTGCCCTTTGGGAGCCATGTAGGAATTTTTTGGCTCACAGTTCGATTGGCCTATTACTGTGAGTCTTTTTTGTCTATGTCACACTGTTTTTGCGGGTAGAGTGTGTCCTGTAAGGGAATACGGTCTATATCATCGGTCACATTCCACTTGGAGGCTAGGACGGGCAAAACAGGAAAGTAGGGACGGTGTGCATGCAGAGGCACCTTATGGTGACAGGTGACGCCTGAGGCCCCCCGAACGGGTTGTGCGGTTCGGCGGGGGGATAAGGGTTGCCTGGGAGACCAACCCTACTCAACTCACCCAGGTGTTGGGCGGCACCGGGTCGGGGGTGACACCGGAAGGTCTACCTCCCCCAGAAGGGGCAGTCCGGAGGGATGGCGAGATCACCGCCACCCCTCAGGCTGGGTGTGTTTTCGCCCAAGAAGTGCCAGCTAGTCGCTGTCACAGTTAGATGCCCGTCCTAGTTACCCCTTGGCAGGTATTTCAATAAATGTGGCCCAATTTTCAACCCAAGCTTGTTGTCTGCGTCTTTAACCCATCTCCGCTCGCAATGAAGTAACGTGCATTCATGAAAGCTATCTTTGTCCACCAGAGTTGCTACAACGATTTAATTTTGTAAATTCATCTACAAAAGTTCCTGGTTCCACACAAAGTTCCACAAAAAAATTACTAACTTGCTTTCCTACACATGCATATGTTAATCATACACAGCCTAAAAGGGGTGGGGGAGGGTCTTTTATAATGCTTCACTGCCTGGTTGCATGGAGGTGATTCTTACCACAGTAAACAGGCAAAAAACCACCACAACAACTAGATAAACACTGAAGAACATGAGAAGAACCATGCTGGATCAGACCAAGGGTCCATCTAGTCCAGCATTCCATTCACACAGTGGCCAACCAGCTGTCGACCAGGAACCCACAAGCAGGACACGAGCACAAGAGCACTCTTCTGCACATGTTCCCCAGCAACTGGTGTACATAAGCTTACTGCCTCTGGTATTGGAGGTAGCACATAGCCATCAGGACTAGTAGCC
Source organism: Heloderma suspectum (assembly GCF_057233095.1). Taxonomy (NCBI): domain Eukaryota; kingdom Metazoa; phylum Chordata; class Lepidosauria; order Squamata; family Helodermatidae; genus Heloderma; species Heloderma suspectum. The sequence continues at coordinate 236,274,583 of NC_139460.1, forward strand.
ATTGATAGCCTTCTCCTCCAGGTATTTATCTACCCCTCTTTTAAAGCCATTCAAACTGGTGGCCATCACTACATCTTGAAGTAGCAAATTCCATAATTTAACCATGCGCTGTGTGAAGAAGTGGTTCCTTTTATCTGTCCTGAATCTCCCACCAATCAGCTCCATAGGAGTTCTAATATTTTGAGAGAGGGAGAAAAATGTCTCCTTATCCACATTCTCCACACCATGCATCATTTTGCAGACCTCTATCATGTCTCCCCTTACCCTCCCTTTTTCCAAGCTAAACAATCCCAGCTGTTATATCCTTCCCTCATAGGGGAGATGCTCCAGCCCCTTGATCACTTTAATTGCCCTTTCCTGCACTTTTTTCAGCTCTACAATATCTTTTTTAGGTATGGTGACCAGACTTGTACACAGTATTCCAAGTGTGGTTGCACCATAGATCGTATAGAGGCAGTATGATATTGGCAGTTTTATTCTCAATTCCTTTTCTAATTATGCCTAACATGGAGTTTGCCAGTTTTACTGTGGCCACACACTGGGTTGACATTTTCATTGAACTTTCCATCATAACCCCAAGATCTTTTTCTTGGTTGGCACTGCTAGCTCAGATCCCATCAGGTTATACTTGAAGTTCTGATTTTTTGCCCCAAAGTACATCACTTTACACTTGCTTATACTGAACCACATTTGCCATTTGGATGAACATTCTCCCAGTTTGGAGAGATCCTTTTGGAACTCCTCACAATCTCTTTTCTTTTACCACCCAAAATATTTTGGTATCATCAGCAAACTTGGCCACTTCACTGCTCACTCCTAATTCCAGAACAAGTTGAAAAGCATTGGTCCCAATACAGATCCCTGTGGGACACCACTATTTATTACCCTCCATTGGGAGAATTTACTACCCTCCATTGGGAGAATTTACTGTTTATTCCTACTCCCTGTTCTTTAACCAGTTAACCATCAGAGGACCTCTCCTCTTATTCCATAACTGCTAAGTTTGCTCAGGAGTCTTTGGTGAGTGACTCTGTCAAAAGCCTTTTGGAAGTCCAAGTAAACAATGTCTACCGGATCATCCCTGTTTACATATTTATTGACACTCTCAAAGAACTCTAAAAGGTTAGTGAGACAGGACTTACATTTGCGGAAGCCATGTTGATTATTTTTCAGCAGGGCTTCTACATGCTTACTAATTTTATTTTTAATGTTGCTTTCAACTGATTTACCCGGAACAGACGTCAACATTTTGCCCAACAAAACATTGGGTAGAAAAATAAAACAAATCATGCTTATCACTGTTTCAGATAGTCTCCTACAGCCCTATTGAGGTGTTACTCCAAGCAATACATACACTTAAAATAACAAGGTCCACCTCTCACCAAAAAAAAAAAAAAATTAGGGAAAGGGAAAGTCCTTAAAATTAAACAGGATTTTCAGGCGGGAGATGTCCTCCTTTCAATGGCAAGTAGCTATCTCCCCCCCCCACACACACACACACACACTGGGAAAAAAGGCAGACATTTCAACACAACTGTCACATCTCCTCATGTTATAACTTTGGTTTGCAGTTTCAAAGATGTTTCTGTCCAGTGTTACCAGCGTTGCCTCTGGATGATAAAACTGTTGGCTATCCTATATGGGGGTGCAGGTGAGTTGTAATGCTTATCATCCAACAGTGTGTATATTACTCTTGTATCACAAAACTCCTTAAGCCAGCAAGAAATGCAAAGAGACAAGTTGTGGGGACTACGTTAATATTTTTGCAGCTGTTCCAGAAGGCCATATAGTCAGCACTTTGCTCTTTGCGTTACATCAGAGTAGCAAGACAACAAATTCAGCTCTTAATGATAGTTATGGGAGCTTTAAAGAAATATGGCTCAATGGTGGAGCACATGCTTTGCATGCAGGAGATCCTGGTTCAATCCTCAGCATATGTTGTTAGAAAGATCTCAGGTAGCTGGAATACAAAGACTGTCTAAGATCTTGGACAGCTGCTGTCACTTACAGTTGACAATAGAGGGTTAGATGGACCAATTGTGTAAGGCAGCAGCATGTGTTCAGTGACACACAGAGGGCTTCCATGCACTTTTACTCAGAAATAAGTACCACTGAGTTCAATGTAACTTACTCCCAGACAAACGGGTACTAGATTGCAGCCAAATACATTTGTATATCTGTTTTTGAATGAGAAGGGGGAAACAATTGTATGCAATGGCTTGTATCCGAACAACCATGCACTGTGCTCTATACATGCACCATGTTTCTCAGGCTCTATCCACTGTAAACCCTAATTCTTCCTGAAACACTATTTATTTATTTATTTATTTATTTCATTTCTATACCGCCCAATAGCCGAAGCTCTCTGGGCGGTTCACAAAAACTAAAACCAAACAACACACAATAAAACAATTTAAAATATATAGAACATTAAAACCACAATATAACAATACAACCACAATAAAACCTAGCAGCAGTACAGGAGTTTAAAATACAGATTTAAAACAGCAAAGATAAAAATTTAGAAAGCTAAAATGCCTGGGAAAATAAAAAGGTCTTCACCTGGCACCAAAAAGAGTACAATGTAGGCGCCAGGCGAACCTCACTAGGGAGCTCATTCCAGAGCCGGGGTGCCACAACAGAAAAAGCCCTCCTCCTAGTAGCCACCCGCCTCACTTCCTTTGGCAGGGGCTCACGGAGAAGGGCCGCTGATGATGATCTTAAGGTCCGGGCAGGCACATATGGGAGGAGGCGATCCTTCAGGTAACCTGGCCCCAAGCCGTTAAGGGCTTTGAATGTTAACACCAGCACTTTGAATCGGGCCCGGAAATGGACTGGCAGCCAGTGCAGCTGGAAAAGTACTGGCGTAATATGAGCTCGCAGGCCAGTCCCTGTTAACAATCTTGCTGCCCTATTTTGGACCAGCTGAAGTTTCCGGACCGTTTTCAAAGGCAGCCCCACGTATAACGCATTGCAGTAATCCAGACGAGAAGTTATCAGAGCATGGATAACTGTAGCTAGGCTATCTCTGTCCAGATAAGGGCGTAGTTGGTATACCAGCCTAAGCTGATAAAAAGTGCTCCGTGCCACTGAGTTCACCTGTGCCTCAAGTGACAGTTCTGGATCCAAGAGCACCACCAAACTACGAACCTCATCCTTTAGGGGGAGTGCAACCCCCTCCAGAACAGGTTGAATATCACCTAGCCGGGCAGACGAACCACCCACTAACAGTACCTCCGTCTTGTCTGGATTGAGTTTCAGTTTATTAGCCCTCATCCAGTCCATTACCGTGCTCAGGCACTGGTTCAGAACAGCCACTGCCTCACCTGGTTTTGATGAGAAAGAGAGGTAGAGCTGGGTGTCATCCGCATATTGATGGCACCTCAGCCCACACCTCCGGATAACCTCCCCCAGCGGTTTCATGTAGATGTTAAACAGCATGGGGGATAGAATAGAGCCCTGTGGAACCCCATGGCACAATTGCCATGGCACAGAGCAATAATCCCCCAGCACCACCTTCTGGAATCGGCCATCCAAGTAGGAGCGGAACCACTGTAGTGCAGTGCCTCCAACTCCCAACCCAGACAACCTATCCAGAAGGATACCATGGTCGATGGTATCGAAAGCCGCTGAGAGGTCCAGGAGAATCAACAGGGTCGCACTCCCCCTGTCCCTCTCCCGGCAGAGGTCATCCCACAGGGCGACCAAGGCAGTTTCCGTTCCGAAACCAGGCCTGAAGCCCGATTGAAATGGATCTAGATAATCCGTTTCATTCAACAGTGCCTGGAGCTGTCCTACAACCACCCGCTCAAGCACCTTGCCCAGGAAGGGGATGTTGGCCACTGGCCTATAATTGTTAACATCCTCTGGGTCCAGGTTAGGCTTTTTCAGGAGTGGTCTAATTACTGCCTCTTTTAAAGCGGCAGGCACCACTCCGTCTCTCAAGGAGGAATTTACAACCTCCTGGACCCAGCCGGACAACCCCTCCTTGTTTGATTTAATAACCCATGAAGGGCAAGGGTCAAGCACACAAGTGGTCGATCGGACTTGGCCAAGCACCTTGTCCGCATCCTCAGGCCTCAGTAACTGAAACTCATCCAATAAAACTGGACCAGACGGTGCTCTGAACGCCTCTACCAATGGAACTGCATTAATCGTGGTGTCCAATTCATGACGAATCTGAGTGACTTTATCCTCAAAGTGCCGCGCAAACTCGTCACAGCGTGCTACCGAGGGTTCCACCGTCTCTCTCCCTGGTCCAGAATGTAACAGGCCGCGAACCACTCGGAAAAGCTCCGCCGGGCGACACTGAGAAGATGCAATGCTGGTGGAAAAGAACTGCCTCTTTGCCACCCTCACCGCCACAGAGTAGGCTCGATAGTGGGCTCTTACCTGTGTTCGGTCAGACTCAGCACAAGTTTTCCTCCACCTGCGTTCTAGCCGTCTCCCCTCTTGCTTCGTTGCCCTCAGCTCAGGTGTATACCAAGGAGCTGGCCGGGCTCTGCTCAGAGGGAGAGGGCGCTTGGGTGCGATCGTGTCAACCGCCCGAGTCATCTCTGCATTCCACAGAGCGACCTGGGCTTCGACAGGAGCACCAGCCATACCAGCAGGAAAATCCCCCAGAGCCCTCTGGAATCCATCGAAATCCATTAATCTCCGGGGGCGGACCATTTTAATAGGTCCCCCACCCTTGCAGAGGGGAAAGGCCGCCAGAAGTCTAAACCTCAGCAGGAAATGATCTGACCATGACAAAGGGACAGATGTTAATTCCTCTACTTTCAGATCACCATCCTCCTGCCCAGTCGAGAAAACCAGATCAAGCATGTGTCCTTTTATATGCGTTGGGCCGATGACATGTTGGGACAGCCCCATGGTCGTCATGGCGGCCATGAAGTCCTGAGCCGCCCCGGATACAGCGGCCTCGGCATGGAAGTTGAGATCCCCCAGGACCATCATCCTGGGGGTCCTCAACACCAAGTCCGAGACCACCTCCGTCAGCTCAGGCAGGGAGTCCGATGGGCAGCGGGGTGGGCGGTACACCAACAGAATCCCTAATCTGTCCCGGGTACCCAACACAAGGTACAGACACTCAAGATCTGCACTCGAATGAGCAGGAAGCCTGGAGAGGGAGATTGAATTCCTATAGACCACGGCAACCCCCCCTCCCCGACCCTCAAGTCGGTGTTGGTGCTGCACTGAGTACCCAGGAGGGCACAGCTGGGAGAGAGTGACCCCTCCCAGTTCCCCCACCCAGGTCTCAGTAATACATGCCAGGTCAGCCCCCTCATCCACAATCAAATCAGGGATGAGGGAGGTCTTATTTTGGGCCAACCTGGCATTCAGCAGCAGCACCACCAGACCCGAGGGCAGACTGGTAAGGCTGCCAGGAACCATCAGGTTGGGGGAAGAACCAGAAGAGGGGACAGCTGTAAGGTGTCTAGCCCCTCTTCTCCTCAGCTGGCCTGTTAATCCCCCAACGCCATACCTCCCCCTGCCCGTGACCACAGTTATGGTGGCACCTCCCCCACCCCCTGAGTTGTCCAATAGTCCTCCCAGGCACATATTAAAATAATAAGATATAAAATATACAACAGTTTAAAAGAATATAATTCACTACACCTAAGGGACTAAAGACACTAAAGAATTTCATACAATGTGTCCTGGGGAACTGCAGCCAGGGACAGAAATCAGTGACATCAGTATACAAACCAAAGTGCTTTCTGCTCACACAAAGGGCACTTTGGATCAAAGCCACTGTCGTTTTGGTACTAACATTTTTTTCCATTCAGCCATTAAATATAGGAAATCTGACCGACTGAATGAATTATTGATCATGTGACAAAGGTATTAATGGTGAGATGCTATCTATTCAGTTAAATAGTTCTCAAATCCTACTTTATTTTCTGTTAAATGAAGACAACATTGTTCACCATGGAATATTTTCTGTATCTTTCTAGACATCCCATGTATTGTGACAGGAGACTCAACCACTGTACAGTTAATTATTCCTTAATGCAAGTGACACAGTTCACAGGCCGAGTTATTATAGGAAACAAATTTCTCATTTATTTAAATGACTAAGTACTCTGTAACAGAATACGAAAAGGCTATTTTCTAGGCTGATCTGACTTAACAGAATTGTAATTTCACAAATCATCAGTTTGCTTCCAGATTACCACAATGCAGGGACCATGATAAAGGAGGGAGGGAGGAAACTGCAACATGGAGAAAAAATGTAAAATGGTTATTTTTCCTCCTCAAAAAAGAACATTTCAGAGTATAAGTATTGGGAAGTTTACTGGGATTTGAGATACGCTAACTTCGTTGCTAATGGTTATCTCATCCCCACCACTGCTATGTCAACATTATCAATCTATTATTAGAGCTGTTAATTTTTACTCATAAACAGACCTCCACCTAAACATATTTTAAGACCAGTGCAGAGAGGTACAGCAAGAGTGTTGGACTAGGAGCTGGGAGATCCGGGTTCTAGTCCCCACTTGGCCATGGAAGCTCACTGGGTGACTTTGGGCCAGTCACACACTCTCAGCCCAACCCATCTCACAGGGTTGTTGTTGTGAGGATAAAATGGAGAGGAGGAGGATAATGTAAGCCGCCTTGGGTTCCTTGCAAGAGGAAAAAAGGCGGGGTATAAATGCAATAAATAAATAAATAATACTACATTTCCACACGTAATGTGAGTCTACTCCAAACTGGCCTTAAGATGGATGTGACAGCAAACCTACACTGAAAATGAAGTACTTAAGCCAAAAGGGTTGTATTAGGCCAATAGTAAAATTAAATACAAATACGTTTGTCATATTTTCCATTTCCAAAACATACCTTTACTATAACAGTCTGTTCAGAGGCACTGCTCATCATCTCATTAATAGATTTAAAGAGATGAAGCAAAGATTCTCTAAAGTCAGCTTCTCCTTTATTTTCATAAAGTCTGGAAAACAAATCATATCAGTATGGTTAAAATACACAAGGAGTGTTTCTTGTAAGGGCTCTTTCTCCAACCCCAACCCCCTCCCCGCATTATCAGAACAGTTTTTTCATCAGAGACATTTCTGGTAAATGCAATGACACTTAAAAAAAATATTACATTTTCTATACAAATTCATTGTATAGAAACAAACAGAAATAATCAAACTCTGGATGTACTGCATACATACAATTAATGTCAATTTACAATCAATTAAGGGATAAGACATATTAAAATTTAATAATTTTTGTTCCTGTGTAGCAACCATTCTTAATATAATCTCTCATACATCCCAATACATCTTCCAACATGACCCATGTGTATATGGAGGCTCAGTTCTTATTATTATTTGCATAGTTAATCATAGAATAGAATAGTAGAATCATGGAATAGTAGGGTTGGAAGGGGCCTACAAGACCATTGAGTCCAACCCCCTATAAAAGCATGCACATTTTCATAAAAACAGTCAGTATATGTTTCAGATCTAGATTGTCTGACTGGCAAGTTAATTTTGCCATTAGAGTAATGGACCAAAGTTTGCTTCTCCGCACTGAAATAGAAACTGTTAATTTCTTTTTCCAAGAAGATGCAGTTGTTAACCTTGCTGCTACGCACATAAAAATTAACAGCTCTTTATGCTTTACATTTTTGTTTGGTCCGGCAAATATATGATCTGTTATTTTCTCCACCTCTTAAAACACCTTTTTACCAAATTGTTTGATTGTGGGGCAAGCCACCATATATGAATATAGGTGATATTTTCACAACCTGTCAAGCACTTTTGCATCAAGGAACCATTAATATAATTCAGTCTCACTGGACTGAGGTACCATCTGTGCAGCAACTTAATTGAGTTTTCCTTTATTTTGCTAGAGACATATTTAAAAGGACCACTAGACCTGATCTTGCTCCATGCAGATTCTCTGATAAACATGTCTTAGTCCTACCATGAACCCATATTAAATTTAACTTAACATATTATATATGTTGGAGTCCAATCCTTTTGTTTTTTAACTTTCTTTGAACTATAAGTACTTCAGTTTGACAGAGAATGATCCATTTGCGTGTTCATCTATGGATTTGTTATGAAATATAATAATTGCTGCATCTGTAGCCAGTCCACATTTCTACCCCGCAACATTTCTTTAATGTTGATCCGATTTTGGACCTGGTCCTGTGAACAGATCCCTTAATTTGTAATGCTCTACTTCCTCCCAACCTGCAAATCTTTTAAAATTCATTAGGGTCATTAAAAAATGGATGATGTAGAAATGAATCAGTCAGAGATGGAGCTGGGGCAAGTAAGTTAGACCATACTTTCCATGTTTTCAGTGCTGCTTAGATAAAAGTGTTGAGTGTAATTTTTAACTTCTTCCAGCTATCACATCTAAATGGCTTGCCTCTAATTTCTGTCAGGCCATTTTCCTTTGCTTCCAACTTGTTTGTGGGTATGATTCTGGTAAATGAGTGAAGAGGGAGGAGAGGGAGAAGGCTGCATGAGCCTGAGGCCTGCTTCCAATCTCACACTAAACATAATTAGAGGAGCAGAGAAGAGCCTTAAAATATAGGGCATAAAAGAGGGCAACTCCAGTTCAGGTTTTATTGTTATTTAATCTATTGTACTTATTATTTTCTGTAAGCTGACTTTATGAGAGTTTACCCTGATGGGGTATAATTACATTAAACAAATTACACAGTGATTACATTGTTTCAATATTATGTTTAGAGTCAAATTAAACTCCATCTTAGTTTTTATCCTTTGAAAAAGTATCCCTTTTGGAATTCATCATTAAGCACTAGTACTACAAAGTACAGTGAAAGGCAGGGAAATATTTAAGGACGCAATCCTATGGCCTCTGACAGCAGCTAGATGGCCATAGGATTCATTGGTTCCCAAAGAACCACATTCCTTCCCCCTCCCCTGCCGCCTTGTAGGCAGCGCAGATTGTCCCCAGCAGGGGCGTCATTAGAAAAGGTCCACCTGGGCATGGGCCCCAGATCTTTTTGAGTTGTGCCCTGGATCTTTTGAGCTATCCTAATTACCTTTTTTTTTTTTTTTTTACATTTTCCCATTGACTTGCATTAGAAAACATAAACGGCCATAATATTTTTAGTTTGTAGGATAAATAGAGCCAGGGCCTGCAGGAGAGGCCACTACCACCACCGGGGAAGAGGCGGGCCTGCTGCTGCTGGGCCTGCTGCCGCCACTGCCGCTGCCACCACCACCAGGCCTTCCCTGGAGACTTCTGCCTGGCAGACTGCCAGTCCCTGCAGGACCAGGCCCCCAGGTACCGAGCCAGCTGTGCTGCTCCACCTGCCCTCCCTGGAGGGGCTACATAAGCTGGCTGGCTGAGGTGGCCTGGGAGAGCCAGGGCTTGCAGGAGAGGCCACTACCACCACTGGGGAAGAGGCGGGCCTACTGATGCTGCCGCCGCCACCACTGCCGCTGCCACCACCACCTGGCCTTCCCTGTGGACTCCTGCCTGGCATTATTATTTTTAAGGGGATTTTTAATTTTTGTTTTGTTTTAATTTCTGGGGGATTTTGTTGTGTTTTTAGGGGTGGATAGCCTGCCTGATAGGCGGGAGCGAGGGGGCATGTGTCCACCTGATGGAGGCAGTGGGGGGAGTGTTGGGGGCCAGAACATACCGAGGCTGGGCGGCAGGCGCTGGCAGAGCGCTAGGGGCAGGCCATGCCAGGTAAGGGGAACAAGGGAGAGATGTGTAGTACCTGTCCCCTGCTCTGGGCCTGTCCAGAGCCAAAGGATGGCTGGGGGAGGCGTGACCCCATCTTCTGGCCTTCGTTTGCTGCTCTGCAATGCCAGGTCTGTTACCCAGAAAACCTCCCTCATCCATGACATGATCCTGGATGAGGGTGCAGACCTGGCATGTATTACGGAGACCTGGCTGGCCGAGGCTGCTGCTCCAACCCTTGCAGCCATGTGTCCAGCTGGATTTTCGTATGCGCAGCAGCCGAGGGCTGGGGATCGGGGAGGGGGAGTGGCTGTTATCTACCGAGAGTCCTTGGTCTTCACCAGACCCCCTCTCTGGGAGACCAAGGTTGCTGAGTGCATGTACTGGAGGTTGGGCCCGAAGGGCAGTCTGGGGATTCTGCTCATGTACCGTCCACCCCGCTGCACGACTGACTCCCTGGCCGAGGTGCTTGAGTTGGTCTCTGATGTGTGTGTACAGTCCCCTAACTTACTGGTGTTGGGGGACTTCAACATACATTCGGAGGCCATCCTGATAGGAGCACCTTGGGACTTCATGGAGACCATGCCCTCCTGGGAGCTGCACCATATTCTAACTGGGCCCACCCATGTAGCCGGTCATGCACTAGACCTTGTGTTTGTTTCTGCAGAAGTGGGGAGTGATCTGGAAGTCGGGGGTATATCCACCACCCCCTTGTCATGGTCAGATCACTATCTGGTGACGTTGGACTTCTCAGTTCCACAACCCCTCCGCAGGGGTGGAGGACCCATTAAAATGGTCCGCCCCAGGCGTCTTATGGTTTCAAATGGATTCCTGAACGCGCTTGGGGATTCTCAGGGGCATGCCAACGGTCACTCGGTCGAGACCCTGGTGGGTGGCTGGAATGCCGCAATCGCTGGGGCATTAGATCAGGTGGCTCCGAAACGCCCTCTCCCCCTGAACAGGGCTCGGACTGCACCATGGTTCAATCCGCGGTTACAAGCTCTGAAACAGGAGGTGAGATGGCTAGAGCGCCGGTGGCGGAAGTCTCGCTCCAAAGACGATCAGACACGGGCTAGAGCTGTATCTTCAGCCTATCACGTGGCAGTGAAGGCAGCAAAAAAGGAATATTATGCTGCCTCCATCGCGTCTGCAGAGTGCTGTCCCAGGAGGCTGTTCCAAGTGGTCTGGAGCCTGGTCGGTCCTGTGGCTCCTGAACCACTGGAGCATTCTAAGGCCTCCTGTGAGGCCTTGGCAAGGCACTTTGCAGATAAAATTGATCAGATTAGGTGTGTTACTCTGCACGCTGTGGATACAGTTAGTGAGCAAGAGGCGGCCTGTGGCAAACCGATTTTGTGGGATCGGTTCCAGCTTCTTCCTCCTGATGAAGTGGACAAGGTGCTTTCATCGGTACGGCCGACCACCTGCTTACTTGATCCTTGCCCATCTTGGCTCATTATGAGCTGCAGAGAGAGACTGGGCGAGGGGATCATGGCGGTGGTGAACGCCTCCCTTGAGAAGGGAGTGATGCCATCAGCCCTCAAGGAGGCAGTGATAAGACCGCTCTTAAAGAAGCCCTTCTTGGATCCTCAAGTTCTGAACAACTTTCGCCCAGTCTCAAATCTGCCATTTTGGGGCAAGGTGATGGAGCGGGTGGTGGCGGTGCAGTTGAAGGCACACTTGGAAGAAACTGATTATCTAGACCCATTTCAGTCGGGCTTCAGGCCTGGGCCTGGGACAGAAACGGCCTTGGTCGCCTTGGTGGATGATATGAGGAGGGCTCTGGATAGGGGTGAATGCTCCTTCCTTGTTCTCCTCGACCTCTCAGCGGCTTTCGATACCGTTGACCACGGTATCCTCTTGGACCGCCTGGAGGGGTTTGGGCATTGGGGACACCGTATTGCGGTGGTTCCGGTCCTTCCTCTCCGGCAGGTACCAGAGGGTAGCACTGAGAGAGGAGGTTTCGGACCCGTGGCCACTTACTTGTGGGGTGCCACAGGGTTCCATCCTCTCCCCGATGCTATTTAACATCTATGTGAAGCCACTGGGGGCTATCATCAGGAGGTTTGGGGTGCAGTATCATCAATATGCGGATGACACGCAGCTCTACCTCTCGTTTAAATCTTCACCAAGGTTGGCCGTAGAATCCCTGTCCAAATGTCTGGAGACGGTGAGTGGCTGGATGGGGAGGAATAAGCTGAAGCTCAACCCTGACAAGACCGAGGTACTTTTGGTGGGAGACAAGAGGAGGCTGGGGGATGTTGACCTGGTGTTGAATGGGGTACGGCTACCCTTGAAAGACCAGGTCCGCAGCCTGGGGGTCATTTTGGACTCCCAGCTGTCCATGGAGGCTCAGGTGTCAGCTGTGAGCCGGACAGCGCTGTATCAACTCCATCTGATACGGCGGCTGCGCCCCTTCCTTCCCGACCATCTGCTCCCATCGGTAGTACATGCCCTGGTCTCCTCTCGTTTAGACTACTGTAATGCGCTGTATGTGGGGTTACCCTTGAAGACGGTTCGGAAACTGCAGCTGGTACAGAACGCGGCGGCTCGCCTGATTAAAGGCAGCCGCCGGCGAGATCACATCACTCCAGTGCTGAAGGAGTTGCACTGGTTACCAGTTGTTTTCCGGGCCAAATTCAAGGTGTTGGTTTTGACCTTTAAAACCCTATATGGTTGCGGCCCAGCCTAACTTAAGGAGCGCCTCCAGCAGCACCAGACAGGCCGCTTAACAAGATCAGCCTCGGATGGCCTTCTCTCTGTCCCATCAGCCAGGACAGCTAGGCTGGTGGGGACGAGGGAGAGGGCCTTTTCTGTGGTGGGCCCCACTCTGTGGAACTCCCTCCCTAGGGAACTCCGTCATGCCTTCTCTTTAATGAGCTTCCGTCGTGCATTAAAAACGCTGTTATTCAGGCAGGCATTTGGGGTGGGTTAGGGTATTTTAGAAAATGTTTTTATTGTAGAATTTTGTTTTAAACTGTTTTTATTGTATGTTGTACATTGCCCAGAGTGGCTGGGTGACCAGCCAGATGGGCGATTAATACATTTAATAATCAAATAAAAAAATAAAATAAAATACATGACATTTGGAGGCTTGGTAGCCCCCATGGAGCTGATTGAATATGCCAAATTTCTGGCAGTTAGGACAAGTAGCTTTCGTGTTAGCCACAGGTAAAATTTGCTATTTTCAAGAAAATGTCAAAGCAAAGAGCTATAATTTCTTTGTTCTTCCACATTAAGTGTATATAATTTTGGGACCTGGAAGCCCCCATGTTGCTGATGGAACCTGCCAAATTTCAGGCAGTTATGTCCAGTGACTTTTGTGCTAGTCAGAGGTAAAGTTTGCTATTTTCAAGAAAATGTGTCAAAGCAAAGAGCTATATTGTTTTTGTGCTTCCACGTACATGCATGGAATTTGGGGACCCGGCAGCCCTTACAGAGATGACTGAGCCTGCCAAAGTTCAGACAGTTAGGTCCAGTGGCTTTTTTGCTAGCCATAGGTAAAATTTGCTTTTTTTTCAAGAAAATCTGTCAAAGTAAAGAGCTATAATTTTTTTGTGTTTAAACATAAATTCATGGAATTTGGGGACCTAGCAGGCTCTATGGAGCTGACTAAACCTACCAAATTTCAGACAGTTACATCCAGTGGCTTTTGTGCTAGCCATGCGCAAAGCTTCCTTTTCTCAAAGTCTGAAACAAAAAGTAAAAACTGTCAAGCCACACAGGGGATTAGAGATCCTAATCAGAAGGTGTTTAAGGTGACCATTAGGGGGTCACTATCTCTAATCTCTGGTGTAGGGTTTTTGTTTTTTTTGAGGTGCAAAAAACCTCTCTCCCCCTACTTTTCTGCTGTTACATGCCCACTGTTGGGAGCTTGCTTGCAATGAAATTTTGAAGAGGGAGAAGGAAGGGAAGAAAGAGCTCGATGTGAAATACTGGTATTTCACACAGCATCTGATCTTACTGCCCCAAACTGGAACCTTTGACTTCTGCAGAAGTTTAGTAGCTTCAATACAGCAATGGAGCCAATCCGCTTCCACAAACTTCTTTCTCCCCCTCCACTTTAATTTCTCCTAAATAGCTGTAGGACTCAAATAATCCCAAAGGGAGGGTTAGGTCTCTGTGGCGTCATGATCAAGAAACTCCTGGGGCTTTTAAATAGGTTCTACAGTTTTAAAAAAGCTAGAAAAAGCCCTCAGCCACCTCACCTCATAAAGTTCATTTAAGTACCTGCAATACTGGCAAATCCTGCACAGCATCCTAAATTCCTCTGAAGTACCGCCTCTCTCAAAGGAGCCACTTGACTTAGGAAATTCTCTCTACCCCCCAACCCTGCGCACATTTCCAATCAGCATTCTTCTTTACTTCTTCCCTCCCCTATCCTGTTCTTTCTTTCTCTTCTTTATTCCACGCAGAGCATATCTTGGGGAATTCTTAAAGAGAATTCTCTACAGTGGGCAAGAGAAGTTCTGAACTGTATGTGACTTTATACAAACAGACAAGAGGGTTGGTTTTTCTCCTCCTCCTCACTCAAGTCTTTGAGAAGACGGGGTTCACATGGTTCCAGAGAAACAAATCTGGGGCTGTTTTGTTTGTCAGTTGCCCTTATCCAGCAATAGGAAGGGCTGTAGCTCAGTGGTAGAGCACATGCTTGACATACAGAAGGTCCCAGGTTAAATCCCCAGCATCTCCAGGTAGGGCTACGAAAGAATCCTGCCTGAAACTTTGGAGAACTGCTGCTGCCAGTCAATGTCGACAGTACTGGCCTAGATGGACCCAGGGTCGGACTCAGTATAAGGCAGCTTCCTATGTTCCTATGAACAGAAAGCTTTAATAAAAATAGGAGTTTGGGGTTTGTTTTTTAAGTGGAGGGGAGATAAATATTGCTAATTTATGCAATCCTATATGTATGCCTACTCAGAAGCCCCATTATGTTTAATGAGGCTTACCCTCAGGAAAGTGTGCATGGGATTCCAGCACAAGTTACTTTTGCAGGGAGGTTTGCACCTTGATGTTCTGCATGTTTACTCAGAAATAAGTCCTGAGTTGTGAGCATGGTATTGCAAGCTTAACACAGTGCCTACCCAATTCCGTCTAATGAATTGCCTACCCTTTCAGCTCAGTCCAATGCACGTTTTGTCATTTGTGGGTTTGGAGTTTTTTTGCACGAACTCTAGCTTCAGTGGTGAGGGAAAGGCACTTAGTACATGCTCAGATTTTCTCCATAACTTAGCCTTAGTTTTGAACACAGACTCATTGGCTGAATCCTGGTGAAGTCTTGGCAAAATGAAGTTATGGGGAGGATAATACAATGAGAGCTTGTGCATAACAAGGAGGAGGTTGAGAAAAGTTGCACGAAACAAGACATCTGTTTGTATGAAGAGTTGCTGGAGGATGGTAGGATGAGGAGGGATGGTTGCATGGAGGGGAACAGAATTGGTGGAGGGAGAATGTAAGTGCTCAGTGGTGAAAGAAAAACATTCTGCACACGCTCAGAGGCACTCTATATTTAAGAACATAAGAAGAGCCGTGCTGCATCAGACCAAGGTCCATCTAGTCCAGCATTCTGTTCACACAGTGGCCAACCAGTTGCCCATAGGAAACCCACAAGCAGGACATGAGTGCAATAGCACCTTCCCACCCATGTTCCCCTGCTGCTAACACTGGTGAAATGTAAATAAATTCTAGTCATTCTAAATTAGAACGCATGTGTATCCTTCAGAAACTTTGCAAGTTGCTTGCCTGGGGGACGCCTCTAATGACCTGCGCATTTTCATACAAATTTACCCAAAAACTATTGGGGAAGGGGTGAATGGAAGGGAAAGCAAATCACTCCCTCCCCAAAATCGGAGAACTCCCCTTCTACATGAACTGCTGCACCTATCCTTCTGAAACTTTGCTGGTTTCTTACTTAGGGACAACTCTAGGCTGTCTGTAATTTTCAGAACAATGGTCTATAAGGAAAACTGGGAGATAAGTATGTCCTCTTTTGGAGACCTCAA
Organism: Heloderma suspectum; assembly: GCF_057233095.1. Lineage (NCBI taxonomy): Eukaryota > Metazoa > Chordata > Lepidosauria > Squamata > Helodermatidae > Heloderma > Heloderma suspectum. The sequence continues at coordinate 236,290,263 of NC_139460.1, forward strand.
AATGTCAAGGCCACCCTTGCACAAAAACCCTTGTGGCTATCATTCTGAAATTTGGCAGACATGATCTCCCCTTAAGGGGCAATGAATTTTTATCCAAATCTTCCAATGAATTAAAATGTTATTATCAGTTCCCTTTAAAAGAAAATCAAAATATGAACCCTGCACCTATTTTTCTGACATTGGACAGGTGTAATCCCCTTCTACTACTATGGCTGAAATTATCATCCAGGTCTGACCAAGATAAAAAAGTTAACAGTTTTTTTCTAATTTCCCATGTTAGTCAATTGGAAGCATAAAGACTCATTTTTCCAAACCCTGACTCAGGTTTGGTGAAGTGGTCTGACTACAAATTGGTCCGAGCAGAAGTGGGATATTTTCCAAAATGCTGAATCGGGGTCTGAGTTGAAAGGGTGGGGGCGGTCAGTCCACATTTCTTATGTATGTATAGATGTAATCTATAAACACATGCAAGCACACTGCATGCACACACACACCACACACACACATATTAGACGTGCACTTAGACTCATATATGCGCAAATTTGTGTTATGGGCCTGTGCCCCAGATCTTTTAAGAACCTAGCAACGCCCCTGGTCCCCAAGCTCCATGGTCATAAGAGCAGCATGGACCAGGGCAAAAGGGGGCATTCCCAGGGGTGGGAAGGGGTGGGGAAGTGCTGGTACGACACTTCCTATGCATCGTCTAGCCTCCTCACCCTACACTCCGATGACAGCCGAAATCGTCCATCTAGCCACGAATGCACGGCAGCTTGAGAGCAGATGAGAGGATCCCGTCCACGCTCCTCCTGCCGTACATTGGATAGGTGGTAGCCTCAAAGTTTGGAGGCGGCCGTCTATCCCAATAGGATTGCTCCATAAGTTTATATTGGAAAATTAGGAGCTTCCTGCTTCTTTAGGCTGCAATGAAAATTCATGTCAATTTGCTTCATCAAAATTCCACTCTTCTGAGATAGATAGTAATTCTGTCTCAATAATTGTTTCTTTGGCCAATTTTTTAGAAGTCTGATGCAACGCACAAAAAAGTACTTTATTTCTGACATCCTGTTTCAGTATAAGTTGCCTTCTGAACAAATGTTATGTATTAGCATCATAATCAGCCCCTTAAGTGTTACTCACCCTAACCAGCAGAAAGTCAGGATACAGAATGAGATGGAAAACCCTCAAAGAATTTTGATTCTGCTTGCCTTACAACCAATGGATTATTTTCTACTACTTACGTCAACAACTACCATGGTTATCAGATCAATACCATACTGAGCACAGATAAGTCACCTTAATTTTTAGACAAACAGTTTCAAATAACTGTGGTCCAGTGAACTGCACAAAGGCAAGCCTATGCCCTACATAATCAGTAATATACTGGATGGTACTGAAGAAGTTGTAATCTTCTAAATGTCAGCTATAAAGCAGTGTGTACACTGAAAGTAGTATGGAAATTATTATGGAATTCTGAATATCCAGATGAATAGATTCTTTTGAATACCTATAAATATGTAGAAAAATAATACAGTGATATATGCAAGATATAAAAATTGACCTTATCGTCTAACATAATCTTGACTAAGCAGGTTCCTATAGCAAAGAGATTAACTTAACTCTATGGTAGTTTCAATATTGCCAAAGTATCCATATTACCAGGTAGAACTGCAAGTTCAACAATGAAACGTTACTGCATCATTAAAATTTGGAAACTTCACCTAGTTATTCAGACATAATGCATATTGCCTTGCCAGAATTAACAGTACCACACACTGAATTAATTATTAGCAAGCAGGAAAACATTGAACACAGTGTAGTGCTTAAACAGTCAGCATTCAAGTAATTAAGGAGTAATAAAAAAGGCAACATTTTCAGTATACCCCAAACAGTACATATCTCATATAAGAATATGTTAGCGTAATGCTTATTAGTACAAAGGTACCACACCAGTTTTGCTCATTTTTAAAAACTCAAGCTTCAGCAGTGCAGACCTGAAGAAAATTTTGAAAGTTCGAAGACGTTTTTGAGCTTTTATAGCCAAGCTGTATGTTTCCACAATCTGGCCAGGAGTCTGAGCTGGTCGGGGAACAACAGCTCCCACATAGGTCTGGACTATGAAGGCGCACAGGGAGAAAAACACAAAGGTGGGTACAGGGGGGCTTGGCCTTTGTGAGTCGGGCCCACTCTTGGAGAGGCCATATTGGTGGCAGGGATGGTGGTGGACACAGAGGTGAATGCTCTGAGGCAGCGGAGTAGGAAAAGAGGCAGCCTTAGGAAAAGCTGAATTTTAAAATGTGGGGGAAGAGGGAAGGAGGTGGGCTTAAAGCCTGAGGGGAAGAAGTGAATGTTGTTCAGTGGCGAGAGGTGTGAGGAAGCGAGGGCCAAAGGTCCTCGATTGTGTTGAAGGAAGGTAATCTCCATGCAGGTTCTGTAGGACTGACATAATGGGAGTCAACAAACAGTATGTTTGGCCCTCAGACTACTAATGCCCATGGTGACATAGGCTTTACATTAGTAAGAATGAATACATTTGAAAAATATAGTATTAGGAAGGAAAATACATGATACCTACTGGTTGAACAAAATTCTCGACCGCACAATAAATTTGAAGATATATTCCAAAGATTTCATAGCTTTGAACAGTTGATCGGTGACACCAGCATTATCCACATAGGTTCTTAAAACTTTTGTCAGTTTTCTACAAAGGTTTAAAAAAAGGTTAAAAGAAGGATTTTTTAAAAAGGCTCTGAAATATGTAAATAAGATACTGACATGCAACAGCCACAAACAAGCATATCCTGGCTGGGGTTCAAAGAAGCACAAAAGTGGCTCTGCAAAGGGGGCTTTCGTATTTCTCAAACACGAAACATTTTTGAAATAGAGGAATCTTTTTAAAAACAGTTTGCCTTAAGTCATAGGTGAGCAGGGGGAGAAATAGCTCTTTGGCTTATTGCCCATATAAATTACACAAGGCTGCACACATCTTTTCCTTCAAATATATGCACAGTCTCTGGAGCATCCATTGACCCTGTAGGATAACCACTGCTGTGGAAGAGGCTGCATTCATCTGCACTCTGACAAACCAGTAAAAATAGGATATGGATGCAATACAAAACCCTGTAATGCACAGGCTTTCCCCCACTTCTGTGAAGGCCACATCTCTGCTTGTACGATCAGGTTCCCTCCACTCTACATGCCAAACATTTTTCTCATAAAATAAATTGCAACTAATGATATTGGAAGAATGAAATAAATATTTACGTACTAAACTTGCAAGATTTCCTTGTATTGCCCATTCTTAAATACTAAATTTATAAATTTCTGAGTGAGATGGCACAAAAAGACAGACAGTAAGACTAGGAATTACATCTTCATTCAGGTCTCCCCTCGAACCAATCCCTTTTCAACATTTTTTTCTTTATGGTTCTTTACTAAGTAAATATATGTTGAAGCATTGCAAGGCCTTACATCTATTAATTTAAAAGTCATTAGCAAAGATTAAGATCTGCCTTATAACATTGATCTGCTAGCAAATTCCATTGTATGTAGCATTAACAGGGATGACGTTAATATTGACAAAATGCTTAAAAGATAAACTTAGCAATGGTTCCTAATTGATTTATATGTATTGTTATAAAATTAAAAATAAATAGCACTGCTTTATGAGAGCAATGATATTTGTAATGAGGTCAATATGATTGCAGCATGTTCACCAGTGTTTTCGGCAGCAGTGTGGAATGCATTTACATATATACAGGTAGTAATTGTGCTACCTATGTAAGAGTATAGCTGCCTTAGCAAAGATACAGAAAAATGCTACAGTTTTGGGTCTTATCTATCATCTGATACAGTGGACTGGATCCAGAGCTGACTCTCTGGGAATGGAAGGGATCCTTTCATAGACAGAAAGAACTGGGATCCAGAAGAGCCTTCCTGCTGGAGGAAGGAGGCAGGGTGGCTACTTTTGATGATACCTCCTTCCCCCTGCAGCCCCTTGTCCATGTGACATGCTGTTCTGGAGGGTCCTCCAACCATCCAGAGCAGATATTGAAGAGTATTGGGGCTCCAGGGGGAATCAGAATAATGATAACTCTGGATGGTTATCATTATACGGTCCTATGCAGTTTTGGTCCTAAGTACTTTGGGATATAAGGAATGCAGATTCCACCTACCTTGTATAAATGCTAAATGGTTCACAATAAACAAATAGATTTATCACTGTATTTTAAAAACAGTTTCAATAGTATAATGTTTATGCTGTATTTATTTACAAGTAAAGGGGTTCCAAATGCCATTGGTGGCCCCCATTTGAATAAACGGAGCCAACATCCACGTGCACATTCCTCTGTGTATGTGTAGCTCTGTCCCTTTATTAAAATTAATTTGTCTTCCTTCCTCTTCCATGGATAAGATACCTCTGGAACTTTAGTTGAAGATACTAAAAGACTAAGGCTGCAATCCATTTTTTAACATTATGACAAAAATAAGCGGGTTTTATAAAGAGAGGCTCATCTATATAGTCTGCACAGTCTATTCAAATTAAAGATTAAATAAGAGTTATTATGTCTTACAGAGCAATCCTGTTGGCCCTAGACAACATCATGGGTGCCATAGGATGCCACAGAGGCCCTTCTCTGGGATAGAGCTCCGGCGTCAGAGGAGAAGAACCAACTCTGGATTTCCCTCCTCCCTCCTCAGCCCCACCCAACCATTGTGGAAAGCTCCATGGTGGCTCCTCATCTGAGACTGGAGGGGGCTGAGAGGACGTGCTGGGGATTCACTAGATCCAAAGTGAATGACTTTGGATTCACTAGATCCAAAGACTCTTGGGCTCTGGCCTCAGCAGCACGCGGCAGCTAAATGGGCTCAGAGGCCCATCTAGCAGACATCCTTTCAAAGAAGGATGGCAACGCTGTAAAAGCCTCTGTCATTCCTCCTGCCCAGCACCGTTCTTGTCAGCAGGGTACTGGATGGGCGGAGGGCTTCCGACCTCTGAGCCTGTAGCCTAAAGAGTGGCAGTCCTTTAGGATTGCACCCTTAATGAAGTACAATGTACAGACTGATTTTATTTATGGGCACTTTCACATAATTAGTAATTCAAGGGCAGTAACATTAGATAAAAAGAGTATACACCTGGAAAGACCCCTCAATACCATTAGCATTCTTTACAACAAACATAGATTAAGTGAAACAAATGAACAAATTTCACCCTGGAGAATGTTGCACAACAATGTATGTATATTTAAATTAATAGCCCTTTCCTGTCACAAAGCAGTTAATATCCTTAAAACCCAAGCTAATCTATACATTAAATTAAAACAACACCTTACTACTAAAATGCTGACCCTATGATAGTCTGAAAAATACTATGGCTCAGATTTTGGCAAACCTACAGGGAACTGTGTACCAAGTTTTTGTTAGCGTTGGCACAAGATAATATAATTGGCATATAATTTAATTAGTGTTGGCACAAGATAATATAGTAACTACTCTCTTCCAATAACTTTCTCAACCTCCTGTTTGCACAGGGGACCAGAACTTAACACTGTTGACAGGGAGCACTTGGAAAACACCAAGTCAATTACCAAGATCAACATGCTGCACAACCTTTCAGCTGAAAATGTAACCTCAGTGGAGACCCTACTCTCAGGCCCACCAGCATGAGCCATTAGGCTGGTGGATACTAGGAATAGGGCTTTCTTGGTGGTGGCCTCACACCTTTGGGACACCCTCCTCAGGAAGATGAATATGGCTTCATCATTGCTGTCTTTAAAAAAAAAAAAAAATCCCTGAAAGCTCATTTGTTCCAGTCTGTATTTGGTGCTTAAAAAATCATTAGCTGCTGGTGCTGCCAGGGTGTGTATATATGTTTAATTGTAATCATATGTTCATGTCTTTGTAGCACTGTAAACCACCCTCAGGCAAGTTAAAAGTCTGTTCATTAATAATAATAATAATAATGACAACAACAGATAAATTGACATATTTCCTCAAATCCTCGACCCATGTAACTTCATCAGCAAACCAGCCTAATCAGTCCACCAAGCTAACATGACCAGCCATGATGATGACTGGTTAGAATTCCTAATATTCAGAACACCCTATTACTTGGACAAGATACATTTAATTAACAACTTACGTGTAGGCCAAAGTAGCGCTGAAGTGTTTCTTAATGTAGGTCTCTAAAACAGGATTAAAATGCTGGAATTTCCGGTCAGCAATTAGTCCAATGATAAATACCTGTTCGGTTTAAAAGAACACTCCATTATCTTAAAAAATATAGTATTTCTAATATTTACACTTCTTTGTGGAAGCACAGTTAGAAGAGCCTCCAAGCTATAAGGTACTGTTTGTGAATGGGATTTCATCTTCATACATTCTATTTAACGGGAAGAGAGCAGAACGCAATTTTGAACAGGCACTTAAACTGTCAGTTGAGTCAAACTGAGGGCTTCAGAGGTTGAACTCAGATGCTGAAGTGGTTGCTTTAAAAACCTTTGAGGACTTGACCTTTTCACAGCTGATGAACCTAAGTGAGAGTTTGTTTCAGGAGTGGCAGCACTCTACCTCAAGCTGGATAACATTTCACATTTTCTATGAAATTCACAGCTTACTGTTTCAATTTATTTGCTTTGTCATCTACACTGCTCCCGTTTAGTTCATTGAATAACTTGCAACATGGAACTTATGATACAGGCAAAATGCTAAGTTAGCTTCCCTACCCTATTCTAAGAAATTGCTAGAATGGATCCCAGTTAGCTTAGGTGTTCAGGACTTTCACTTTTCCATTAATTTCAATAGAAGTAAATTGGACCCCCTGATAGTTTAGTAAGTTATATATAATGTTTTCAAACACAGAAAAGGAGATGAGAAACCACAGGACAAATGACCTATAATCATTGAGGAATACATGGATTATGAATTGGTTCAGGTTTCCTAAAAAAAAAAAAAAAGTTTGAAATATTTCAAGCATTTTCTGGGGTTCACAGCGATCCCATTAGCTTGCAAAGGTTAAAATTATTAACTGGGTTTATTTTATTATCAATATTTCTATATCCCCCTTTTTGCCAAAAACCAATCTAAAATAAACCCATAAAACATTAATAAAACCAATAAAAGAATATCACAGTAAAAATAATAATACACGGAAAGGCATCTTAGCACATCTTAAAAAGATGTTATCTTAGCACCTTTTCTGAAAGCGAAGAGAGAGCAAGCCAATTGTACTTCTAGAGTAAGTGTATTCCACAATTTTGAGAGTGACACAGGTGAAAGTCCTTTCCCATCTGCCCAAGAAATGGGCCTCTGCAGGCAGCAGTGACCTCAGGAAGGCCTCTACTGCAGATCTCAATCAGACAAGCTCATAATAAGAGAATTGGTCCCTTACATAGCCAGTCTCTAAGCTGTTTAGGGCTTTAAACGTCATAATCAACACCTTGAATTGAGCCCAGAAAACAACTGGCAACCAGTGCAGATCTTTCAGTATTGGTGTAGTATGGTCTCAATACCATTGCACCAACTGAAGCATCCCAAAGTTAGCCCCATGTAGACAGAACTGTAGTACTTTAAGCATGATGTAACTGTGGCATAGATAACTGTTGCCAAATCAGACCAACTCAGAAAAGGTTGCAGCTGGGGCAGTAAATGTAATTGTGCAAATACACTCCCTGACACCAATACCACCTGAAGATCTAGGGGCAATATAGGATCAAGGAGCATTCCAAAGGTACATAACTGATCTTTCAGGGGAAGTGCAACCTCTTCCAGAACAGGTTGAATCCCAATCACTGAGTCACCCTTGACCAATAGCACCTCAGTCTTGTCTAGATTTAACCTCAGCTTGTTCACCCTTATTCAGCCCGTTATCAAACTAAGGCAAGGTTCATGGGTATCAACTGCTTCCTTGGTATTAGCTGACAATGAGCAATAGAGCTGGGTGTCATCAGCATATTGGTGGCACCTTACTTCAAAGCTCTGAATTAACTTTCCCAGCAGTTTCATGTAGATATTAAATAACACAGGGGACAGGATAAATGTCACAGGGCAAAGGCCATGGATGCCCCAGCACCACCTTCTGGACATGACACAACAGAAAAGACTGGAACCACTGCAACACAGTGCCTTCAAGGTTCAGCCCCGCCAGGCAGTCCAGAAGATTCCATGTTCAATTATATTAAAAACAGACAAGAGGTTCAGGAGAACTAATACAGCCATGTTCCCTGGCATAGGTCATCTACCACGGTAACCAAAGCAGTCTCAGTCCCCTATCCCAGCTAAAAGCCTGACTGATTCCAGATAAACAGCTTCGCTGAGACAACTCAGGAGTTGCAACACTACCACTTCTCGACCTCCTTGGCCAAGATTGGTACATTTGACACTGGTCTATAATTAGCCAAATCTATTGGGTCAAGAGAAAGGTTCTTTAATAAATGTCTCATTACTGCCCTTTTTAAGCAAGAGGGAACAGCCCCTTCCTACAAAGAGACATTAATCACCTCACTTAGCCATGGCATTGGTCCTGCATTGGCTGATTCAATCAGCCAACAAGGGCAAGTAAAAAGGCCCCTTTTACTATGAAGAGACTGCCCTGGTGTTTCTGCTTGCATGGTGCCCTTCTTTGGGAAACACTTCAGAACCCCACAAAGTTCTTTCCTTTCTTTCACCTCCAGAACAAGGAGCTGCTGACATATTTCATTTTGTAAATGTCCATCTTATCTCTGATGGTAATTTACACTGTTCTTTCACTTTGGATCATCTTCTGTTCCACACCTACAGCCACTTCTGATTAAACAGCAATAACATGACAAGTGCTACTAACATTCTAGAAGATATTATTAGCTCAAGTATCAATATGTCTTTATGGATCATCATCTGAATGCATCATGCTGATTCACAAATCAAGATATTAATGGTCCAACTGAAAGCCAAACAAACCAAGATGTCGGGGATCTGTAATTGGATCTCCTGTCTCTTTAAATGTTGGGAAGTCATTGGATTCCCCTGTTAGAGCTATCAATTTAGTTTTGTCCTAAGATAATTCTAATTGCTAACACATACTGTAAAAATATCATCTAAACATGTGAGTTTAATGTTACTTCTAACAGAGGCAATATTAATTCCTTAAAGGCAATATTTTAACTAGTCAATAATATCCTAGGCTACTTGGTATCTAATAACTGTGAATATGATCAGTACTTAGACAGAAGACAACATGAAGTCCCATGGTAAGCTGTAATGAGCTTTCCAAGGAAGATAAGTAAAATAATATACATAAATTAAATCCAAATATATAAATTACCAAAGCATCAAACACCAGCGTGTCAAATGTCTCACTCTCTGAATTCTCCATCATGATGTTAAAGAGTGCATCCAGTGTGTCTTGGAGAAACTGCAAAGAGATACTAAAATCACTATAATAACAAGAAACCCAAAATTATGTAAGAGGGATATAAGGAGAGAACAGATTAAAAAACAGTGAAGTGTTTTAGGTTCTTTTTCTTATTTTAATAAACTTGCCCATCTTATTCTATGTATATAGAAAGTTAAGATGAAACTTCGTGCCAAAATAGTATCTGAGAAGTAATCTCAAATGGCTACATTTTAAAATATTGTGTATTCAATCATAGCATTTTTTCAGCAAGGATACTTTTTCACAATAAAAATGAAAACAAACCAATCAAATGCTTATGTCGGAACTGAATTGCATGCCACTTTATTTAAGAATGACATTTTTTTCAGCCACACATGGGTACAATAAATTCAAACTCCTAATTGTAAATTAATTAAACACATGCATTCATATAAAGTGCACAGCCTCTATCCTGCATTTCCCTGCCCCAAACCCCTAAAACAATATTCAACTAGAGAACAGGATGGATAACCTAATTTCAGGAAGGGTGAACATAAAGATATTCAGAATAATGGGAACATTTAAAAAAGGAAACAGGTATATAACTTCATCCCCTTCATGGATCACTGCCTTGTTGTGGCGAAGGGGCTTGCGTAACTCAGTGAAGCCATAAGCTATGCCGTGCAGGGCCACCCAAGACAGACAGGTCATGACGGAGAGTTCTGACAAAATGTGGTCCACTGGAGAAGGAAATGGCAACCCACTCCAGTATTCTTGCCAAGAAAACCCCATGGAACATATCACAAGGCTCAAAGAGATGACGCTGGAAGATGAGCCCCTCAGGTCGGAAGGTGTCCAATATATTACTGGGGAAGAGCAGAGGGAATTTCCAAGTAGTGCCAGAAAGAGTGAAGCGGCTGGGCCAAAGCCGAAAGGACACTCAGCTGTGGAGGTGTCTGGTGGTGAAAAGAAAGTCCAATGCTGTAAAGAACTATATTGTTTAGGAACCTGGAATGTCAGATCAATGAATCAAGGTAAGCTTAAGGTGGTCAAACATGAGATGGCAAGATTGAACATCGACATCTTGGGAATCAGTGAACTAAAATGGACAGGCATGGGCGAATTTAATTCAGGTGACCATCATGTCTACTACTATGGGCAAGAATCCCTCAGAAGAAATGGAGCAGCACTCATAGTCAACAAAAGGGTGGGAAAAGCAGTACTGGGGTACAATCTCAAAAACGATAGAATGATCTCAGTACGAATCCAAGGCAAACCATTCAACATCACAGTAATTCAAGTCTATGCCCCAACCACTGAGGCCGAAGAAGCTGAGGTTGATCGGTTCTATGAAGACCTACAACACCTTCTAGAACTAACACCCAAAAAAGATGTCCTCTTCATCATAGGGGATTGGAATGCTAAAGTAGGAAGTCAAGAAATCACCGGGATAACAGGCAGGCATGGCCTTGGTGCACAAAATGAAGCAGGACAAAGGCTAATAGAGTTTTGCCAGGAGAACACGCTGATCATAGCAAACACTCTTTTCCAACAGCACAAGAGGCGACTCTACACATGGACATCACCAGATGGTCAATATCGAAATTAGATTGATTATGTCCTTTGCAGCCAAAGATGGAGAAGCTCCATACAGTCAGTAAAAACAAGACCTGGAGCTGACTGTGGCTCAGATCATGAGCTGCTTCTTGCAAAATTTCAGCTTAAATTGAAGAACGTAGGGAAAACCACTAAACCATTCAGGTATGACCTAAATCATATCCCTTATGAATATACAGTGGAGGTGAGGAACAGGTTTAAGGGATTAGACCTGATAGACAGAGTGCCTGAGGAACTATGGATGGAGGTCTGTAACATTGTTCAGGAGGCAGCAACTAAATCCATCCCAAAGAAAAAGAAATGCAAGAAAGCAAAGTGGCTGTCTGAGGAGGCTTTACAAGTAGCTGAGGAAAGAAGGGAAGCAAAAAGCAAGGGAGAAAGGGGAAGATATAGCCAACTGAATGCAGAGTTCCAGAGAATAGCAAGAAGAGACAAGAAAGCCTTCTTAAATGAACAACGCAAAGAAATCGAGGAAAACAATAGAATGGGGAAGACTAGAGATCTTTTCAAGTAAATCGGAGATCTCAAGGAAACGTTTTGTGCAAAGATGGGCATGATAAAAGACAAAGAAGGCAGGGATCTAACAGAAGCAGATGAGATTAAGAAGAGGTGGAAAGAATACACAGAAGAACTATACAGGAAAGACCTTAATGTCCCTGGTAGCCATGATAGTGCGGTCACGGAACTTGAGCTGGACATCCTAGAGAGTGAAGTCAAGTGGGCTTTAGGAAGCATTAGTAACAACAAAACTAGCCGTGATGACAGTATTCCAGCTGAGCTATTTAAAATCCTAAAAGATGATGCTGTTAAAGTGCTGCACTCAATATGCCAACAAATTTGGAACACTCAACAGTGGCCACAAGACTGGAAAAGGTCAGTTTACATTCCAATTCCAAAGAAGGGCAATGCCAAAGAGTGTTCAAACTACCGCACAATTGCGCTCATTTCACATGCCAGCAAGTTATGCTCAAAATCCTACAAGCTCGGCTTCACGAGCATGTGAACTGAGAACTACTGGAAGTACAAGTGGGGTTTCAAAGAGGCAGAGGAACTAGAGATCAAATCGCCAACATTCGCTGGATCATGGAGAAAGCAAGAGAATTCCAGAAAAATGTCTATTTCTGCTTCATTGACTACGCTAAAGCCTTTGATTGTGTGGATCACAACAAACTGTGGCAAATTCTGAAAGAGATGGGAGTACCAGCCCACCTTACCTGTCTCCTGAGAAACCTGTATGAGGTCAAGAAGCAACAGTAAGAACCGGACATGGAACAACCGAGTGGTTCAAAATTGGGAAAGGAGTACGACAAGGCTGCATATTGTCACCCTGCTTATTTAACTTACATGCAGAGTACATCATGAGAAACGCCGGGTTGGATGAATCACAGGTTCAATTAAGATTGCTGGGAGAATTATCAACAACCTCAGATACGCAGACGATACCACCCTAATAGCAGAAAGCGAAGAGGATCTAAAGAGCCTCTTGTTGAGGGTGAAAGTGCAAAAGCTGGTTTGAAACTCAACATTAAGAAAACTAAGAGCATGGCATCTGGCCCCATCACTTCCTGGCATATAGAAGGGGAAGAAATGGAAGCAGTGACAGATTTTATTTTCTTGGGCTCCAAGATCACCGCAGATGGTGACTGTAGCCATGAAATTAAAAGACGCTTGCTCCTGGGGAGGAAAGCTATGGCACATCTAGACAGCATAGTAAGAAGCAGAGACATCACATTGCCGACAAAGGTTCATATAATCAAAGCTATGGTTTTCCTAGTAGTAATGTATGGCTGTGAGAGCTGGACTATAAAGAAGGCTGAGTGCTGAAGAAATGATGCTTTCAAACTGTGGTGCTGGAGAAGACTCTTACAAGTCCCCTGGACTGCAAGGAGGTCAAATCAGTCCATCCTAAAGGAAATCAACCCTGAGTGCTCATTGGAAGGACAGATACTGAAGCTGAAGCTCAAATATTTTGGCCACATGCGAAGAGAAAATTCACTGGAAAAGACCCTGATGCCGGGAAAGATTGAAGGCAAAAGGAGAATGGGACTACAGAGGACTCGATGGCCTTGTAGGCCCCTTCCAACCCTACTATTCTATGAGGATGAGATGGCTAGATAGCATCACCAAAGCAATCAATATGAACTTGAGCACACTCCGGGAGAGAGCGGAGGACAGGAAGGCCTGGCGTGCTATGGTCCATGGGGTCACGAAGAGTCGGACACGACTTAACGACTGAATAACAACCACAATATAACTCAATACTTGGATTTCAGTTCTTTCATGTTAAACTAGTTAGGGATACTTCCTACATAATTATTTTAGCAGTGCAATCCTATGCACATCTACTCTGAAATAAGTCCTACTGATTTCAGTGGGACTTACTCCCAGGTAAGTGTTTATAGGATTGCAGCCTCAATTACAGAAGTACACACAAGCCACTAACTAACAGCAACCAGCAGAGCAAGAACTGTGGAAACAAGGATATACATCCGAGCAGGTAGGACTTGTTTTCCTTGGGTAGCGTCAACTCCCTGCTCCTCCACCGCTGCTGTAGCAGCCTATCTGGCCTTGGGAAAGGCTTATTATTTCCCGCTCCTGAAACAGCTGAAGACCTGGTTCCCTGGGGAGTGTTTGGCATCCAGCCATTGGCTGTCCCTCCAGGGAGCTGGACTTCAGGGAAGCTGATGTGGGTGACGGCGCCCTCGGTGATGGTGCCCCTGATGGGGGTGACACCAAAGAGGGGTCGCCATTTGGGGGTCACCACTTTGGGGGGCAGAGAGGGCCATATCCTTTCGTTTTCTCTCCTCTCTGTGTGTTTATCTTCTTTCTCTTCTCCTTGTGGGGATGAGGGGGGATTTCTGGGGTTGTCTGGAGTCTGGGGTGTGGGGCCTTTGAATGTGTTTTTGTTTGTTTTCCAGTTAGGTTCTTTATTATTTTATGGGTGAGAGGGAAGTGATTTTATACCACAGGTTGAGAGCCTGCTGGTATTGAATTGTGCCCCCCCACCCCCCAGGGTGAGAGATGGGAGGGGAGCGTTAGGTGTACATTCCAGGTGAGAGATGGGAGATTGGGCTTGACTGTTTTATTCTGCTGAATATTGCCGAGTTTGACTTTTTTTTGAGACAATGTCAGCATTATGTGTGCAAGGGAGGCAATAACAGTGGGGGGGGGACCAGGAAATATGGTGCTGGCAGAGCAAAAATTTGTAGGAGAAGGGGGAGCAGGTACTTTACACCTATCCAGCCTTCTGGTTGCCCTGTCAGCCCAGGTACCTTGGGGAGCAGTCCAAGCCACCCACAGAACCTTTGCCTGCTCCTTTGCAATGCCAGGTCAGTCTGGAATAAGATCGCAACCATCCATGATTTAATCTTGGATGAAAAAGCTAACCTGGTATGCATTATGGAGACTTGGCTGGGGGAGATAAGCGGCCTGTATGGATGCAGCTTCTCCCAGTTGGGTACTCTGTGGTAGAGCAGGAAAGGAGAAGCGGATGGGGAGGCGTCGTAGCAGTGGTCCACAAAGGTAACATCCCCCTGACCAGACTCACTGTGAAGGAACTGGCTCACATCGAGTGTGTATACCTCGGCCTTGGGACTAGGGACAGATTGGGGCTTCTGTTAGTGTACCGGCCACCCTGCTGCCTAACACGGTCCCTAACTGAGCTCACAGAGCTGGTCATGCAGCTGGTGTTGGAGTAGCTCAGGTTTTTAGTCCTGGGGTCCTGGGCAACTTCAACATCTCCCTCGGGTCCAGCTTGCCAAGTATAGCTCAAGAGTTCATGGCGACCATGAGAACCATGGACCTGTTCCAGGTGGTCAAGAGGCCAACACATGAAGCTGGTCACACGCTCAATTTGACCTTCTGCTCCAATCAGGAGAATGATCCGTGGGTGGAGGTTCTAACTGTCTCCACGTTGTCATAGATGGATCACTGTCTGGTCAGGGCTGGTATCACGGCTACTACCCACCTCCGCAGGGGTGGAGGACCAATTAAGATGCTCCGCCCCTGAAGGCTGATGGATCCACTGTAATTCCAAAATGCCTTGAGGGTTTTCTTGGGTGGTGCCACTGCCGACCCTGTCGAGTCCCTGGTCTCTGTGCAGAATGAAGATCTTACCAGTGTTACTGACATGGTCGCTCCTAGACATCCTTTCTACCTGCTTCCAAACAAGCTCCATGGTTTACAGAAGAACTGAGGGAGCTGAAGTGGCAAGGACAATGACTAGAGTGCTGACTTGAAGCCAACAAGACACATCCTAGGGATCATTTGAATACCTATGATGTGGCGATATGTGCAGTGAAGAGAGCTTTCTACTCTGCATATATTGCGTCCACAAACTTGCGCCTAGCTGAGCTGTTCAGTGTGTTTAGGGAGCTGAGTCAGGCCCCACACACACTGAATCCAATCTTAGAGCCTTTGGTAGCTTGCTGTGACACCTTTAATGAGTTTTTCATGGATAAAATCTCTCGGATACGAGCCAACTTGGACACTGTCATGGGGACAGAAATCAACAGTGGGGTGTCCAGCAACTCTGGTTGCACGATTAAACTGGATCATTTTCAGCTTGTGACTCCTGATGATATGGACAAACTGCTTGGTTTGGTCAAAAGGACAACTTGCCTTCTCGATCCCTGCCCATCCTGGCTTGTAGTCCACGGAGAGGAGATGGTAAAGCAACTTTTCCTGAATATTATTAATGCCTCCCTAAGGGAAGGTAATTTTCCATCATGTCTAAAAGAAGCAATTGTTAGCCCGCTTCTGAAGAAGGCTTCTGTTGACCTTCTAGATTTTAATAATTATAGGCCAGTAAGTAATTTACCATTTGGGGGCAAGGTAATCGAGAAGGCAGTGTCCATTCGACTCCAAGCAGTCTTGGATGAAACTGATTATCTGGACCTATTTCAAACCGGCTTCAGAGAGGGATATGGAGTTGAGAATGCCATGGTCACCTTGGTGGATGATCTTCGCCTGGCAATTGATAGGGGGAGTGCATCCCTGTTGATTCTTTTGGATCTCTCAGCAGCATTTGATACCATCAACCATGGTATCCTTCTGGATCGCCTGAGGGAGGTAGAGGTTGGGGGCACCGCTCTGCAGTGGGTCCGCTCCTTTCTCTCAGGACGGCTCCAGGTAGTGTCGTTCGGGGATAGTTGTTCCTCGAAAAAGGAACTATTATGTGGAGTATCTCAGGGCTCCATTCTATCCCCGATGCTGTTCAGTATCTCCATGAAACTGCTGGGACAGATCATCAGGAGGTCTGGGGCTGAGTGTTATCAGTATGCTGATGAAACCCAAATCTACTTCTCCTTAACATCTTTATCCAAGGAAGGTATGACTCCTCTGAATGACTGCCTGAAGTCGGTAATGGGCTGGATGAGGGAAAACAAGCTGAAATTTAATCCAGGCAAGACAGAGGTACACAGGGTCCTAACTCAGGTATTGAGATATGTCAACCAGTTCTGGATGGGGTTGCACTCCCTCTGAAGGAGCAAGTGCATAGCTTGGGGGTGCCTCTTGACCCAACACTGCTCCTGACACCCCAGGTGGAGGCAACGGTGAGAAGTGCCTGTTATCAGCTTCGGCATGATATGAATGAGCAGCTATGCCCATTCCTGGAACATGTGGACCAGGTAATAGTGATGCACGCGCTGGTAACCTCTAGACTTGATTTCTGCAATGTGCTGTACTTGGGGCTGCCTTTATATTTAGTTCAGAAACTTCAACTGGTACAAAATATGGCAGCCAGGTTGGTCTCTGGGATATCCCATGGAGACCATATTACACCGGCTTTAAAACCTTTACAATGGCTGCCAATTTGTTTCCGAACAAAATATAAAGTGCTGGTTCTCACCTTTAAAGCCTTACATGGTCTAAGTCCAAGGTTCCTCAGAAAGCACCTTCTCCCCTACGTCCCAGTCCTCCACCTAAGGTCCTCTGAGGGCTATCTGCTGCAGCTGTCTAATGTGAGATTAGCAGCCACACGCAAGAAGACCTTTCCTTTGCCGCCCCTTAGTTGTGGAATGACCTGCCGGTTGAAATGCACCCGCTGACCTCGTTGAAGGTTTATAAGCAGGCATAGAAGATGCTATTATTCTGGCAGGCCTTCCCTTTTTAGAACTCTTGTTCCTTTTGCTGACTTTTGTATACTGTTTTAAGCTGTGTTTTATTGTTGGATTTTTTAAAAATTGTTTTTAGTTCAAAGTTGTTTTTACCTATATGTTGTTTGTATATACTGTCCATATGTTTTTATGTAAATGGTTTTTAAACTTTGTATATTGTGTTTTAATGTTTTAACTTTTGTAAACTGCCCAGATAGCTTCAGCTATGGGGCAGTATAGAAAATAAATGAATAAATGAATGAATGGGAAAAATCTAACTTTTACACTTAAAAATGGGAAGGGGATGTTAGAATGTATGTCCAAGACCAGACACAACAGTATTATGATTTTTGTGTGGTTCAGCATTAAGCATGCCACTCTCTGGCATCAACTTATAAAATTGTTCTGCTTCAGAACTGAAAGAGACTGTGGCCTTGGCAGCATTTGTAGGTTGTTTCCATGATGTCCAGACCCAGGCACTTGGAATTGTTTGTGGGTTAAACAACCCCAAGTTAACCTAAGAACAAACCATGGGTTAATTTGGGGTTCTTTAACCCACAAACAACCCCAAGTGCCCAGGTTCAGATGTCACAAAAACAACCTATAAATACCGCATTCGTAGGTTGTTGCTGGAAGCAGCTCACACACAGCCTGCATCCCCACCATTAATTAATTAACCCACAAACTGCTACTGAACGTGCTGTTACATCCGAACATGGTCAAAATTTATGTAGAGCTTTAAGTGAACAATGTACTTTACAAGACTTTGCATTGATTAATACAGATTTCCTTAATTAGATAAGATGTCCAATCTAAAAGTTTTTGTTTATTTGATGCTTATTTTATTTCGGCTTAACACAAAGCAAAAAAAAACCCCAAGGCCCCCTTCAAAGTAGGCATATGGCTGGACTGAATTTCACATACGTGCATTTAATCCAAATCAACCAATAAAATGCTCATCTCTTATGATATTTCACTATGGTAAGTTATACATTACCTGGCAAAAGTTCCATGCATGACTACATGCAATTAAGTTTTATTTGAGTTGGCAGTGCATAAATCAATCACACAATTGCTGCTTTAACCAAGAGCAAGCCTAAAAACCCATTTTAAAAGTATATTTTATTATTGTATCGGCAAATAAGCAGAGTATTTTCGCTCAAAAAAAAAACCTTGCAAAGTGCTTTTACAGATCATCCCTCTTTATCATACATTTTAAAAATGCACACAGAAACCATGCACAGAATCTTCAGGCGTTCGAAGCAGCAGGTGACCAATGTCAAAGAAAGTAAGTGACAAAGGAATAAAGAATCATATTCTGGTTTTGTTAATCCGGCTCAGGGTGTTGTGTGTTCCACCCAACAAGTTTCACCAATCAGAAGAGTGGCATGAAAACAGGAAGACTCTCTTCTCACCATTTTGGATTTAAGAGAAAGACTATCGAAGTGTTAATTAAAGAGGAGATGGCTTTAGCTATTTCCAGCAGACTGGATGCATCAAAAGGCTTCGTGTTTTGTGGATCTGGAAGCTCCCGGGAAAGAAATCTGTTATTTTAAGTACATTATGCTGGTCAAAGATGCTCATAGCTTTAGAAAAATACGCACTGAGGGACAGCTCCACGCTACAGTAGTATATCCTATGTTAAATACCTGTATTGTAGAAATAGGAGAAAACTGTCTGCTTTCAAATCAATAAATCAGAAAAACTAGAAAACGGATTTGGTACCTTAACTACTTCACCCCCATCAACTTTCATCAGTTGCCTCAAATTCTGTTGGAGCAGATTTGTGTTGGATCGCCACTTCAAGAGCCCCAGCAGGTCCACTAAATCAAAGAAGAAAAAAAGAGCAGAAAAGCTCTAGTGTTTTGAATCTGTATTTTAAATCTCTGCATTGCTGCTAGGTTTTATTCTGGTTGTACTGTTATATTGTGGTTTTAAGCTTTCATATTTTATATTATTTTATGCTGCACTCTGTGGTTTGAATTTTTGTGAACCACCCAGAGAGCTTCACCTACTGGGTGGTATAGAAATAAAATTAATGAATGAATGGGGAAAAATTGTTCAACTACTGCTGATAAAATGCAATTCAGAGTAAAGACAGAAACAGCTCATAGGCTACACTTATCTGGAAATAAAAGATATGCAGAGGATTGTGTTGTTAATCTAACAAATTAGTAAATTTTGTTATCAAAATTTGAAGAGGCATAAAAGCTATGAATTTAATAGGGAGACCGTCTACATGTACCGACACATCTACAATCTCTTCCAGAATCGCAAGGAACATTCAATTCCCCACCTCTATTCTGAAATGGTATAAACGTGCAGCACACTAGTAAAATGGGCAAATAACTGTGAAGTTTTCATACAGGCCGCTCACGTGGTTTGTATATGAGAACTTTGCATATGGGAATTTTCCTCATAACCTCCCCACCCGACATTATTCTGCCATTCAAATATTATTTATGTGTATAGGATCAAGCCACAGGAAAGCAGCAACTGCAGTAATGTGTAACTTCGGTTATACAGTTCTAAACAGAAAAGATATACAGTCAGGGCCAGAAATATTGGAACAAGGATAACTGTTTTGGCAATTGGCCTCTGCACACCACCACATTGAAGTTGAAAGGAAACACACCCAGATGGGAGCGAAGTCAGGACTTTCAGCTGTAATTCAAGGGGTTTGACAAAAGTGGGGCACTAGCCATTCAGGAAGGACAGCCAGTGGCATACACACACCCCCATCATTGGTGGCTCATAAGTAATGGAACAAACCAACATCATTTCAAACTTAAGGGTCGCCTTTGATACCTGGATGAAAATCCTTTGCAGTCAATGACTGCCTGAAGTCTGGAATCCATGGACATGACCCAATGCTGAGTTTCCTCCCTCAAGATGCTTTGTCAGGCCTTGACTGCAGCTGCCTTCAGCTGCTGCTTGTTTGTGGGTCTTTCTGCCTTCAGTCTGGTCTTCAGTAAGTGAAAAGCATGCTCTATTGGGTTGAGATCAGGTGACTGACTTGGCCATTGAAGAACATCCCACTTCTTTGCCTTCAGAAACTCTTGGGTAGCTTTTGCTGTATGTTTGGGTTATTATCCATCTGCAATATGAAGCGGCGTCCTATCAGTTTGGCAGCATTCAGCTGAATCTGAGCAGAAAGTATAGCCCTATACACTTCAGAATTCATCCTGCTGATTTTCTCAGCAGTCAGGTCATCAATAAACACCAGTGACCCAGTTCCATTGGCAGCCATACATGTCCATGCCATAACACTGCCTCCACCATGTTTGACAGATGATGTGGTATGCTTTGGATCATGAGCTGTTCCTTTCCTTCTCCATACTTTTCTCTTCCCATCGTTCTGGTACAAGGTAATCTTGGTTTCATCAGTCCAAAGAATCTTATTCCAGAACTGGGCAGGCTTTTTTAGGTGTTTGCTGGCAAAGGCTAATCTGGCCTTTCGGTTCTTGAGCGTTACCTGTGGTTTGCACCTTGTTGTGAAGCCTCTGTATTTACATTCATAAAGCTGTCTCTTGACTGTAGATGTTGACAATGACATGCCTACCTCCGCAACAGCTTTCTTGACCTGGCTAGATGTTGTGAAATGGTTCCTCTTCACCATGAGCAGAATTCTGCCGTCATCCCCTGTAGTTGTCTTCCGTGGTCTTCCAGGCCTTTTGCTGTTGCCGAGCTTGCCAGTTAATTCCTTCTTTTTCAGGATGTCCCGAACTGTTGTATGGGCCACTCCCACTGTTTTTGCTGTCTCTCTGATGGGTTTATTTTGTTTCCTCAGCCTAATGATGGCCTCCTTCACTCGCATGGACGCCTCTTTGGAGCTCATGTTGGGAGTTCCAGTGAACAGCTACCAAATGCAAATGTTAACACTCAGAACCACCTCCAGGCCTTTTATCTGCTGGATTAGGCATGGGGTGCCCAGGAAACAGGCCACACCTGGCCATGCAGCTGCTTGTCGGCCATTCGTTCCATTACTTATGAGCCACCAATGATGGGGGTGTGTGTATGCCACTGGCTGTCCTTCCTGAATGGTTAGTGCCCCACTTTTGTCAAACCCCTTGAATTACAGCTGAAAGTCCTGACTTCGCCCCCATCTGGGTGTGTTTCCTTTCAACCACAATGTGTTGGTGCATGGAGGCCAACTGCCAAAACAGTTATCCTTGTTCCAATATTTCTGGCCCTGACTGTATAAGAATGCAAGGTAAACGATTGATAATGATCCACTTTTGGAATATAATGCTCCCCATCACTCTCGATCCAAAAGTTGGTAAATTACTTTATAACAGATTTGATTCATCTTTGCTTTTTGTTGTTCTGCCAGGATAAAGATGACATGGGGATTGTAAATAAAATCCTTGGACAGTATCCAATGGTGTCACTCCACAAACTCAAATAACACTAGCGGAGCGCCGCCAAATCTTTCAATTGCGCAAGGGGTTGCACATGCATAACGCACAACTGTTGGAATGGACTTGTGGAAACTTAACTTTAGTTGGATTTTCCTCTTGTGCTAGTTTCCACTAATGCAACATCTTTTGCACTAGTGGAATGATACGGTTGAATATTGCCTCTAGAGAGGCATGCCATTAAGTAGCATATGACTGATAAACTGTTAACAGACTATGATGCCCTGAAACATTTGTCTTCTAAAATTAGGAAGAGAAAAATTAAATTTAAAAAACGATTAGGAAGAGAAATACCTTTGCTATATAAAAATGTGTTTTTATATGGGAAAGCTTGTTGTGCCTCCCAAGATCCTACCATAATTAACTGAATTTAGCATCTGTAAAACATGTGCTTAAGTATCAGTACATACGCAATGTCAAATCTAATGCAAACAACATACATCGAGCTCAATTAACATATGGGAAGCATAAAAGCTCAATTCCAAAGATACTAAAAAGAACCATAAAACCATCTTTAACATACTGCATAAAACTGACAAAATGTGTACAATAGAACATTAAAAATGAAGAAATTACCCTCTAAAGTCAATATGATTTTGTCTCGCAATCAAGGCAGCATCACCACAGACTTACTGCAGGCTTTAGTACATTAATGAGGAATTACAAACTAAAATATTGGTTTAAATATTTAAAATGATTTAGGAATTACTATTGCATCAACTTTCCTTTAAAATCTTTGTAAGCTGGACATTGAAAAAGAAAAAAAAAACAAATCTCTTTTCCGTTAAGTGACAGATATAACTACAAGATACCAAGAACATGAGGCGGTTGCCAAAAATGGCAGCCCAGTGTCAAATTCCCCTCTTGCCTTGCATATCGTTTGGTTCAACTTTTGTTGTTCGGTCGTTAAGTCGTGTCCGACTCTTCGTGACCCCATGGACCATAGCATGCCAGGCCTTCCTGTCCTCCGCTCTCACCTGGAATGTGTTCAAGTCCATATTCATTGCATTGGTGATGCTATCTAGCCATCTCATCCTCTGCCATCCCCTTCTCCTTTTGCCTTCAATCTTTCCAAGCATCACAGTCTTTTCCAGTGAGTTTTCTCTTCGCATTAGGTGGCCAAAATATTTGAGCTTCAGCTTCAGTATCTGTCCTTCCAATGAGCATTCATGGTTAATTTCCTTTAGGATTGATTGATTGGACCTCCAATTCTTCGGAGCTCAGCCTTCTTTATAGTCCAGCTCTCACAGTCATACGTTACTACTGGGAAAACCATAGCTTTGATTATACGAACCTTTGTCGGCAAGGTGATGTCTCTGCTTCTTACTATGCTGTCTAGGTTGGCCATAGCTTTCCTCCCAAGGAGCAAGCGTCTTTTGATTTCTTGGCTACAGTCACCGTCTGCGGTGATCTTGGAGCCCAAGAAAATAAAATCTGTCACAGCTTCCATTTCTTCCCCTTCTATATGCCAGGAAGTGATGGGGCCAGATGCCATGCTCTTAGTTTTCTTAATGTTGAGTTTCAAACCAGCTTTTGCACTCTCCACTTTCACCCTCAACAAGAGGCTCTTTAGATCCTCTTCACTTTCTGCCATTAGGTTGGTATCGTCTGCGTATCTGAGGTTGTTGATAATTCCCCCAGAAATCTTAATTCTGACCTGTGATTCATCCAACCCAGCGTTTCTCATGATGTACTCTGCATATAAGTTAAATAAGCAGGGCAACAATATGCAGCCTTGTCGTACTCCTTTCCCAATTTTGAACCAATCGGTTGTTCCATGTCTGGTAAGGTTTCTCAGGAGACAAGTAAGGTGGTCTGGTACTCCCATTTCTTTCAGAATTTGCCACAGTTTGTTGTGATCCACACAATCAAAGGCTTTAGCGTAGTCAATGAAGCAGAAATAGATGTTTTTCTGGAATTCTCTTGCTTTCTCCATGATCCAGCGAATGTTGGCGATTTGATCTCTAGTTCCTCTGCCTCTTCTAAACCCAGCTTGTACTTCCGGTAGTTCTCGGTTCACATACTGCTGAAGCCTAGCTTGTAGGATTTTGAGCATAACTTGCTGACATGTGAAATGAGCGCAATTGTGCGGTAGTTTGAACGCTCTTTGGCATTGCCCTTCTTTGGAATTGGAATGTAATCTGACCTTTTCCAGTCTTGTGGCCACTGTTGAGTGTTCCAAATTTGTTGGCATATTGAGTGCAGCACTTTAACGGCATCATCTTTTAGGATTTTAAATAGCTCAGCTGGAATACTGTCATTTCCGCTAGCTTTGTTGTTAGGAATGCTTCCTAAAGCCCACTTGACTTCACTCTCTAGGATGTCTGGCTCAAGTTCCGTGACCGCACTATCATGGCTATCAGGGACATTAAGATCTTTCCTGTATAGTTCTTCTGTGTATTCTTTCCACCTCTTCTTAATCTCATCTGCTTCTGTTAGGTCCCTGCCTTCTTTGTCCTTTATCATGCTCGTCTTTGCACAAAACGTTTCCTTGAGATCTCCGATTTACTTGAAAAGATCTCTAGTCTTTCCCATTCTATTGTTTTCCTCCATTTCTTTGCATTGTTCATTTAAGAAGGCCTTCTTGTCTCTCCTTGCTATTCTCTGGAAATCTGCATTCAGTTGGGTATATCTTCCCCTTTCTCCCTTGCTTTTTGCTTCCCTTCTTTCCTCAGCTACTTGTAAAGCCTCATCAGACAGCCACTTTGCTTTCTTGCATTTCTTTTTCTTTGGGATGGATTGAGTTGCTGCCTCCTGAACAATGTTACCGACCTCCATCCATAGTTCCTCAGGCACTCTGTCTATCAGATCTAATCCCTTAAATCTATTTGTCACCTCTACTGTATATTCATAAGGGATATGATTTAGGTCATACCTGAATGGTTTAGTGGTTTTCCCTACGTTCTTCAATTTAAGACGAAATTTTGCAAGAAGCAGCTCATGATCTGAGCCACAGTCAGCTCCAGGTCTTGTTTTTACTGACTGTATAGAGCTTATCCATCTTTGACTGCAAAGGACATAATCAATCTAAATATATCAAATTTTATATCCATGCTCTACTGTTTCAACAGTAAAGCAACTCAGCACTTTTTCTTAATTTTCTGATATGAATCTTTAAACAGAACCATCTTTTGTCTGGTAGCTGGTTGTTAAGGGGTTTTATTTGCTTCCTTGAATAGTAGTTCCCTAACCATTACTGCACTACAAGCTGCTTGAGAAACAATGGGAGTTCCTTTATTCCATTTCCTCAAAGCATTATCATATCTTGAATCTAAAGTGTTTTCCTTCAGACACAATGGTCCCAGCAAACAATAAAAAACAGTATAAAATAAGAAATGTGATTTAAAATTAACATTATGGGAATGAATTATCCTAGCACAAGCATTGCCATCCATGCACAGGGCAGGTGACATGGGACTAAGCAGAGCCCTGTTCTCTCAATCTAGTACTGCAGCACATGGTCAGTATCAAGACTGGCAGGTGAATGAATACCTCCATATCTGCATTCAGCTTTTCTTTTTGGCTGGATATGCATTACTCTTCAAGGTGTGTATACCGAGTTGGGAACAGGACTCTGTTTTACCAAACTATGCCAATCTCTCCGCTTGTAAGTGCTGCAGCCATGCAAGGTTGAATCACACCATATATATGGTATAACTGACACTTGGTGGGATGACTCTCATGACTGGAATACAGCAGTTGAAGGATATAACTTGTTCAAAAAGAACAGGAGGAACAGAAAGGGAGGCGGGGTTGCACTGTATGTGAATAATACATATCTCTGCACAGAAATACAGGAGGAGGAGCTTGGTAGCCCCATCGAGAGCATCTGGGTTGAAATAAATGGAGCAAAGAATAAAAGGAACCTGGTGGTCGGAGTCTACTACCGGCCACCCAATCAAGGAGAAGACGAGGATGAAACTTTTGAAAAGCAAATAGCCAATATTTTAAGGAAGCATGATGTAGTAGTAATGGGGGACTTCAATTTCCCCGATATTTGTTATACATTCTGCAAAACATGGCCCCTCCAGGAAATTCCTGACTTGTGTGGCGGATAACTTCCTCCTACAGAAAGTAGGGGAAGGAACTAGAGGATCGGCTATCCTTGACTTGATCCTAACCAACAGAGATGACTTAGTGCATAAAGTAGCACTTACAGGAACTCTGGGGGAAAGCGACCATGTTGTACTTGAGTTCTTGGTTCTAAGGGAAGCAAAAGCCAAATGTAGTCAAACCCTGGATTTTAGGAAAGCTGATTTTAATAAACTCAGAACAATGATCAGTCAGGTCCCATGGCAAGCGACACTAATGAGAAAAGGAGTCCAAGATGAGTGGGAGCTTTTAAAAAAGGAAATTCTCCAGGCACAATGACAAACAATTCCAAGAAGAAGAAAAGGTGGAAGACAACAGAAGAAGCCAATGTGGCTTCACAAAAAGTTTAGGGATGACCTGAAAACAAAAAAGGACACATATAGGAAGTGGAAAGAAGGCCAAGTAACAAAGGAAGAGTACAGGCAGGTAGCACAGAATTGCAGGGATGGCTAGGAAGGCTAAAGCTGAGAACAAGCTGAGGTTAGCGAGGGATGCTAAAAGCAACAAAAAGGCTTTCTTCAGCTACATGCATAGTAAAAGGCAGAGGAAAGAAATGGTGGTTCAGCTATTAAATAAGGATGGCAAAACGATAACAAATGACAAAGAAAAGGCAGAGGTGCTCAATTCCTACTTTGGCTCAGTCTTCTCCCAAAAGAGGGTCTATGACCCCCCTGGCAAAGGCAAAGTACAGGCTGAAGGGGCAGGATTGCAGCTTGAGATCGATAGGCATATGGTCAAGGAACATCTAATTACTTTGAATGAGTTCAAATCTCCAGGGCCAGATGAACTGCATCCTAGAGTAATAAAGGAACTGGCAGAAGAACTCTCAGAACCGCTGTCTATTCTCTTTGAGAAATCATGGAGGACGGGGGAAGTGCCAGTTGACTGGAGGAGGGCTAATGTGGTCCCTATCTTCAAAAAGGGTAAAAAGGAGAAACCTGGGAACTACAGACCAGTCAGTCTGACATCAATCCCTGGGAAAATTCTGAAGCAGATGATAAAGCAATCCATCTGGAAGCACCTTGAAAACAATGTTGTGATTACTCGAAGACAACATGGATTTGTCAAAAACAAGTCCTGCCAGATGAATCTGATCTCATTTTTTGATCAAGTCACCTCCCTTGTGGACCATGGGAATGCTGTAGACATCATATACCTTGACTTCAGCAAAGCTTTCGACAAAGTGCCCCATGATATCCTAATGAGCAAACTAGCTCAAAGTGGGCTAGATGAAACAACGATCCGGTGGATCCACAGTTGGCTACAGAATCGGACTCAAAGAGTGCTCATTAATGGGACCTTCTCACACTGGGGAGAGGTAACGAGTGGGGTACCGCAGGGCTCAGTCCTGGGCCCAGTGCTCTTCAACATTTGTATTCATGACTTGGAGGAGGAGGTGCAGGGAATGCTGATCAAATTTGCAGATGACACAAAATAGGGCAGGATAGCTAATACTCTGGAAGACAGAAACAAAATTCAAAGTGATCTGGATAGACTGGAGCGCTGGGCAGAAAACAACAGAATGACATTTAATAGGGAGAAATGCCAAGTTCTGCACCTAGGAAAAAGAAACCAAATGCACAGTTACAAGATGGGGGATACATGGCTCAACAACACTACAAGTGAGAAGGATCTTGGAATTGTTGTCGATCACAAGTTGAATATGAGCCAACAATGTGATGTGGCTGCAAAAAAGGCAAATGCTCTTTTGGGCTGCATTAATAGAAGCATAGCTTCCAAATCCCAGGAAGTACTAGTTCCCCTCTACTCAGCACTGGTTAGGCCTCATCTGGAGTACTGTGTCCAGTTCTGGGCACCACACTTTAAGAAGGAAGCAGACAAACTGGAGAGGGTTCAGAGGAGGGCAACAAAGATGATCAGGGGACTGGAAACAAAGCCCTATGAAGAGAGACTGAAAGAAATGGGCATGTTTAGCCTTGAGAAGAGAAGACTGAGGGGAGATATGATAGCGCTCTTCAAGTACTTGAAAGGTTGTCACAGAGAGGAAGGCCAGGATCTCTTCTTGATCATCCCAAAGTGCAGGACGCGGAATAATGGGCTCAAGTGACAGGAAGCCAGATTCCGGCTGAACTGACCTAGGGAGGTGGTGGGCTCTTCCACACTGGAGGCATTCAAGACGAGGCTGGACAGCCATCTGTCAGGGATGCTCTGACTTGGATTCATGCATTGAGCAGGGGGTTGGACTCGATGGCCTTGTAGGCCCCTTCCAACCCTACTATTCTATGATTTTATGATATATATATGTATATATATACACACATAAACTGGAATTAGAAACTGTTGCATCCTATAAACATCTTCATCCATGACCAAAAGAAATTTCCCAACCTAGAGATATAAAAGGGTGACTCAACCTGAATGGACAATATTACTATTCTTTACAACATGCAAGTTGGATAAATACTTTTTCTAGGATTAGATTGTTTGCCTCACCATTTTGAGTTAGTTTTGTTGAACAAACTAGAGTAGAGATCTGGAAAGAATCTTTACTGATGGTGCAGCTTCCAAGATTCTGCATGCTCTTGCCAGCCGTGGAATGACCTTTTTCCTCCAATTCTATTTTAGTTGAAGGCAAGCTTAAGTACGTTGAAAAATCTTCTAGCTTTTTTGCTTCTGCCTGCAATATTATTCCCAAACAAAACAGAAATGCTGAAAACAATTTTGATACTCACAACTCTCTGCATATAAATACAGGTACATTTGAACAGTTTTTTTCATTTTTAATGAAGCCACAACTGGAAGGCACTTTCCCTCCGGTGCCTTCAAAGACTAGATCAAAAACATGTCACGCAGCAAGATGAATGTCTTTTCGATACCCGTGCAATTCCACTACTATTCTGACTTACCTACCCTAGAGAGAACAAGGAATAAAAAAGATAAATGTTTCAGATATATATGGTTTAACTATTATGAAAGCTCCAAATGTTTTCCAAAACAGCTGTATGAAAGTGTACTCTTCTTCCCAATACCCTATTTTTTTCTGTGATTTATTTATTAGATTTGTATTCCGCCCAAGTAGCAAATGCCCTCAGGGAAGTTTACAATCATAAAACCAAACAACAAAATACAATCAAAATATCAAAATAATTCAGTATTAAACATCTAAAACATTTTACAAGTATTTAAAAACACTAAAAACATTGAGGAGCCAGTGGTAAAATTGATACTGAAGGAATGTATTTGAGATTATATGCCTGCTTAAAAGACAAAGGTCTTAATTTGGTGTCTAAATGTATACAATAAAGACACCAGGTGGATCTCCCTGAAAAGGGCATTCCGCAGACAGGGGGTGCTAAAGAGAAAGCTGTTTCCCTGGTAGCCCCCCATCGTGCCATTGCGATGGCACCGCAAGAAGAGCCTCCAAAGACAATCTTAGCAACTGGGCAAGAGCATATGGGAGAAGGTTCTCCTTCAGGTAGACTGGTCCTAAGCTGTTTATGGCTTTAAAGGTCAGCACCAACACTTTAAATCGGGCCCAGAAACTGACTGGCAACCAGTCAGTCCCAGTAAGCAGCCTCATTGCTAAGTGGACTAACTGAAGTGTCCGAACCGTCTTCAGAGG
The DNA here is from genome assembly GCF_057233095.1 of Heloderma suspectum. NCBI lineage: Eukaryota > Metazoa > Chordata > Lepidosauria > Squamata > Helodermatidae > Heloderma > Heloderma suspectum. The sequence goes on from NC_139460.1 coordinate 236,319,420, forward strand.
AAGCCCCATATATATCACATTGCAGTGATCCAGGTGGGAGGTCATCACTGCATGGATAACTGCGGCCAGCCTAAGTTAAACAATGCTTAACATTGCTAAGGGAAAGTATTTAAACACATGTTTAAATTAGGCTTCTACATCACACTGAACACAACAGCCATCCCTTAAACATTTGGATTCTCAAAGTACCGCAGCAAATATTTAGAGTAATACCTTGTACACTATAAGATCATGCTCTCCATCCCGTAGTGTTGTTCCATCGTATCTCATCAATTTAACAAATGCCAGGGCAAATATTTTCTCAGACTTGTCTTTGGCTGTTTAAAATAAAAAGCACAAGAACACACTGTAAATAAATTTATAAATATTACAGGTAAAGACATTCTAGAATGCTGATGCAGACATTCTAGAACGCACATGTGACAGTTAGTAAAGATTAAGACGTTCTTAGGTTGTGCATATCCAGAAGGCATTAGAAATTTATGTTGCAATCATATGCACCTTTACCAGGGAGTTAAGGGCTTTCCTCTGACAAGACATGCATATTGTGGTGTCAGAATCTTAGAAATAGAGGGCAAAATCCACCTGCCTGTTTGCATGCATGGAACACGGTGCACAGAAGCTCCTGCCCTGGAAATTGCCCCAAGACTACAAAAAATTGCCCCACTAGCACCTACATACAGCTCTGAGTGGCTGTGCACATGCAAAACTCACATCACAGCCATACCAGATGCACTACTGCATACAAGGCTGTAGGGTGTAGCTAATGAAAACCCTCCATATTTGCCAGAAAGGCATACAGGATTTGGACAGAATGACCTGTGAGAGGACCCCTAAAGCCTTTGTTTACAAGTTGGGGGTGAGAAAACCTGGATGGAGGAGGAGAAGGGACTCAGGTTCCGTTGGTCCTCTTGGCAGCTGCATCTACCATGGTACCTTCATTCTCCTTCCCAACCTCCAGGATTCCAAAGTAGGCACTAGAAGGAACGCTTTGGGCTCCCTACACAACCTCCAGATGCCAGTCTCTTGTAATGAGATATACTGGCACTGGAATCATCACAGGGTTATACACTAGTGCAGAAAGTGGGAACTGTTCCTTCCCCATGGGCTAGATTATCTCCTGGGACACCCCCCAGGGGCAGGTCCCTCCTTCCCTCCCTCAGCCCTCTCCCTCCCAGATGTCAACCCTTTTTCTCTGTGCAGAAAGAGGCACAGAACAATCACTCTGTGCTGCTCTCTGCACAGAGAAAGGGACAGCCTTTCCCTGCTTAGTGGTGTAGAAAGGCTGCCTTATTCTAGCACTGGGCATTTGGCAGTGCCTGAAAGAGAAGCTGGGCTAGATAGGGAACTCCCACAAAATGGAGTTTCCTTACCCCTTTACTAGTGCTGTCTGGCCTCACATGTAAGGCCAGAAAGAGTGTGCTCTTTCTCACCAAGGAATATCACATGTTTACAGGAAAGATCATTCAAGAATGCACACATGACCGTAATATGCTGAGAGGTAGTATTTCTGATGTGACTAGGAATACCTGAATACCTACTTTCAAAGACACTGGTCCTTTATTCCTTAAAGTAAGCCTTCAAGTCAAAGTGTTTAAAAGCTACAAAACAGTATTCCTTGTTACCAAAATATCTCATTATCTTATGCCAAGCAGAATTCAAGTACTACCAGTACATGTCCTTAAAACCCACCTTCTGCAATTCCTTTAGTACAAAATGACTATTCTAGTTTTATTCAAGTTAATAAAATGCACAGAAGTGCAAATCTGTGAATTCAGGAACAAAAAGGAAACCTTCCTTGTAATACTATATGGAAAGCCTGAAATATAATCCACACTGCAGTAGAAAGTTCATGTTTCCATTTGGATCAACAAGTGATCCAAATGAGCCTATGATCAGCCCTTTCCATTCTGTGTCATTATTAATAATAAAAGAACCCACTGGTTTGAGTTCAGAGAAGCAAAAGATCAGGACAGGCAACAATGAGAAGTAGAAACTGAAGGGCAACACTGATCAATCCAGGGGCATACCCCCACAAATATATCAGGAAGCACTGTGGCAGTCCTGAGCCTTAATCCATAATGAATACAATAATCTAAAACCTTAATATTTTGGCCACCCATGATGTTCTTCAACATAATGTGAATGCTTCCTACTGAACCAATTTGTAGTTCACAGTCATAAATATGACAGTAATTTGCTGCACATTGTTTTCATTAGCGAAATTCTTAAATATTCTATTAAAGCAAGTACTGTTTTCATTCATATGACTAATTTTTACATCAAAATAGCAGCTTTTAATTACACAAGCATTAACTATTATGGAGTAGGTGTCAAATATGGCAAGTTCTTAAATACATCCAGTGAAAGTTACAGCTTTGGTTCTTCTGCTGATAGCATAATAAGAATTCAAACTGCAGGTTTTTGGAAGATCCAATCATGTTAGTTAAGACAACTACTTTATTACAATCATGCAAACCATGCTTTTTCCATTGTAATAATAATCAAGTGCATACAAGCTGGATACTGGGGATGTAAAGAATATCAAATGCTAGTGATTGTAATCAGAAACATTAACACCTAGTTGAATCAGACTAATAAATGTCACTAGCAAGCTTTCCCTACAATTGAACTTCATGATCAATGAAGATCACAGCAGCCCATACAAAAAGCAAGCAAGTTAGTTTATTTTTCCCATTAAAATATCCCTACTTACCAGCCTCTACGCAGCATACACCCAGTGCCATCAACTGACTTTACTTGTGGAAGTGCAAAGGGGAGTAGAATATATCAAAAGGCAGAAGAGATGAGGCCAGAGGAAAAGGACTTCAAATTAGAAAGAAAATTAAAGGTAGTGACTTCCTTAAAACAGATTCAAGCAGCAGGAAATACCAGGGCCTGGGGAGGAGCGTGGGGTGGGCGAATTACTCACAATCCTGTGATGACCTGTGCCGAAAAGTAAACCTTAAGTGACTGCGATTCACATCTTCAATGGGGATTGCAACCTTCACAAAACAAACAGAATATACACACATACACATATATAAGAAAGCCTTGTAAATATATATTTCAAAAGTGATTAGCCTACAAACATTGTTGCCAGCCTTTCCAAGATATACCTATAGTGGCAAATATTGGAATATTGACTTCTTGAAAGAAGAAACATGATCTCAGTTCCAAGTTATAAGATCTTATCTGCCTGCTATGCAGCACCAGATTTTCAAGAGATCCTTCAAGTACGTTTTTCAAGTAATACTTATATTGCAGTATTAGAAGCTATATTAAAAACAAGAACAGAAATAAGCAGCACTTTGCTTCATGATATCTTTACAGATCAGCAAAGTCATTTCTTCAGAGCTTTACAGAACCAGGCTTCGAAAGATACACCCAGTACTTTTACAGACAGCAGGAAAATTGCAACCCAGCTCGCTCATTTCTCTGCTTGTTTTTCAACCCAGATGGACTTTTCAGTCAACCTGGAAGTAAGCTGCCTATGTTGAACCAGTCATCTCAATAATACAGCATGCACCTAGACCAGAGATGGGGAATATGTGGCCCCTCCAGATGCTGCTGAACTGCAGCTCCCATCACCTCTCACTGTTGGCTATGCTTGCTGGGGCTGATGGAGTTGCACCCCAAAAACACCTGGAGAGCCTCATACTCCCCATCCCTGACCTAGATCATCCACCACTGACACAGCACTTTGGTTTTGGATCCAGCCTGCTGAGCATCTCCTCTGTAGTTTTTTTTTAGGCATAAAGTGAAAACATGTTTCTTCCAGCAGGCTTTTAGCTTCAATTTTTAATTATTTTATCTCTTGAACTGCTTTATTATCATCATCATCATCATCATCATCATCATGGCTGGCTGGGGAATGCTGGGAATTTTAGGACTTGTCTAAACATGCATAGGTTTGCGCCATTAAAAGGCTAAGTTGCAAAGATGTGACTTTACACCCTTTCTAAAAGCCAAGAGAGGGGAGAACAATCCTAGTTCTTGAGGGAGTTCATTCCATAAGTTTGGGACAACTAAAGGGTAAAGCTTTTTCACGTGCCTGACAAATGGGCCTCTGTAGGCAATGGCATCATCAAAAAGCTCTCTCCTGCAAATCTTAATACCTGCACAGCTTCACAGTGAGACAGGTGGTTTCTTAGATACTTAGATCCTAAGCCATTTAGGGCTTTAACAGTTAAAACCAACATCTTGAATTGCACCCAGAAAGCAAATGGCAACCAGTGCCATTCTTTCAGGGCAGGTGTAATATGTTCCTGATACCATAATTCCGGACACTCTGGCTTCCAGACAATATACTTTATACATTCTGGTTTTATTGGACATTTTTACTGGCTCTTCTTTTGTTTTTATCAGTATTATGTTTTTCTCTTGCTGCTTTTTAATTCTCTCAATTTAGTGCTGATTTTAAAATTACATAATGTAAACCGGCTTGAGCCTAGGTTTTATAGAAAAAGAGCATAGAGGGGTTTTTTTAAGTATAAAGTTGTGCTACAATCTACCATGCACATAAGCATTAAAATGAATGGGCTTAACTGTACCCTGACTCATTGTGGGACTGTGCCATGCATTTCACTCAGCTTTCTCAGTCTGAGTTCTAGATGCATGTTGAGCCACCCAAACAACAGCTTGCACGAACAAGGCCCAAGTCAAATGAATGTCAAAGCAGCACTGAAAAACAAGCAGTGAAATGATTCCGCATTTCACACGCCTGCCAAGGAATCTTAATTACAGACAACTAGTTTGTGGCACATTACTAAGCTAATACTGAATTATATCTAGAATTGGAGATATGGAGCAGGACTTCCAGCCATGCTTCAAGTCTGCTGTGGCAGAGGGGGAAATGAAATAATATCCCAAACTGTCAGCTTTCAGCTCTCCGAGCTAGTATGGAAAGAGTGCTGTCTTTAGCTGCAGAACTTTACAACAGCTACAAGCAGGCCAGAGAGATTCTAGTTCTGTGTCTCTCTCTGATTTTAATGGCTATGTTCACCCTGACTGCAAAGAGCCTTGACATTGACTTCATACCTATTTCACTAAAGTGTGCTCTTTCTCCTTAAACCAGATCAGTATTATTACTGTCAATAGACATCACAACTGTCAATTCAATTTAAGTTCTTTAACTCACTATACAAGTCTTTTCTTGTCACCTTGTTCTAGTCCCAAATTTTTATATTCCCCCTCTCCATTCACCTGTTTCTCTTCACTGTTCACATTCTTCTTCCCAATAATTTCATAATAGTATACTCACCCCTGTATAAATGTCAGATTACCTGATTTGTAACTCTAAGTAACCCCATACACATATTGCTTTTTAAATTCTGTATCTTGTACTATGAAAACACTGAAATCACCTTCACTCTTCTATATGATCATTCCTTTTTAATATACCATTTTTTTGCCACTTAATGGAGATTTTCTTGACTTCAGAATCAGATTACCTTACTTCAGATGTAGTTCCAAGAAAGGGAAGGTACTTAAATTCCCTATTTTTGTCTGCTTTATCTGCAATACAGCATCTGCAGATTTTAGATATTCTTTTAAAATATGAAGAATACAGGGTGGGAAAATCCCACCGTCTATGAGGTGAAGCAAAGGCAGATGCCACTTAGGAATATACTGTATACCTAGATGTTACCAAGAGGTTATTCAAAGGCTAATTAGCACAATTTATTATTTAATATTAGTCCATCTGTCAGACATCACATTCATTTTAATGCTACAATGAGTCACACCTGCCTCTCCATAGGGTTTCACTCCTACTGCTAAAGCTTGGGAGAGACCACTGGACAGTGGTAGATCACTTGCTTTGTGTGCAGAAGTTCCCAGGTGCAATCCCTGCCCTCTCTAGTTAAACTGATCAGGTAGCAGGTGATATGAAAGACCCTTGTCTGAAACCACTGCCAGTCAGAGTAGATAATACTAACTAGATGGATAGTCTGACTTGATATAAGGCAGTTTGTAGTTATGCCCACCAGTGTGGATGGCTTTAAAAGGGGGTTGGACAAATTCATTGAGGAGAAGGCTACCAATGGCTGCTAGTCCTGATGGCTATGTGCTACCTCCAGAACCAGAGGCAGTGAGCCTATGTATACCAGTTGCTGGGGAACATGGGTGGGAGGGTGCATTTGCGCTCATGTCCCGCTTGTGGGTTCCCGGTCGACAGCTGGTTGGCCACTGTGTGGCAGAATGCTGGACTAGATGGACCCTTGGTCTGATCCAACATGGCTCTTCTTATGTTCCTGTGTTATGTTCCTATGTTCGTATGGCAATCCTGTTGCTTTGACTACCTACATTCTGCCTGTCCAACACTGTACATACATTTCATATTTTCTATTCCAAACCCAGCTGCTTACATTTCTTACTTTGGCTGACCATTTTGATTATGCCCAGCCTTTCTTTCTCTCCCTCCAGTGATTTCCACTGTTCTGAGCACAAACTCCTTATCAAAAAAGCTTCCCGTGAGAACCTGCTACTGTCAAGCCCCCGGGACCACAGCTTCCTTAACCAACTTCACACTCTTCTTTCCACTCTTTATGTCTAAAATCCATCATAACAAAAGCACTAACGTTGCAGCAGCTCTCTCCCCTCTCCTAATGGCTCTTCATATACCAAATCATATACCAAATCTGTCCAACTGGCAGAATTCCCTACAACTATAGCTCAGCCAAATGCACATGCAAATACATTCGCACACAATGTTATCACATCACCTGTTGATACCTCCATTCCTTACCCTGCCTTTTTCTCTTGTCTAATTTTAAATTTGTAAACTCCTTTGGGTTTACAGTGCCATTAATATGCATTGCATTTTACCATAATTAGCATTTGTTCTGGTAAACTGCTGCTACCGTTCTATTTTCATTAACAATGCATGATAAATCCTAATAATCTCACAGTGCATGTGTGCAGTTTATGGCAATACATTTATAGCTTACATTACAATCAATCGCTAAACTGTTCAACTTTTAATACAAGAGAGATTTGAGATAGATGTTGGAATAATTCTGTCAAAGCTGTCTTGATCAGAAGACCAGGAGGTAAATATATTCAGTAAATATCTTCATCTATGTCGTTCCTTAGCAACCTTCAAAAGCTTCTCTAGCACAGATACCTCTTTTAGTCTGACAGGAATACACATAGTCTATCAATTGGGTTCTCCCTCTTTCTTGCTTTCTTTTCAAAAAGAAAATCTTAATGCCAGGCATACCTTTACAGTTTCAAACCAACGAGGTTGTTTTACTTGGTAATATATCACAGATTTATATTCTGAAAGGGCTTCATCTCCAGCACCGGGAAAAATTATATTCTAAATAGACAGACAGACAGACAGACAGACAGACAGGGTTAAACTAATTTTTCAGTTGCATGTATAAACAAATGCTATTACTACACTTAAGGGAAAATCCAATAAAAATAAAGTTTCAGGTTTGGGTATCACCAGCTTCAATATGAGGGCAAGAATTCACATAATAATAAACAGAAAATATATTGGGCATGCATGAAAACTGACATCTTCCATTAAAAATAAAATTTAATAATATATGATTTAAGTGCTCACTTTGACAGTAGTTCCTACACATTTTGACGCTCTCAGAATATATAGGAAAAGTAGCATTGGTACTGACCATTCAATTATCATCAATTGACTGTGTATTGTTATTTGACTGCAGTCAAATATTCCATGAAATCAAGAATACCACTGTGTGGAAGCTTATCTTTCTTGTTTCATTATGGTGTCATTTGTTAATAAGGGTAGGAGTGAAGGCTGCTTGACCCCTAATCCTGGAGCAGGGTGGGGCAACATGACCCTCCAGGTGTTTTGGCCCACAAATCCTGTCATCCTTCACCCCCTGGCCTAGCACCACTGCAAAGCTTATCCTACTGGGCACCTGACATAGCTTAAGTCATCAATGACATAGATTACTGCCTGGGAGTGTCCATGATTCTATCTGACTTGTTTCAGGAACCAGGAAATACCTCCCATCCATGTAAACCAATTGTGAGGTTCTGGATTTGAATTGAGAAAAACAATTGATATAGAAAGTGCTGGAGGTACTGGTTGAAATAAAACGCATGAAACACAAGTACAAGTGAGACATTAAATCCTGAGAAATCTAGAAATACCAAAAAATTTTTGATGTTCTACAAAGTTTATGCTTAAAAAAAAAAAAATCTATTATTTGACAGTATTTTAACAGTAAGCTGATCACCTCCTTTTTTGGACCAGCCAAATGCCCAACGCTAGCACAGTAAATAAACCCTTCCCAGTAATGTACCTCCAGTTTTTTGCCATCTTCATCATAAACTGATACTGTAACCTCTACATTCTTTGCTGTAGTTTTGCTGCCCTTGTCAAAATCTCCTTGAACTAATGTTACATAGATATCATTACGGACATCGCCTGAGAGACAGGGGGAAAGAGAACAGCAAGCCCATTAATAAAATATTTTACTGTCTATCAATATCCTACATAAACACAAAACAAAATTATAAAGGAGAATAATTTTTGTTTACTTACTGTACACATGGTAATTTTAAAAATGAAAATTAAACACTGAATACATATGTATGCTAAAATTTCTAGAATGGCTTTCTGTACAGTGTATACTCAAAATAATGCAAGTTTAGGTAAGTTTCAGCAACTATCATCAAGATCAAAACATTTAGTAACAACACATCAGCTTCAATCCACATATAAAGTTATTTTCCCATTCTGTGACTAAATGAATGCCTGTTGTGTATAACAAAACTAATGATACAGCACATTCACAAACAAGGATGGATATACCCTTTAACCCCCTTCATGGATCACTGCCTTGTTGTGGCGAAGGGGCTTGCGTAACTCAGTGAAGCCATAAGCTATGCCGTGCAGGGCCACCCAAGACGGACAGGTCATGGCGGAGAGTTCTGACAAAATGTGGTCCACTGGAGAAGGAAATGGCAACCCACTCCAGTATTCTTGCCAAGAAAACCCCATGGAACGTATCACAAGGCTCAAAGAGATGACGCCGGAAGATGAGCCCCTCAGGTCGGAATGTGTCCAATATACTACTGGGGAAGAGCAGAGGGTATTTCCAAGTAGCGCCAGAAAGAGTGAAGCGGCTGGGCCAAAGCCGAAAGGAGACTCAGCTGTGGATGTGTCTGGTGGTGAAAAGAAAATCCGATGCTGTAAAGAACAATATTGTTCTTTACATTCTTAAAGTGATGGGAATACCAAGCCACCTTACCTGTCTCCTGAGAAACCTGTACGAGGGTCAAGAAGCAACAGTAAGAACCACACATGGAACAACTGAGTGGTTCAAAATTGGGAAAGGGGTATGACAAGTCTGCATATTGTCACCCTGCTTATTTAACTTATATGCAGAGTACATCATGAGAAACGCTGGGTTGGATGAATCACAGGTCGGAATTAAGATTGCCAGGAGAATTATCAACAACCTCCGATATGCAAATGATACCACCCTAATGGCAGAAAGCGAAGAGGATCTAAAGAGCCTCTTGTTGAGGGTGAAAGAGGAGACTGCAAAAGCTGGTTTGAAACTCAACATTAAAAAAATGAAGATCATGGCATCTGGCCCCATCACTTCCTGGCGTATAGAAGGGGAAGAAATGGAAGCTGTGACAGATTTTATTTTCTTGGGCTCCAAGATCACCACAGACGGTGACTGTAGCCATGAAATTAAAAGACGCTTGCTCCTTGGGAGGAAAGCTATGGCAAACCTAGACAGCATAGTAAGAAGCAGAGACATCACCTTGCTGACAAAGGTTCATATAATCAAAGCTATGGTTTTCCCAGTAGTAATGTATGGCTGTGAGAGCTGGACTATAAGGAAGGCTGAGCGCCGAAGAATTGATGCTTTCGAACTGTGGTGCTGGAGAAGACTCTTACGAGTCCCCTGGACTGCAAGGAGGTCCAATCAGTCAATCCTAAAGGAAATCAACACAGACTGCTCACTGGAAGGACAGATACTGAAGCTGAAGCTCAAATATTTTGGCCACCTAATGCGAAGAGAAAACTCTCTCTGGAAAAGACCCTGATGCTGGGAAAGACTGAAGGCAAAAGGAGAAGGGACGGCAGAGGATGAGATGGCTAGAGAACGCAGGACAGGAAGGCCTGGCGTGCTATGGTCCATGGGGTCACGAAGAGTCGGACACGACTGAACAACAACAACAATACCCTTTATCTCAAAAGAAAGAACAAACTTAGTTTCTGAACAAGTCCTCTCTTGATCATAGCCAGAGAGGATTACTTGAAAGAATTCCTTGTTCTCTACTCCGTGTTAAGACTTGGCATTATTCTTGCATTATTCTTGGTATTCTTGAGAACTGACAGGCTTCGAAATATTTCCCTGGCTTCTTTCCCCACTCTTGAGACTGGAAGGAGACTTAATGAATTTCCTGTTCTCTTGCCTACATTCTGAAGAACTCCATCGCCATCCCTTTCTATTCACAGGCTCCTGCTGTGTAAATAAATATTTCCAGGACACCTTCCATCTTTTCCTGAACAGGTTCAATCTGTATTTATGTTTCGCATATCCAGTGACCTCTCTCTATTGCTAATCTTACTTCCTTCTTGCCTACTTCCTTCCCTCCAGCTCTTCAGGCTCATTTGGGAGGGAGCCCAATTCTGCCATCACTTTCGGTGCTCATTCTAACGCTGTAAAACACACTCAAAATGCATACAATTGATTGTACCAGCTGGATTTCTTTCCCGGGACACACCAATCACTAGGGCTTCTTGCAATATCTTTAGTGCAACGTAAAATGAGTAGATGCTCTTTAAATAGTTAACTCTGCTATGCATTTTCTTATACTTCTGCATTAATATAATAAAGCAAGCATTTCATTGAGTAAATGTTAGCATTTTGTGTGCAAAACGTTCACACATCTGCAAGCAATAGTAGGTAATCTAAGCATTTGATAGCCCATTTGGACATGCGAGCAACAGAGCCGCCTTTGAAGCCTGCCTTTATTGCTCCATAGATTCATTTATAATATACATTAAAAGCCCAAGTACTCAAAACACACCAGGAATTTCGGTTTTGAAACTAAATGAACTAGACATTCTACCATCTGTGCACAGTTAGTCCACAATGTTTATACAATAGTGCTTCTACATTATTAATACAAGCCTGAAAGTAGATTGAAATTTTTTTTAAGCCAAATCTCCCCAAAACACTATTTAGTTTCAAATTCTTTTAATTCAGTTTTTGCTTCCTTTGAACTACTATGTATTCACCTAAAAGGAAAGAACATTAACATTATCTCCAATTCTGTGAGTATATCGGATCAACTATTGAATCTTACCAGGCATAATAATCTCAGGGAACCCCATTTTCCGAGCCACAGCTGTGGTTCTGTCAACTAAGTGAGGAAATTCTTTTCTTATCTGATGAATATCTCCTGGAAGAAGCTTCAGTGTCACCCATAAACCTGTAGCATTAAGTACAATACATCAATTCAGAAACTACCTTTAGGGGGCAATCCTAGCTAAATAGGCAGCCGCCACCGAGCTCAGAGGCGACCGCCTTTCCAAAGCAAGGCAAGAGAGGCATGGGGCGATTGTTCCCTCCGTACCTTTCCTACCTTGTTATTTTTCACTAGACAGCTGTTTTCAGCTGTCTAGTGGCGGGGGGACCGACTGGGAGAGGAAGCTGCTGTATGACACATTGGATGTGTCTTCCCGCTCTGGAACGCCCCTTTTCAGTTGCTCCGCATTCCTCTTGCGAGCACGGAGGACAGGGCTTCTCCACGCTGCCTCAGAGGCAGTCGGTTTTCCAGGAACCGACCTTGGAGCACGGGCTCCGAGGTCAGTTCCCAGAAATGAGTATATCCTATGGCCCGCTATATAGTGTCTAGCAGGTCACAGGATTGCTCTCTCCTTTAAAAAAAAAAATCAAGTACAGGGCAACCCCAGACAATTTCTTGATGTTTAATGATTAGCTAAGAAAACATCTAAAAACATAAGTAGAACTGCTGGATCAAGCCAAAGACCTATCTAGTCCAGCATCCTGTTTCCACAGTGGCCAACCAGATGCCTGTGGAAAGACCCACAAGCATAACGTGAGAGCAACAGCCCCCCTCTACAGCAACTAATATCAGAGGCATGGTACCTCTGAACCTGGGGGTAGCATATCCTCATAATGACTGATAGCCTTATCCTCCATGAATTTGTCTCATCCCCTTTTAAAGATATCTACATTGGTGGCCATCACCACATCTTGTGGCAGTGAATTTCACAGATTAACTACAAACGGCGTGAAGAAACATTTTCTTTTGTCTGCCTGTCCTGAATCTCCCACCATTCAGCTTCATAGAGTGGCCCCAGGTGCTTATATTATGCGAGAGAGAGAGAAAAGATGGCATCCTTGAAAAATATGACTTTCAGGCTAAGAAACAGCAGCGCAGGGTTAAACTATGCAATTCACTATGACAAGATGTGGTGACAGCCACCAATTTGGTGGCTCAAAAAGGGGGTTAGACAAATTCCTGAAGGAGAAGGCTATCAATGGCAGCTAGTCCTGATGGGTCTATGCTACCTCCAGGATCAGAGGTAGTATGTCTTTGTAGTCCAGTTGCTGGGGAACATGGTCAGGGGGGTGCTGTTAAACTCGTGTCCGGCTTGTCAGTTTCCCGTGGAGAGCCAGCTGGCCGTGGTGTGAAGAGTATGCTGGATTGGATGGCCCCTTCTTATGTTTAAGAAAAGAAGCTAACAAGGTGAAAACAGGTGGTTTACAGACTTAAAAATTAAATGCCACCCAACAGAGAGCCCATTTTCGAAGGACCAATTAATACATGTATAGCTTGATAGGAGAATCCCTAAGTCCAATGAAATGTCAATATTTTCAACATTTGCCTTCAACTCCACATGCTCTTCTGAAACTAAAAAACAGCATTTGTAATGGAAAGGCAGTGGTAAGAAAAAAAAAAAAGGCTGTCTAGTTTTCTTTTTTCCAACCTTCACTTCCTCTTTCCAAGATACACTTCCTCTTTCTAACATACATGGTTGATTACATTCCCTCTGCAGATTAGGACACTGGTTATATCTTGCCTGTGAAGGATGTATATGCTACCCAATACTTTGATCACTATCTACTTCCTTCTACTTTATTAAACATTATCTTCAAGTTTGTATTTCGATTGCAAAGCTCTCTGAGCACCGAATCTCTCTCATGCTTTTCTGTACAGAGTCTAGCACTAAATTCTGTAGCAACACAACATTGTACAGAGAGAAAGAGAAAAAATTGCATGCTGCTATATTATATGCCTGGCAAAAGCCTAGACAAGCAAGGTATTTGCTGAAGACAAATTGATGAGACAAGTGGATATGGAACTTGCTTTAATATGTTGTCATATTCTGTATTATGCATATAAGCACAAGTGGAATTGGTATATAGTGATGCAATTGGTTTCTAACTTACTCCGTTTCAGGGAACTGGCTTTGAAAAATGGTCAGATCATTGCAAGGTATCCTACCTTACAACTACCAAAGCTAAAAAGAAATGTATTGTGTCCTAAATAAGTAAGACCCCATTTCTTTCCTACATTTCATACCAATATCTAAGATGAACTTACAACACACTCTTTTCCATGCCATTTATATTTGTATTACAACAGGGGTGGGGAACCATTTTTTGGCCTGAAGGCAAAATTGTCTCCAGACAAAGACATTGGGGGCTGCATGCTGGTAGTGGGCGAGACCACAGCTCAAAGCGGTTGGGGCCACCCTACTGCTTGCATGAGGCCCCACCCACTTTGGGCTGCTGCAGATCTGAGGTAAGATCTTTTCAGGAGGGACCCTTTGCCTGGGGAGAGGGGGAGAGGCCTGGGAGAGAAGCTCAGGGGGCCTAATGGGGAACCTCCATGGGCTGTATCCAACCAATGGGCCAGTGGTATGCCTGTATTACAAGAACACAAAAGATGGCTGTCCCAAACTTGAGGATTGCTCCAGACATGAACATAAGGCACTCTGGTTTCTGATGAGCTTGTATTACTGGTCTTAAAATGATGGCTTTTTAAATATTAAACTGCACATTCAAAGTGTTGCATGCACTTCGGTAATGTTTTTAACAGAATATTTTATAGTTCAAGCCTGTTTTATTGTTTAAGCTGCCATGACATATCATACATCTTCAGAATAGGAGTCATGTATTGCCCACTTTGAAAAGGAGTCATGTATTGCCCACACAAGGTAAGAATAGGACAAGAGATCTAAATACCAAACAAAGAGTCCTGGAGCACTTTAAAGATGAACAAATAAGGTGGTACAGGACTCATTTTTTTGCGGCAGCAGACTAACACAGCTACCCATCAAAAGGTTTTTAGATAAAGAGCACAGAGTAAATCCCTAAAATGATGGATGCATCATATGGCAGTGAAGCATGTGCAAGTGTCAAATGCTTATAATAAGAAAAATTAAGAATTTTATTAGCAGAATAACCAAAGTTCCCAGTGAGGGAGGGGTAGCCGTGATGAAAGGGTATGTTCCAATGCCAAACACATCCCAGTTAATTTTGTGCAACTTCCAGTGCAACTTTAAGGTTATCAAAAAAATGGGGAGCAATTACCTCATTGCAAATGCTAATAGTGTCAAATGAAGCAATGTACCTACCCTGGCCCTTGTGGTTAACTTCTTTAGCAGCAATCACTTTGTTTATAACAGTCTGAAGGAAATCATTCTCCCCTGCCACCCTGGGTGAAAAACGGGATGATATGTTCAGCTGCTTGTGTCGAATGGCATTATCCAATGCTAGCCTGGAGGATGCACATGACGACCAACACCAAAAGGTAACAAAGGCAGGAGGGGGAACAGAAAACCAGAAGTCACAGTAACAAGGAAACACAAAAGTATATCATATAGTTGACAAAGAGTATTCATTAGTCAACACAAGACAAAGGATAGGAAACAGAACAACACAAACATAGGAAGATAATCAGTCAGGAAAAATGTGAATCTAATAAAGAGAAGTAAAGCAAACTTATGATTCCAGAAACAAACATACACCAGATTCCGGTCACATATCTAGAAGCATGTAGAATAGAGACAAAAAGTCTGAGAAGTCACATATAAAATAACAAAACAACAAATTGTAGAACATACTACCCCATGGAATGCTCAAGACCTGCTTTGGATGTGACATGAATTGAGCTGTAGCATAATGAGAGATAACAGAAGAGGGAAAGCTACTACAAATACAAGTAGCTTAGCTGTGGGGAGGCCAGAGGACAGCGAGAACTCATGGAACATTTTGCTGCTATGGCTGAATGAGATGAAAATACTGAAGTTAAACATGAAATGCAGCATTTAGAAAAATGGCATCTACGCCACAGCAACCATACCAAGTGCCATGTGACAGCTGTTGTGTTTGTATTTATTTCACTGACAGCCAATAACAAGCATATGAAAAGAAAAAAAAAGCCAAGTGGAATAACAAAGGCACAGCATGAAAAAAAATTGCCTCATATACATAGGTCTTAAGTCACCATTGGGAATGACACTGCTATTCATCATAAGTGTGTATGTTCCTCATTCCTGACATAGACTTTTGCTGAGGAATGTTTTAATTTACCATAGCAACAGAAAGAAGAAAAGGGAAACATGGTTCATTTTATTATGCATCCTTTCAAAAATTCTGATTTGTACATACCACTATAAGTCAGATTTAATGGAGCAAGAAACCCGTAAGTGTCTCATTAATAGCGTTTTTCTTTATCCGTAAACATGCATTCTAGTGTTTATTCTTATCTACCAGAATATACGCTTGTCGCCATTTCATTTATAATGATCACGAAACATTAATGGAAAGTACTCTACTTCAAAATATTCCATGAACTACCTAGTTTTATTTTTAACCTGCAAGCTTTTAATAGCTTATACATACACATCATGATTGTAACAAAAACACAAATTTGTAACAGCCAGACCCATCAGTCATATAAATATAAACAATCACCAAGCAATAAATACAATAAATATAAATATATTCAATCACCAAGTGTTAGCAGCAGGATAGCCTGGAGGCTTGACAAAGCCCGTCCAGGTGGGGGAGTTCTGCAGGCAGGGATGAGGGCAGAGTCTGAGAATCTGCTATTCAAAGTTAAAAATTCCACTATAAGCATTAGGTTCTTAAAATCTGGATCCAGCTCTCTGGATCCTATCCAGAGACAGTGCCAACAATCACATTCACTTGGACAAGTCAGTTATATTTCTAATTTGCCCTCAACTCTTAGCACAGTCCAGATAGCACTGCATATGTGCACAGTCTACATGCGCTGAACATTAAAGAATGCAAGAAGTCATGTTTAAAGCTGGTTCTTATAATTTTATTTGAGTAATTTAATTGAACAAATGGCTGTAATCTAAAACAGAAATCCTGTCAAAACAGAAGTGATTTGATTGCTAATTTGTTATCATACACAGTGTTATTCCTTCCCTTCTTTGGCCTTCCCATTATCAAAATCATCTAAACTAAGTTTTAATCTGAAGAATCCTAATCCACTGCAATATTGCTAGAAATCACCTCTAACATTTCTTCTGCATTACTTTATACTTACGGCTGAAATGGAATGAAGTGTTGCTTGTCCTCATCATCTACTTTCCCATTAATTATGTCAGTTACATCCATTACTGAAATCAAAAAGAAAGAAACATCATTAAAAAGATCAACATCTAATGGAAAAGAGTGGCAAAGATCCATAAAGACATCTTTGTACTTCATGACAGACAACTTGGAACTGTTTTATGGAAAAATGTATTATTATGTTCAAAGACAGCCCTTCTATATTCACATCACTGAAAGTAGAATCTTCTGAAGCTAATAATGGGTATGCATTTGTGTGTCACATACTGAAACATGTTACAATTGATAACACACTTCACAGGAGAATAAATTCCTACTTCCATGGTGGATGCTCTGAGACTACAGAGAGTAATAGCTCTCAGAAAGAATGAAAGTTCTCAATTTTGGACCATTCTGGTGTATTCTGCTGTGCACACACAAAGGATATGTATGTAGTACATTCAAGAATATGTTTCAAGAACTCACTCAGAACTTGAAATATTCTTTACCAAGTCTTTCAGTTTATTTTATTTAAAAATATAGCACCCATCAAAAATCCCATGGTAACTTATATGATAATAAAACAACAAATAAAATAAATCTTAACATTAAGATTTATAGAAATCAACAAAAGCACAGTACATTGATAAAAGCCAGTAAAATGAATAAAAGCATTTGTTAAATTTTGCCTTGGTGCATGCTGAGAGGCCTGGACCAACTCCCCCCCGTTCAACAAAGCAACTTGCACCAAGTCAGACATAGGATAACACGGCCGGTGCTTGAAAAAATATTGGGCTAAGTCAAGTTCTCTGAGCTGGGATAAGTTGTGGAACAACCACACAACAGCTTGCCAGGGTTTGGTACTGTACAGCACATAACTGTTAGTGCAAAAAGTGTCCCTGGAAAGAGATAGTTACTTTATACTAACAGACATCACCATGATCAAGCTGGAAACAGACATACACATGTATGCCAGTACAGCAATGTCTGGGTTGGCCACATGGACCTGAAGAAGATGTTCAGGTGGTTGTGGAGGACAATGTGACTCTGGAGAATTGTGCTGTCTATTTATGCTGCAGAGTTCTGATACAACCATCCAATTCCTTAACTTAGAGCTATGTTGGCATAACATTCAGTATCAACACGTTCTCTACAAGCCAAGTATTTATCTTTATAACCAATCACTTTCCAAGTGCTCCAAACTGTACCTGAATAACCATACTTGATTTTATCCAGTTCCCCACCATGGCACTTGAAGAACAAGGACAACTTTCTTGAGAATGGTAGGAAGGTAAAACTGGATGACCATATCATGGCCCATAACCCATTTTACAAAGAGAAGGAAGATGGGTGGGCTATGAGGGGCTGTACCTTCTGATGGGCAAAACGGAAGATTGGGGATTATATTGGTGTACTGCCCACCCTGCCTCCCAATGGCATCCCTAACCAAGCTGGCTGAGGCAATCCTGGATGTGGTTTTGGAAAACCCTAGGACTTTGGTCCTAAGGGATTTCAATATGTCGAGGCCACCTTAACAAGACCAGCTTGGGACTCCATCGCCTCCACTGATAACCATGGGGCTGTCTCAGTTTGTCATTGGCCGAACACATGGGACAGAGCATACCCTTGATCTGGTGGGTGGGATGGGAATCACCCCATTTTCATGGTCAGACAATGGTGAAGTTTTATCTCACAGTGCCAGCCCCTCCCTGAGGAGGTTGTTGTTCAGTCGTTCAGTCATGTCCGACTCTTCGTGACCCCATGGACCATAGCACACCAGGCCTTCCTGTCCTCCACTCTTTCCCGGAGCGTGCTCAAGTCCATATTCATTGCATCAGTGATGCTATCTAGCCATCTCATCCTCTGCCATCCCCTCCTCCTTTTGCCTTCAATCTTTCCCAGCATCAGGGTCTTTTCCAGGGACTTTTCTCTTCGCATTAGGTGGCCAAAATATTTGAGCTTCAGTTTCAGTATCTGTCCTTCCAATGAGCACTCAGGGTTGATTTCCTTTAGGATTGACTGATTTGACCTCCTTGTAGTCCAGGGGACTCGTAAGAGTCTTCTTCAGCACCACAATTCGAAAGCATCGATTCTTCAGCGCTCAGCCTTCCTTATAGTCCAGCTCTCACAGCCATACGTTGCTACTAGGAAAACCATAGCTTTGATTATACGGACCTTTGTCGGCAAGGTGATGTCTCTGCTTCTTACTATGCTGTCTAGGTGTGCCATAGCTTTCCTCCCCAGGAGCAAGCGTCTTTTAATTTCATGGCTACAGTCACCGTCTGCGGTGATCTTGGAGCCCAAGAAAATAAAATCTGTCACAGCTTCCCCCTTCCCCTTCTATATGCCAGGAAGTGATGGGGCCAGATGCCATGATCTTCGTTTTTTTAATGTTGAGTTTCAAACCAGCTTTTGCACTCTCCACTTTCACCCTCAACAAGAGGCTCTTGAGATCCTCTTTGCTTTCTTCCATTAGGGTGGTATCGTCTGCGTATCTGAAGTTGTTGATAATTCCCCCAGCAATCTTAATTCCGACCTGTGATTCATCCAACCCAGCGTTTCTCATGATGTACTCTGCATGTAAGTTAAATAAGCAGGGCGACAATATTCAGCCTTGCCGTACTCCTTTCCCAATTTGGAACCAATCAGTTGTTCCATGTCTGGTTCTTACTGTTGCTTCTTGACTCTCGTACAGGTTTCTCAGGAGACAGGTAAGGTGGTCTGGTACTCCCATCTCTTTAAGAATTTGCCACAGTTTGTTGTGATCCACACAATCAAAGGCTTTACTATAGTCAATGAAGCAGAAACATCTGGAATTCTCTTACTTTCTCCATGATCCAGCAAATGTTCGTGATTTGCCAGGGCCTGCAGGAGAAGCCACCACCACCACCACTGGGGAAGAGGCGTGCTTGCTGCTGCTGGGCCTGCTGCTGCCGCCGCTGGGCCTGCTGCCACCGCCGCTGCCACCACTACCAGGCCTTCCCTGTGGACTTCTGCCTGGCAGACCGCCAGTCCCTGCAGGACCAGGCCCCAGGTACTGAGCCAGCTGTGCTGCTCCACCTGCCCCTCCCTGGAGAGGCTACATAAGCTGGCTGGCTGAGGTGGCCTGGGAGAGCCAGGGCCTGCAGGAGAAGCCACCACCACCACCGGGGAAGAGGTGTGCTTGCTGCTGCTGGGCCTGCTGCTGCTGCTGCTGCTGCTGCTGCTGCCGCCGCCGCCGCCGCCGCCGCCGCCGCCGCCGCCACCACCACCACCAGGCCTTCCCTGTGGACTCCTGCCTGGCATTTTTAAGGGGATTTTAATTGTTTTGTTTGTTTGTTTTATTTTGTTGGGGGGGATTTTGTTGTGTTTTTAGGGGTGGGTAGCCTGCCTGATAGGCGGGAGCGAGGGGGCATGTGTCCACCTGATGGAGGCAGTGGGGGGAGTGTTGGGGGCCAGAACATACCGAGGCTGGGCGGCAGGCGCTGGCGGAGCGCTAGGGGCAGGCCATGGGGAACAAGGGAGAGATGTCTAGTATCTGTCCCCTGCTCTGGGCCTGTCCAGAGCCAAAGGATGGCTGGGGGAGGCGTGACTCCATCTTCTGGCCTTCGTTTGCTGCTCTGAAATGCCAGGTGTGTTACCCAGAAAACCTCCCTCATCCATGACATGATCCTGGATGAGGGTGCAGACCTGGCATGTATTACAGAGACCTGGCTGGCCGAGGCTGCTGCTGCAACCCTTGCAGCCATGTGTCCAGCCGGATTTTCGTATGCACAGCAGCCGAGGGCTGGGGATCGGGGAGGGGGAGTGGCTGTTATCTACCGAGAGTCCTTGGTCTTCACCAGACCCCCTCTCCGGGAGACCAAGGTTGCTGAGTGCATGTACTGGAGGTTGGGCCCGAAGGGCAGTCTGGGGATTCTGCTCGTGTACCGTCCACCCCGCTGCACGACTGACTCCCTGGCCGAGGTGCTTGAGGTGGTCTCTGATGTGCGTGTACAGTCCCCTAACTTACTGGTGTTGGGGGACTTCAACGTACATTCGGAGGCCATCCTCACAGGAGCACCTCGGGACTTCATGGAGACCATGGCCTCCTGGGAGCTGCACCATATTCTAACTGGGCCCACCCATGTAGCCGGTCATGCACTAGACCTTGTGTTTGTTTATGGAGAAGCGGGGAGTGATCTGGAAGTCGGGGGTATATCCACCACCCCCTTGTCATGGTCAGATCACTATCTGGTGACGTTGGACTTCTCGGTTCCACAACCCCTCCGCAGGGGTGGAGGACCCATTAAAATGGTCCGCCCCAGGCGTCTTATGGATCCAAATGGATTCCTGAACGCGCTTGGGGATTCTCTGGGGCATGCCAACGGCCACTCGGTCGAGACCCTGGTGGGTGGCTGGAATGCCGCAATCACTGGGGCATTAGATCAGGTGGCTCCGAAACGCCCTCTCCCCCTGAACAGGGCTCGGACTGCACCATGGTTCAATCTGCGGTTACGAGCTCTGAAACAGGAGGTGAGACGGCTAGAGCACCGGTGGTGGAAGTCTCGCTCCAAAGACGATCAGACACGGGCTAGAGCTGTATCTTCAGCCTATCACGTGGCGGTGAAGGCAGCAAAAAAGGAATATTATGCTGCCTCCATCGCGTCTGCAGAGTGCTGTCCCAGGAGGCTGTTCCAAGTGGTCCGGAGCCTGGTCGGTCCTGTGGCTCCGGAACCACTGGAGCATTCTAAGGCCTCCTGTGAGGCTTTGGCAAGGCACTTTGCAGATAAAATTGATCAGATTAGGTGTGTTACTCTGCACACTGTGGATACAGTTAGTGAGCAAGAGGCGGCCTGTAGCAAACTGGTTTTGTGGGATCGGTTCCAGCTTCTTCCTCCTGATGAAGTGGACAAGGTGCTTTCATCTGTAAGTCCGACCACCTGCTTACTTGATCCTTGCCCATCTTGGCTCATTATGAGCTGCAGAGAGAGACTGGGTGAGGGGATCAAGGCGGTGGTGAACGCCTCCCTTGAGGAGGGAGTGATGCCATCAGCCCTCAAGGAGGCAGTGATAAGACCGCTCTTAAAGAAGCCTTCCTTGGATCCTCAAGTTCTGAACAACTTTCGCCCAGTCTCAAATCTGCCATTTTTGGGCAAGGTGATGGAGCGGGTGGTGGCGGTGCAGTTGAAGGCACACTTGGAAGAAACTGATTATCTAGACCCATTTCAGTCGGGCTTCAGGCCTGGGCATGGGACAGAAACGGCCTTGGTCGCCTTGGTGGATGATATGAGGAGGGCTCTGGATAGGGGTGAATGCTCCTTCCTTGTTCTCCTCGACCTCTCAGCGGCTTTTGATACCGTTGACCACGGTATCCTCCTGGACCGCCTGGAGGGGTTGGGCATGGGAGACACTGTATTGCGGTGGTTCTGGTCCTTCCTCTCCGGCAGGTACCAGAGGGTAGCACTGGGACAGGAGGTTTCAGACCCGTGGCCACTTACTTGTGGGGTGCCACAGGGTTCCATCCTCTCCCCGATGCTATTTAACATCTATGTGAAGCCGCTGGAGGCTATCATCAGGAGGTCTGGGGTGCAGTGTCATCAATATGCGGATGACACGCAGCTCTACCTCTCATTCAAATCTTCACCAAGGTTGGCCGTAGAATCCCTGTCCAAATGTCTGGAGACGGTGAGTGGCTGGATGGGGAGGAATAAGCTGAAGCTCAACCCTGACAAGACCGAGGTACTTTTGGTGGGAGACAAGAGGAGGCTGGGGGATGTTGACCTGGTGTTGAATGGGGTACGGCTACCCTTGAAAGACCAGGTCCACAGCCTGGGGGTCATTTTGGACTCCCAGCTGTCCATGGAGGCTCAGGTGTCAGCTGTGAGCCGGACAGCGCTGTATCAACTCCATCTGATACGGCGGCTGCGCCCCTTCCTTCCTGACCATCTGCTCCCATCGGTAGTACATGCCCTGGTCTCCTCTCATTTAGACTACTGTAATGCACTCTACGTGGGGTTACCCTTGAAGACGGTTCGGAAGCTGCAGCTGGTACAGAACGCGGCGGCTCGCCTGATTAAAGGCAGCCGCCGGCGAGATCACATCACTCCAGTGCTGAAGGAGTTGCACTGGTTACCAGTTGTTTTCCGGGCCAAATTCAAGGTGTTGGTTTTGACCTTTAAAACCCTATATGGTTCCGGCCCAGCCTATCTTAAGGAGCGCCTCCAGCAACACCAGACAGGCCGCTTAACAAGATCAGCCTCAGATGGCCTTCTCTCTGTCCCATCAGCCAGGACAGCTAGACTGGTGGGGACAAGGGAGAGGGCCTTTTCTGTTGTGGCCCCCACTCTGTGGAACTCCCTCCCTAGGGAACTCCGTCATGCCCCCTCTTTAATGAGCTTCCGTCGTGCATTAAAAACGTGGTTGTTCAGGCAGGCATTTGGGGTGGGTTAGGGTATTTTAAAAAAAAAATTATGGTAGAATTTTATTGTTTTAAATTGTTTTATGGTGTGTTGTACATCGCCCAGAGTGGCTGGGTGACCAGCCAGATGGACGATTAATAAATTTAATAATAAATAAATAAATAAAAATAATAAATTTGATCTCTAGTTCCTCTGCCTCTTCAAAACCCAGCTTGTACTTCTGGTAGTTCTCAGTTCACATACTGCTGAAGCCTAGCTTGTAGGATTTTGAGCATAACCTTGCTGGCATGTGAAATGAGTGCAATTGTATGGTAGTTTGAACACTCTTTGGCATTGCCCTTCTTTGGAATTGGAATGTAAACTGGCCTTTTCCAGTCTTATTTATTTATTAATTAAATTTATTATCGCCCATCTGGCTGGTCACCCAGCCATTCTGGGCAATGTACAACATACAATAAAACAGTTTAAGACAATAAAATTCTACAATAAAAACCTTGTGGCCATTGATGAGTGTTCCAAATTTGTTGGCATATTGAGTGCAGCACTTTAACAGTATCATCTTTTAGGATTTTAAATAGCTCAGCTGGAATACTGTCATCTCTGCTAGCTTTGTTGTTACTAATGCTTCCTAAGGCCCACTTGACTTCACTCTCGAGGATGTCCGGCTCAAGTTCAGTGACCGCACTATCATGGCTATCAGGGACATTAAGATCTTTCCTGTATAGTTCTTCTGTGTATTCTTCCCACCTCTTCTTAATCTCATCTGCTTCTGTTAGGTCCCTGCCTTCTTTGTCCTTTATCATGCCCGTCTTTGCACAAAACGTTCCCTTGAGATCTCCGATTTACTTGAAAAGATCTCTAGTCTTTCCCATTCTGTTGTTTTCTTCGATTTCTTTGCATGGTTCATTTAAGAAGGCCTTCTTGTCTTCTCCTTGCTATTCTCTGGAACTCTGCATTCAGTTGGATATATCTTCCCCTTCCTCCCTTGCTTTTCGCTTCCCTTCTTTCCTCAGCTACTTGTAAAGCCTCCTCAGACAGCCACTTTGCTTTCTTGCATTTCTTTTTCTTTGGGATGGATTGAGTTGCTGCCTCCTGAGCAATGTTACAGACCTCTGTCCATAGTTCCTCAGGCACTCTATCAGGTCTAATCCCTTAAATCTATTCCTCACCTCCACTGTATATTCATAAGGGATATGATTTAGGTCATACCTGAAAGGTTTAGTGGTTTTCCCGACGTTCTTCAATTTAAGCCAAAATTTTGCAATAAGAAGCTCATGATCTGAGCCACAGTCAACTCCAGGTCTTGTTTTTACTGACTGTATATTGCTTCTCCATCTTTGGCTGCAAATGACATAATCAATCTGATTTTGATATTGACCATCTGGTGATGTCCATGTGTAGAGTCACCTCTTGTGCTGTTAGAAAAGCGTGTTTGCTATGATCAGCGTGTTCTCTTGGCAAAACTCTATTAGCCTTTGTCCTGCTTCATTTTGTACACCAAGGCCATGCTTGCCTGTTATCCCGGTGATTTCTTGACTTCCTAATTTAGCATTCCAATCCCCTGTGATGAAGAGGACATCTTTTTTTGGTGTTAGTTCTAGAAGGTGTTGTAGGTCTTCATAGAACCGATCAACCTCAGCTTCTTCGGCCTCAGTGGTTGGGGCAAAGACTTGAATTACTGTGATGTTGAATGGTTTGCCTTGGATTCGTACTGAGATCATTCTATTGTTTTTGAGATTGTACCCCAGTACTGCTTTTCCCACCCTTTTGTTGACTATGAGTGCTACTCCATTTCTTCTAAGAGATTCTTGCCCACAGTAGTAGATATAATGGTCACCTGAATTAAATTCACCCATGCTTGTCCATGCTGAGTCCCAAGATGTCGATGTTCAATCTTGCCATCTCATGTTTGACCACCTCCAGCTTACCTTGATTCATTGATCTGACATTCCAGGTTCCTAAACAATATTGTTCTTTACAGCATCAGACTTTCTTTTCACCACCAGACACATCCACAGCTGAGTCTCCTTTCGGCTTTGGCCCAGCCGCTTCACTCTTTCTGGCGCTACTTGGAAATTCCCTCTGCTCTTCCCCAGTAGTATTTTGGACACCTTCCAACCTGAGGGGCTCATCTTCCGGCGTCATCTCTTTTAGCCTTGTGATACGTTCCATGGGGTTTTTCTTGGCAAGAATACTGGAGTGGATTGCCATTTCCTTCTCCAGTGCACCATATTTTGTCAGAACTCTCCGCCATGACCTGTCCATCTTGGGTGGCCCTGCACGGCATAGCTTATGGCTTCACTGAGTTATGCAAGCCCCTTCGCCACAAGGCAGTGATCCATGAAAGGGCCCTGTGGAGGTAGGGCCCCATTAAAATGGTCTACCCCCAGAGATTTATGAAATCCAACGGGTTCCTAAATGCTCTGTGGGATTTCCAGTAGCCAAAGCTGCTGATTCTGTCAAGGTCCTTTCTGCACTGTGCACAGGCAACACAATCGCTCCTGAGCGTCCTGTTTGGTTCTGTAGAGTTCAGATGGCTCCAGACAATAAAACAGGTCAGAAGACAGCTGGTGCACAAGTAGCACAATATTTTTGTGAGGGTGATTGAACATGCATGACCGTGCACAGTCATACCTACTCTGCAGTGGTGAAGTTGGCAAAGAAGCTGCCTCCATCATGTCCTTGAGTAGCCATCCAGCTGAGCTTTTCCGAGTAGTCTGCGGGTTGCTTTCATCTAACCCAGAGAAGCCAGCACATGAGTCTAGTTTGACATGTCAGGAGCCTTCAGAGGCTCTCTGTGATGGGTTTGGCAAACACTTTGAAGACAAAATCGCCCACTTGCATGCCAACCTGCAGGCCGCTATTGATTCAGCATCTGTTGTGGTGCCCAGTGCACTGTCTTGTCCTGTTTTTTAGGATCAATTTCAGTTTCTGAGGATGTGGACAGGACACTTCCACCACCACATGCTCTCTCAGCCTTTGCCCATTGTGGCTTCTCCAAGCGAGATGCGGGGGACTGACCAGGTTTAGTCATGGGAGTGATGAATGTGATACTGCATGACGATGCGGTCCCTGCTGCCTTGAAAGAGGCAGTGGTGTGACTATTCCTGAATAAATCCCCCCCTGGAACCAGAAATTTATACTAGCTACTGTCCAGTCACAAAATATCCCTGGGGACCAAAATACCTAGCTGACTGCCTTCCCCTAAATACACCCAGTCACAATTTAGTGAGTCGCTATACAGTGGGAAAACAAATCCAGTGTTTGAAAGTAGCTAACAGAGCCAATGTATAATATTTATTCTGCCTAGTTCATATTATTACTTAGCACTTATACAAGCACCTAAACTTTTCAGAGTACTGAACAGAAATTAAAAGATGAGGGCATCCCTGCTCAGAGGTTCTCAAGCTAACAGACAAGATACAAAAGGAAAAAATACGGGGTAGGGAAGAGGAAAGCAAGCATTTGAGCTGCAGCTCCTTTTCTGGCTAATGGATGGGGCCAGATTGGTCTCCACTTTGTCAGAGGGTGCAGCTTTCCAGTGGCTCCTGGTTTCCTGGAGAGTGGCAGAGTATGTTCATCAGTACCACATAAGGATTCAACTTTACTCCCCTGTTAATACTGCATGTCCTTCCAGCAAGCTGAGTCCTCAGCCAATTTCACAGCACATCCTTTCCCAGCTGTTTTCCCTCCATTGTGGGAAATTAGCACTTTGCATGTTATGCAGGAATTATTATTGCCATGGCTACAATGGTACTACAGCAGTGCCCATCTGCAGCAAATATGTAAAGCAGGGGTAAGCAGAAAGTAGATCTCCAGGTGCTTTGGACTTCAACTCCTAACATTCCGGACCAAGCTGACAGGGTCTTCTGGGAGTTGAAGTCCAAACCATCTGGGGATCTACCTTTTGCCTATCCGTGTGAAGGGCACTAGCACATTTCTTAACAAGTTGCACATCATATAGGCAAAAAATGTAATACAAAAAGAGTGAACAATTATTTTCAAAACTACAGTATGACAAGTCAGCAGTTCTTCAATACCAAACAGCTGTTCTTACTTGCAGCACATTTTGGCAGTGTACCTAAAAAGAATGAATTACCTGCTACACCAAAAGGTCGTCGTAACCCTGAGGTTAGTTTTCTTGTGTTGTTGTCTCTAAGTTCCATTCTGCCTACTCGTACAATCTGACAGACAAAACTGATTTTCTCTCTTTTCAGGTCTTTGCTGCCAAGGTCCTAGAAAAATTAGGTTTTCATACATTTAACTTTACAAAATACATTCACATTTCTACTTCGCACTACATAAAAGGGAAGTTTTGCCATTTACCTTTTCAGATGCCATCTCTTCAATCTTAAGACATTATTTGCATGACAAAAGGTTTCATAATGATAGTCAAGGAATTCATTTACATAGAAAGTTTAAAAATGGATCTCAGAATCCTGAAGAATTCTATTAGTTTAAATATATATACTAGTTTCCTGCACAACTATCAAGAGGATTTGAAACGGGTTACTATGCTAAGAAAATAGAGTTCAGAAGCAGAAATCATGTTACCCTAATCACTAAAAATAATTTCCTACAATATTTGCTAGAACTGAGGTAATATTTATCTTGTTTAATTGATCATCTGGAAGCCACCCTGAAAACCTCTTTGGCTGAGGAGTGGCATAAAAATACTTCAAATAAAATAAAATAGAAAGAAAGCTTAAATTCTAAACAGAGAAAGATTGTGCCCTAAGAAACTTCATGCATTCATACATTAAACTTCTATACTGCCCAACAGCCAAAGCTCTCCAGACAGTTCACAAAAATTAAGACCTAAAACGCAACATGATAAAACACAATATAAAACCTTTAACATACAAAAACTTAAACAGCTGGGGAATGCTGGGAGTTATAGGACTTTTTTCTGTCTAAATATGCATAGGATTGTGGCCTAAGCCTTCCTCCAATCTAGCCCAAGTCCTAGAAAGCAGATGTCGGAAAGAAAACTGTAGACTTCTGCACAGCCCAAACATTGGCATGCAGGGGACGGATGGAAAACCTTGGCAGGAACAGAATGGCTGCCCTATACAGTCTGTCCCATCAGTTCAGTATTGTCTATATTGACTGACAGTGGCTTTCCAAGATTTCAGGGAGGAGCCTTTCCTAGCCCTAGCGATTTCAGGATTGAACCTAGGCCCTTCTGCATGCAAAAACATGTGTTCCATGCCTGAGCTGAGGCCCTTCCCCTACTATGTGTACCTTGTAAAATACAGAAGCAATAGGATACTTCTAATGTTGCAAATATAAAAAGAATATTTACCGTGAAGACTGCTCGAAGATTATGTAATCTATCTATGTCTTTTGGCAGACCAGAACTTGACCATCTCACCAGATAATTCTCACTATCCAAATAAAAATAATATTTTTTCAATTGTGTCTCAAGTCTTGCAAACAAAAACTAAGGTGTTACATTACAATATATTAAAACCAATATTTAACCAAGAACAGCAAGATTCTACTCAGGAAGTGATGTAAAAGCTGCAATAGAAATACCCCCCCCCAAAAAAAGTTTTACTTCCTTTTAACTTCCATTTGTGTTACAAAAGAAATGTGGTCTGTGAAAGTAAAAAGGATCCTGATGATGTTTTCTTCACTGGCTGCATCACCAAAAGGTTTAAGAGCATATTATATATAAAGCCAAAAGAATTTTAAGCAGGCTTCTCAAGTTCAAGATCTAGATTTTATGTAACGACAGTGCCATTTTTTCAGATGCAACTTATTAAAATAAAAGCACTGTATCAATTTTAATAATAATTATTCATACTTTGATGTGCAGTGTGCTTTATAGCTTCTGTCCTTTTTATCCTCAAAACAGACCTGTGATTTTGGTCACTGTAATTCCCATTTTAAGAACAGAAAACTCCAATCCATCACTGAGAAGAATGCACAGACAGGGGACTTTGTGTGTGGGGGGGTATCTTTTGCTATATCGGATTGGGAGGAAAGAGACCAGAGTACTGAGTGTGTATCATGAGTGCCCCAAACCCTTTAACACCTCATTTTTACACTGTATATTTAAGGAACTGTGATGCCCTCAGGAACACTTATTTCTTTCTCTCCCCTCTCCTCCCAACACATGTTGTTTTAAATGTAAAAATGTATATATTTAATATCACAGCCCTGTATTAGGCAGGCTCTAACCCAAAACCAAAACACTGATCCAGTTCACACTAACAATAACTTAGATCTTTGTTTTTTAAATTCTGAGTTATCATGACACAATTGTACCCACTCCAGGTGAGCAGACTAGTAGCAAATGTTCAACCACTGCACAAATCCAGGGTTTTATCATCTATGACTGGGGCTTTAAATGCTACGGTGTTAACTAAAAAGACATAATAGGAGCAGCTAAAGTTTCCCTGACTTGTCAGGGGAGGGACAAGCCAGAGTTCCTTGTTCACATGGACAGAAGGTCCCACTTGTAGCTGTATCCTTCACAATATTTACAAAAAATCTGGGTTATTGTTACATGCAAACCAGGCCATTAACAAAGCAAACATCATATTCTATAAAGCACTAACCTGATAAACTTTGATTCCAAAGGATCGTACAAAGACATAAGAACTTCGGCATCTTCTCCAATTTTACAAACAACATTTTTCAGGTTTACGAATAGAGCAAATGAAGGTGTTGCAGCAAACTTGGCTTGTCTACTAATGTCAAGATTCTGCTTTTGAGACTAAAATGGAAGAAAAAAATAAGAAAACCGTACTGCAAAACTAATTAAATACAGCAAAACAAACATTTACATAAAATCTGGGCTTGCAAATATTTGTGGATTGGGTTCCTGCTCTAGAACTCACTAATCTGATACCTATCCACCCTCACTCTATTTACCCCTCCTGTATCATAGGCAGCATATTCCCAGGAGGGGAAATAGCAGAGAGAGGGAGAGAAAAGTGAACAAAGAGAGTTGTAGTATATTTGTGGTACTGGCAGAGCTGCCTTTCTTGGCCATTTGCAGCCACAATATTCCTGCAAGCAGCACATGCTGTGGGTAGATGCACACCCTGCCTCTTCTGGAAAAATCTTAACTATGTCTCCCAGATCTAAAGGGCTGAGAGAAATAGCCAGGATAGCAAAGCTGTGCTGTCACAGTGGCAAAGCAAGGTAGAATTTGCCAATTGTACCCACCCCAGGTAAGCAGACCAGTGGCAAATTTTCAACCTCTACGTAAATCCTGAGGTGGGTGCGGGGGAGAGGGTCCATCATCTGGGACTTAAACTGGGCATGTGGTGCTAACTATAAAGCTGCTCGTATTCTTTCCAGACTTAGAAAAGGACATAATACTAAAACAATGTCTTTTCAAAAATGTAGTCTTGAAAATACTTCAGAGGCTGAATGTTATAGCCAATCCTTACCACCATTTACACATTCCATAATATAAAGTAGGGGGGAAATAACACGTTTTGTATCTCACTTTTTCTTCCAGCAGTCTTTCCTCCACTTGTTTGGAAGCTATTTCATGAGCCCTGAAAAGGCTGATGGTGCTGGTTTGTTCTGGATCTAATATATTGCCATCTTCATCCCTTACTACTAGATCCAAATCAAGAATTCTATGAAAAGGAATACATACAACACAACACCATGGTCAACATAACATCTGTTCAGCCAAAGAAACTCTTCAAGCAAGGTTCCCTGTCTCTAAGACACACACTTTTGAGCTTTCATATAATCTGTCTTGGTGTAGGAGCAGAGAGAATCAATAAATGCCTTTTTCCTAAGCATCTAAACCAGACAGAACAAAACAATATGGTACATTCCCTTCTACCTGCCTTAGACCCAATCTCTGGACCTAATCTGTCGACATTCTGGAGCATCCCACTGTTTTTATTATCAATATTCTTTAGTTTTGGTTTTAGTTTATAGCAATACAACAAATGCAGTCACAACAAAAAGGCAAACTAAAGTAGAACAAAAAGGTGGGGAAAGGGGGCAGGAAAGGGATGTGGGATAGAGCTCCTGAAGTGCCCCAGTTTAATCCCAGAGCAAAATACAACAGTTTACACAAGCAGAGGGTGAATTCAAAGCACTTTTACATAACATAACATAACATAACAAACAATGACATTGCGTAAAGTCCAACTGGTGTTCAGCCAAAAAGCAGTAGCTGTCTCAGAAGGACTGACAGTACAGCGTAGGGAAAAGGAACAAGTGACCACATACAACTTTCTGAATCATTCATATCCTGTCTTCTAGAATTTCAAAGAGAGAGAGAGGATGCACAGTTAATTGAGGATTATGTTGTAACTCCCCTTCCAACAGGCACTGCTATGTGATTTTATCAAATGCTCCTATTTGTTTAAAGCTTCCTTAACGATAATTTTAGGATATCTCCAATAGCCAATCAGCACTACTCATTTTAAAATCCCAAGCCCAACACCAACTATATATTTCATAAATATTCTGCATTTGTTACAGAAAATAAAACTAAAATGCTGCTTTTACAGTATTTCAGAAAACAGGGGGGGTGGGAAGACAAGCTGTTTTGTGAAGTCCACAGGGCATTTACTGAAGGCACGATATATGTTTATATCTAGAGATATCTGATGTGAAATTATCATTTTTGTTTCATTAAAGGGAAAGCACAATATATAGCTTCACTGAAACAAACATTACATACTTTTATGGTACACATTTTACTCAGAGATCCAAACTCAGTTCTCTTCCCAGTTCTAAACAGAACATTTCAATCATTTAATTAGTCCATCAAAACAACAATGAATAAAGTTACAGTACAAGAAGTCCTATAATGTCTGAACATTTAGCATCTGGAGGTTGAATAACTCATTCCTTATCCAGATGGCAAAATATAATAGCCAACAAATAATATCCACAACATCTGGTTAATTATATGGGACAGAACAGCCCACATCATGGACTATAGATGTTCTATGACATAATGGTGTTAGTGGGGGTTTCATAACCATTTCTGTTGATGGAGGATGGAAAGGCAAGAACTATTTCAATAGTATACATAGCTGATTTTCCAGAAAGCAGTCATGCCATGTACCCCAGTGAGAGACCTGAAAAAAACTTTGCTGCAGAGCTTCTACTCACCCATTAACACTATAATTCCAAAAATACAGCTTTTCAAATATTCAAAATCCCATATTATAAATTGTTTCCAAACCTTTTGACTTGAAGGAACTCTTTCTCCAAGGAACCTCTGCAGATCTACCAGAAAAGCCAGCCAGAAAATTCTGGGACATGTTCTAAAACACTGAGTTCATGCACGGCAGTTTCACGAGGACGTTCAATAGCATGGGGGATAAAATTGAGCCCTGTAGTAATCCCCCAACACCAGCTTTTAGAAACGGTGATCCAAGTAGGAATGGAACTGCTGTAAAACGGTGCCCCCAATTCATACATCCAATCCAGGGGGGTACTATGATCTATGGCATCAAAAGCTGCTGAGTAGTCCAAGAGAACTAACAGGGTTGCTCTCCCCTTCTCTCTCTCAGCAAAGGTCATCCCACAGGGCAACCAAGGCAGCTTCTGTTCCAAAACCGAGCCTAAAGTCAGATTTAAATGGCTCTAGAAATTGCCTTTATGACTTAGCATCAAGTCAGTCTTCTTTTCCTGCCTCCTCATTTTGCCCCACCTGTTTTTTGTAACATTTTGCCTGATTAAGAGATCTCAAGATCTCAAAAGCTTGCACATTTTTGTGACCTTTGCATTAGCCTAATCAGTGTATTGCCCTAAATGGATTTTTTTTTTCTTACAGCCAACACAGCTACCTTTGCTTTTAAGGTGCAAAAGCATGGCTCAGGAATGGAACCACAGAACTGTAGAAGGTGTGACTCTGAGCACATGTTCAGCTCAGATATTTGCTTTCAACAACAAAACTGGAACTTGCACACAAATCATTTCACACACAAATCGCCTCTTTCTGTGCAAGCTCTCTTGATTTTAGTAACCTAATTTAGGAGCAAGGGGCTTTCTGTTTTGCTTTGTTAAACCACAGGGAGTCAGAAATCCTTGCTTATCTACTGCAAATCATCTGGAGCTCTATCAGTAGAGCATATCTTCTTTGGCATATCATAAATATTACTGCAAGTAACCCATTTACTTCGCAGTCCTACTTAGGATATGTCAAAGAAGAAATTGCTTGGAGATTCCAATCAGGTGAACTGATGATATTGCTAATATTAAGTTCTTATTTTCTGATTGCAACACATTTATGGCTGTTCAAATGGTTAATTGTCAAGTAGAGGATAACTTTTGTTGGCTTTTGTTCTTGGCTTGTTTTTTTTATACTGTATTTTGTGTTAATGCTGTTTTAACTTTTTATGACTTGGGTTGTAAGTGGTTAAAATGTTTTTGGTTGATCAATCAACTAAAATTAACTGGAGTTAATCGAGTGTTTCAGAAATCTGCCCAGAATCATCTTATCCAGATACCATCCACACTTTATTGTTTCAGCTGGGATTTGAACCAATTAATTGGTGACAAGCAAATTATCTTTAGCACAAAAGTTACAAAATCAGCAGCATATCTATCTCCAGCTTCAAAGACTACAAACACAAAGATTCTCCACTGATCTCTTTACAAATTACTTTTTTAGAGTGTTGCTGTAAAAAATATACAAAACAGTTTGAATAGCAGAACTCTCTTTCACTTGAACAATCAGGAGGCAGGTACCACATCAGTTTCCCCAAATCATTCAATCACTCTGTTACATACTTAAAAAAACAAAAATGGGTTGAGCATGAAAGTACCCTCAAAAACAATACATTTCAAACAAGGAACTGATGTTAACATTACTCATATAACGAGTTAGGAAAAATATTTACAATGCATATAGTTGTACAAGATAAATATCTGTCACAGCAATTAGTCCCCAATTCCCAATTTGCTGCAAACCCTCTGCATTGTTTTGGAGGGTGGAGGAACCAACTGTTTGAAAAGCTCATTTTTGTTGCCTCTAAACCACTAGTTCACATACGATGGCTAAACCTTTATATCATGCTCCTTGGTAAACAGAAGCTAGATTCTATTCCAGCAATTTATTTTGATTGTGAGTAAAACAAATCTGAAAGATAAAGACGCAATAGAGAGGACTGGAAACTTCTTTCTAAAAAGTTAAGGCTGAGTTAAGAGATTAAGTGTAGTAGAAGTGGTTCGGACAAAGACTTGCTCTATTCCAAGGCATTTGCTTTTAGAAATGCAGGTGTTCAAACCAATAAAGGTTCTCAGTGTTCCTGGGTGTTCTGTCTGCTGTAATCCTGCTTGTTATTTCCTATACAACCTACCACCTCTGCCCTTCCCTTCCCCAACTGTCCGTTCTCCTTCAATAAACTTTTATCCAACTTGATAAGTTGGTGTGGTGTGTTCTGCATAACTTCAGTGCTAATTTCAGTGCCTATTGGTCTGGGTGGAAGGCTACTGGGTTACTGTGGGGATTTGTGGCCAGGTTTGGCCTGTCCTACCTTGCAGGGTTGTTGGGATAGTCTCAGCAGTCCTTTGCATATTGTATCTCAAATGTTAAATCTATCTTCACTCTAAAGTTTAGATCTTCACAGTTTTAAGATTATAAGAACTGAGCTTTTAAGGGCAGACCAGTAAGACCGGTGTAATGTTTATTCAACAATAGGGCAGAGTTGGAAGTGCCCTCAAGAGCAGCATTTGCATGTCAGGCCAAACCATAGTTTAGTGCAATATGCATGAGCTGGAACAAGTCCAAATGAGCCTCAGGCCCATGCACTCCCACCCTCCTCCACCGCTACAGCCATTCTCGAGCTCTGAAAATATCAGCTCTACATATTTGCAGTAAAAACTTATTATGGATAGCGCTGATCAGCTAGGGTCTGTAATCCCACAAAGCCATCTCTCATCCCGCCTTTGCAACTCCCCCCCCACACACCCCTTGCTGGGGGAATTAAATGGAGTATTCTGAAAGAATGCATAGCTAGCTGGCTGGCTCAATGAACAGGAGTACTCCATACCACAATGTTTTGATGCAGGTCCCACTTATAAACCCTACATGCAGTAAAGAAAAGAGAATGCTACACATGTCAAACTAGACTTCGCAAACCTGTTTCCATAATCAATCTTGGCAGTGACTTTCTTTTTCAGTTCCTTGAGCTCATCCTGGGGTAGGGTTCCAGAAAGTATTTGTGATCTCCATTCAATAAGATCGTATATCATGTGCCTTACACTTTGGAACATTTCTCTGTTATCTTGCTGTAAGAGAGGAAAACACTATGAATTAGTTCTCTTATAGGTTTTATAGGAGAGTATACACAACAGACAATGCGGTAGAATTGCTAGAGTATTGGAGCTGGATTCAAAAGACCCACGTTCAAATAACGTTCAGTTGTGAAATTAACTGTGAGGCCTTAGAAGTCACCACCTCTCACCCTCCAGATATAACATTTCCAGAAATGTTGAAGCCATAGAAAGAAATAATTTTTTCCCCCAGGGAAGTTTTGGAAAAAAATAGAAATTGGGGTGTGTGTGAAAAAGATGCAATATTTAAAAAGAAAAACTCTTTATATATGCTTTAAGAACCTAAATTGTATTATGAATAACTTTGTTTTCTCATAAAATCATCATTAAAATTAAAAACATTTAAAAGTAATCTCAGTTAATACATTCATAATTATTGCCTGAATAAACTATATTTTTAAATTTAATAAACCAAATATATTTTTCTTATTAATTTTTATTGTGAATTTTGTCAAAACAAAACCATTAAAAAGAAAAAAGGAGAAAAAAGAATGTAACACCACGATTTAAAAGTATCTATCTATATATATATATATATATATATATATATGAAAAGTCGACCCATGATCCATACTTAGAAATATTTATTATCAGTAAATAAATATGATATGCAGGGTCTTAAGCAGGAATGGAATAGGGAACTGGGTCATCCCATTTTGCCTAATCAATGGATTGCTGCTTTAGCATCTGTATCATCAATGGACCTCAGGTTACACCTTATTCAGCAAAAACTCTTGTTTCATGTTTATTGGATGCCATAATGTTTCTTTAATAAGGGTTTTTCAGTTAAGTCAGCTAATTGCTGGAGGTGTAATACAGCTAATGCCTCTTTTAACCTTATGTTTTGGCAATGCCCAATAGTTGCCTCCTTTTGGGAGGAGGTTATTATACAGATAAACTTAGTATTGGAACAGTCATTATTATTTACTGATGTACATGTCCTCTTAATTTATTTACCTGCTTCCTGGAAGTTAACACATAGTCATCGTAAATGGATCCTCAGTACTCTTTTGACAGCTAAAAGACTGATATTATTACTAGTATCTTTAGCATGACAGATTTTTTTCAAGTACCAAAGGCATACTGCCCCTTTAAAGCAAAGCCTCTTAGGAAACCCACTGTACTTACAATATACAGTTGCCGCCATATTGTGGACCATTCCCGTAGGGTGGTGGTAACCTCCTGAATAAGCGGTAGTTCACTGGGTATAACAGTTTCATGTTGTCTATGAATTTGGGTGGCATTGAGTGATTAATAAAGAAAAAAGACAAGAAAAAATTAAGCAGAAAACACACAATTTTATTAACTATCACTGTGTCAATGATTAGACGATACTAACATTTAATTATGCTGTTCTACACAACCTATCCTATTCTTTTTTACTTAAAAACTTCTGTATCGTCCATAAAATATATTTCTAAAATGGATATACTCAAGACAGAGTAATTATTTGGTACTCATAAGCAGAAAACCAACTAGACATCACATGTGACTATGAGGGATTCTATTCAACCCTGAACATTGCTAGTCTGAAAGACAAGAAAAACTATTTTGCAAGTCTTTAGTGTTCGCACCTCTAATTACTACATTTATCTGATGCATCACCTGAGTATTGTACAACTATTACATTACACAGTATGTCAGAAGTACAGCACTAACTGAAGGAGCTTTGCAATCAGTCAGGAAGGTGCCATTATACTGTAATCAAGTGATTAGCGCTTTCATCATTTACATATTTTAAAAGGGCATAAAAATAAATCAGACACACAAGAATAGTCATTTTCCATTCAGGCCTGTACCTTCCAAAATTTTTATACATTTTAGACTTTGTGTCTGACCGTTTCTTTTGAAGTATCAGCTTTCTAACTTCCAACATGCAGCATGGTTAATTGGCCACTACATTGCCATTATCACATTTTGTTTATGAACAGCCCCCCAAAATCTGCAAGCTGAGCACAAAAGACAACAGAGTACATCACCATCTGAATTGTAAATAGAGTTGTTCTTCAATACAAAGAAATAAAGATCTGGCAGAATAGGGTTATATGAAAGATTTGTGATCTGGAAAATGCACTTCATAACAGATCTTTGCTGGAGGGTATCAGATATGCAATTTGCCTTTGTTCTATCAGGAAAAAATGGCTTAAAAGGCCCAGGAACTGTATGAAAAAGGTATAAAAAAAAAACTAAAGCAGGCGAAGATAACATACATTTTTAATGGTGAAGTAA
The DNA here is from genome assembly GCF_057233095.1 of Heloderma suspectum. NCBI lineage: Eukaryota > Metazoa > Chordata > Lepidosauria > Squamata > Helodermatidae > Heloderma > Heloderma suspectum. Next base: position 236,356,879 of record NC_139460.1, read on the forward strand.
TTATACAATGCGTGACCAAAGAAAACAACATGTATTAATTCCCCTGAAGTATTTAGAGCAAGTATTGTTCCCTGAAAAAAACCCTACCAATCCAGACTTCTGTCTGCAATGGGGCAAGTCCCATGCCCAACTACTCTCTCTCACTCTCATCCCTCATCACCACTTTCTTTGACTGTCCTGGACAAGGTCCCTTTGCTTGGCGGTTCCTTTAAGCCAGCTACTTCAGTGGAAGCCTGTCATGACAGATCTCTACAAGTCCTTCCTTACTATATCTAACTAGGCCGGCAGGAGAAAGGTTCGCAAACATACATAGCAGCTGAATCTTGAAAAATAATACTGCATAACAAACATGCTTTGCAGTCATGACAATTTTCTCTGCAAATATAACAACTCGAACAAATATTCTCATAAATGTTTAAATCTGAAGTTCATAGGATTACAGAGAACATCAACCAGGTAACTGAATATTTATATTCATGCTTTCACTCAGTCTACTGCTAACGTAACGATTCACAACAATCCTACACCAGAGATCAGACTATTCATGTTGTCTTCTCAACCCCCTTGTCCCTTTGCCCACCATGATCTTTCAAAGCCGGAATTAAAGTTTAGACTTCACTTCTATGCATAGTCATATACTGTATTTGTTTTATTAAGTGCAAAAAAAGCCATCATTAAATTTTTAAGACCAAAAACTTACCCCTTCCCTTCAACTATTGCTTCTTTAAGCTGTATATAGGAAGCAGGAAATATGCCCTTTAACAGAAAAAAGAAACTGATTGGAGAGTTTTCACTGCATGGAAAAATTTTGTTTTCACAAAATTAATAATTATTCTTTCTTTTCTATACATGCTATTTTTATGTTATCTTCACAAAGTTTTGGAAAAACTGACAGACCTCAGTAAGAAAACCTCACTTATATTCTGCTCATCATATTGCAGATGATTTTAACTGACTGACAGAGCAATCCTATCTTACAGCGACTGTCCCAGGGACATAGGATTGTTTGGATTCTACCTCCCAAAGCGATAGACACTCCTACAAAGGACAAAGACTCTTGAGATCCTCTCCCTCCCCCCATCCCCTTGGAGCTGCTAGGGAAAAACCAACAGCACCTGCTTTCCAAGATTACACAAGTGACCTTGGATGATCTCGTTATGGTCATAAAAGGGGTGTTCCAGGGGAGGGGAGGGGAGAGGCCGGGATCTGCTGTATCCTGTGGCTGCCCCAGCCCCGTCCCTGGCAGCGTGACTTCAGAGGCCCATCTGGGGGGGGGGGAATGCAAAGGAGTGCAGAGAGGTGAAAATTACTTCCGTCATTCCTTCCACACTGCCAGCAGCAGCCTAGAAGGATATAGGATATTTGGAAGCCCCCGGGATTGGAGCCTTCCTTCTAATAAGTAGCAATCCCATAGGATTGCTGTGTAGCAAACCATGATCTAACCAAATCTCTGATCCAAAGAAGATGCAAAAGCCTTCTTCCAGTAGCCACATTTGGATACAGTACTAAGCAATGGTTTATCATTACAAGAACAAGCTTAGGCAAGCCTTGCATGTTATGGTCCCCCTGAGCAGGAGGAGGAGTTTGCAAACCTTCACTTCCATTTAGACTTACCACAGCAAACCCAGCTCGGACATAATGATAAATAGTGGTTTATTATTACATGCATGAGCCTTGGGCTTGCACGTCCCCCCTCCCCTCTCCTTTGCAGCTGCAAGGATGAGGTCAGAATCAAACCACAGTTCAGCATTATGTCTGAACCCTAAAGATGTGGTTAGCCTTAACTACAGTTCGTTGGTTTGCATCAACTAAAGTTAGTTAAAATTAACCACAGTTTAGGGTCTGGATGTTAACTGTTAGCTTCCGATCTCCTCCTCACAGCAGCGCTGGAGGAGAATGGATTGCGGAGCAAGCACACCTGAGGCTCATGTACAATAGATAAGCCATGGTTTATTGTTACATCCAAACCAGGCAAGTATAAACAAGTCGCCAAGGTGTTTGACTTTAACAAACTGACATGACTGAATTGTCACAGATATCTGGCTGGGCCAGATCCAAAGATAGTTCCACACACCAAAGGGAAGTTCTGACCTGTGTTTCTTGAGCATTTCCCTATGCCACATAGAAAACCTTTCTTTCAAATTGAGAGGAATGACTAAAATAGTTCATTGGATCCAGCCCTTAAGGACTGAACATAGATCACAATGAACTGCATTCAATAACACCCCATGATAAACCTATAGTGAATCATGGAGTTTTAAGCATCTTGGACTGGGGTTTTAAGTCTGCAAGAACCTGAAAGTGGATAGTGAATGAATGATTGAAATTGCATGGTGAAATTCACACGCTCTATAGTTCTTTTTAAGAAGTGATCTGACAACAGCCACGTTCTGTGTGTCAACTATCATCTTTTTTTTCTTTTTTTTTTACCCTGTATACAGATATGAATATGCCTACATCAGCCTACAAGGTATGAGTTCAGGTGAATAAACAGTTTCCTCTCCAGTTGCCCACTTCTACATGCAAACATTTTAATGCCTATGCAGTTTCTTAAAACAGATAGTACTTATGTTAAACAGAATGTAATTATTCATTGAAAATATAAGTACATGTGAATGCTAATCAACAGTAATTTTTGTAGGGAAAGAGGGAAAATCTCACAAGAGTGCTTATTGTTTTTGAAGAAGCAAATTCATTTTATGAGTCATCCATTGTTCTAACAAACATGTGGAGCATTAGCCACTTAGACTTTTATTTCACAAAAGTTTCTAATTTACCAATCAATAAAAAGTTTTGAAAGGAAATGGAATATTGAAATCCCTAAGCCATTAGACCAAAAAAATGAAATTGTTACTGTGAAAGCAAAATACTTACTTTTTTGGACTTTTTCCTTAAAGTATAACCTCTGTACCAACCTAGAAGAGAATATTTCTTAATAAGTTTTTGTAACTGATTGGAAGCCAGCACATACCCACAATCCATAGGTGCAGATCTATTATAATTAACAAATGGTATTTGTGCTACATAACCAGACCTGTCCAGGTATTAAGATCAGTGTCCAAGGTTCTACTCTTGAATGATGCTAGACAGATGGGTACCAGGGCAAGGCTTTTACAGTGGTGGTTCACACTTTACTCTCCTTGGAAGTCTGTGCAGCTTGGTCATTATCAGGGTTGTGTGTGTGTGTGTGTTTTTAACACTTCACATTTTATTTGGATTAATTTGAACTGTTTATTTTTAAGGGATGCATGAGTTTAAATTGATGAGCTTATTTTTTATGACATTTTTCTTGGACATTTCATGCTGCCTTGTGGGGGTTATTATATCCTGAAAGGTGGTCACAATTTTTTTAATAAAAGAAAAATAAGCAAACCTGCCCACTAAAAATACTGGTACACAGACAAAACATATAATCTCCTTTATTCATAGAATAGCTATCCTTAGGACAGTTAACATATCACTTTTCTGATAGGTAAATGGAGCATTCATCTTTCAAAATAGTGAACTGGTTTTGAATGCTTGGTTTAAATTTTTATATACAGATAGGCTTTTATTTTGTACCTTGTTGCAAGATCACAATCTGTCATGAGAAAATAGTCATGCCACAAGAAAGTCTAAGACAAGGGTGAGCAGACTTCAGGCCTGCAGGCTCTACTTTGTTTTTTGTGTTTTTCTACTGGAACTCGGAGATCCACCAGCCAGCAACTGATGCAAAAGACATATACAATACACAAAATTTTGAGCCCAGGAATCTGTTTTGAGTACCAGAACTGAGCTGTCCTCCCAAGCCTGCCACACAAAAATAATAATAGCAATAACTGTTACTACTACTACTACCATTAATATTATTAATAATAATAATTTATATCCTGCCTTTTTCCTCTTGCAAGGAACCCATGGCGGCTTACATGGTCCTCCTTTTCTCCATTTTATTCTCACAACAATCCTGGGAGTTAGGTTATGCTGAGAGTCAGTGACCAGCTCAAAGTCGCCCAGCGAGCTTCATGGCCAAATGGGGACAGGATCCATATCTCTCAAGTCCCAGTACAGCACTCTAACCACTACATCACACTGAGTCTGAAGTGGAAAAATCCACTTCAGGTTATCCCAGGCATTCTTCATTTCAGCTGTATAATCTGGGCATAGGAAGAGTTATTTTGTTGTTGCTACTGTTAAACAATTGGGAGCTAGAAACCCCTCCTGATCTAGTGCAAACTTCCACAGAACTACCAACCAGTATGTTCAGAATTACCTTCTGCCCACCCTGTTCTGAGACACCATGTACATTTCAAAGTCTCTCATATATATTTTCAAAAATATAACCTGGGATTCAAACAGCCAACAGCCTCCAAAACTCTTAATTCTGGGGTCATCCAACTGACTTCAGCAAAGCTGTGCCCAGAGCACAGTAGGTTAGGATTGCAGTCCAAGTAAACTACAAATAGATTCCTCCAGAATGTGCTTAGTATAACCACCCAAAATAGAATAATTTCCAATTAATTTATTCAGTTTAACTTGCTAAATAGACAAAAACATAATATCTGATTAAACAGAACTTTTAATGCAGCCATATTAGTGTTTTGTCCCAATTTAGCACATGTGTTTTTGATTTAAATTCATTCTCTTCATGCATAACTTTTATGGATTACACTGTAAGGTCTATCTTGTACAGCCTTCTGCTTTTAGTCCTGGCAAGGTATGATGAGGATACCACTTTCTGCTGTTTGTTCCCAACATCTGGTACCATTCATTCATCTACCTCAATATTATCTCTGATGATTGGCATCAGCTCTTCAAGCCCCGAGGCAGACATCCTTCCTAATCCTGCTACCACAAGACATGCCAAGTATAATGTTCTGCATGAAAAGCATGTGTTCAGCCATCAATCTATGGGCGTTCCCTCTGAAGTGTTAATGAATTTCCTAAATTAATTCTACATTGAGCAAAACAGACTTGGTTTGCCCTTAACAGCTAACTTTGGGCTTAACAACTTTGGGCTTAAGTTAGCTGTGGCCACACTAAGAGCCTAGACTAGTAGAGCCTGGGTCCCTATTCAGAATGTTCCTTGTTTTACTTTAACACCGATTCTGATTGTTTCCAGCAAAATGTATAAGATCTGGACACCCTAGGGATGCGGTACTTTCTTTTTCTGCCGAGGGTCACATTCCATTGTGGGCAATCTGTTGGGGCCCTCATGTTCCCAGTGAATGGGGCCGAAGCCAGCAGTGGGCAGGGCCAGAGCTAGAAGTGGGTGAGTTACTCCTTTTCTCTTTTTCTTTCTGCTACTCTATTTTCTCTCTGTCAGGACATTTTCTGTCTCTCCTTCATCCTTCTCATGCAGCAAGCTGCCAAGGAAGGGACAGTTCACTCTTGACAAAGGTGTGAAGTGATTGCATGTGGAAGGGGTCTGAAATAAGACTGACAGCTGCATGAAATTAGGCCAAGGGCTGCAGGTTCCCGACACCTAACCTATACAAATACATGGGAATGAGTTCGATAAACATTCTTACACATGATCTACAATTTGGCCTCAACTTTTTTCCTCATGGTAATGGGTTAGTAGCCCAGACCAGATCTCCTTGGACCTCTGGACCTGGGTAAAGGCCCTCCCCTCCCCAATTTTACTCTATACCAACAGGGCCTACCTCACTAAAACACATAGTCTTTGGGTTCCCACTTCCTGTCTCCCTCAGCATTTTAGTAAGCCTCAGATCAGAGCAGCTGGACTCTTAATGAACTGCTTAAGCACTTAGTTCTGGCAAGCTGCACCAGGCAGCACTTCGTAAGATGTGCCCAATAAGGCTACCCTTCTCCAGTAGATGGAAACAGCAGATAATCCTGTTTGTCTGGTAAGGAGCAGAGGAAAACAGAAAGTGAGTAAACAAAGATATTTGCTGATGCCTGGATGAGTATTTAAATAAGTACATTTTTTCAAGATTTTTTTGAACTGCCTGCTGCAGTAAAAATTTATGTCCCTTCTCCGAAGCACTCAGTGTGAATGTGCCAGAAGCACCTCTCCATCTTTCATCCAGCTATACAAAATTCCCCCATAGACAATCCTATTGTAGTGTAATTATTCAGCCCATCAAAATATTTCTCACATTTGTGGACGCAGGATGCCACGCCAGGGAAACAGAGGTAATTTCTCGTTCATTGTGCCCCCCAATTCACAACACATCTGCAAGCGATCAGCATTATGTGCTTTTATTGCTACCAAGCCCATTCTGTTTTAGTGTGACTGTTTAATTAAAAAAAAATCTCACACACAATAGTCATTCACATAGAGTGATGGTGCTGTGCCAGGCAAATTGGGAGAGATCTTTCATACAAACTGTACCCAATTCAGCACAAAACTGGCAAGCAAACCTGCATTGTAAACTGTTCTGTATGTTAGTCTCAGTAAATATTGGTTCTTTTTTCCTCTGATCCTCTAGAGAAGCCATAGACAAATATTACAACAAAGATGGTAAAAAGACTAGTCAGTTTCAGTATGTATCTACATCACTAATTTCTTCCCATTACACTCATGCTTTTGTGCAAGCTATGTACAGGGCTTGCCTGCCTCATCTAAGACAGATTATTAACATATACCTGAGGAAGCCTGGAGGATCTCTATCGACCATTTGGTTTTATGGTCAAAAGAACTGCAGACAGAGAGCAACAAGAGAAGAGAGTTCTCTTCTCCAGTTGTCAAAAAAAGAGGTCAAAGATTTTTCACCTAATTTATTTGTGAGCCATCTAGCAAGAAGATTTATATTAAAAATAAATGAACTGCAACATTATCTTTCACCTCAGAAAAGCTGGTATTCTCTGAAGTACTAAATAATAGGATCATAACAGCTTCCAATAATTATAGGGTCCAAAATGTGTTACTATTAAGCAGATTTCACCTAGAGTGGCCCCAATGTAATTCTATATATATAGTTGTATATAACAAATGGTTGCCACAGCTGAGGATATATAGAACCAAACTACACATGGTGTTAAACACACATTTAAACGTCATGTACATCTCTCCCCTCCCCGCCCCCGCAACTGTAAATAGCAGCTGCTGGGCCCCCCGATCAGGAGCACAGTACATGGAGAAGGGGTTTAACACTTTTCTCCCATGCCACAGACCTAAGAAAATCTTCCTCTTCCCAATGCTGCTATTTGACATGGAAAAGCTCCCTTTGGCACCAATGGATGCTTTCTTCCCAGGGCTCATAGCATCTTCAGAGAGCCTTTTATCAGTGGGACTGCAGCACAGGAGGAAAGTGTTAACTCCTCTCCCTAGGGTCCTGATCAGGCACTGCAGCGGCTGCAATATACAGTTAAAAAAATAAATAAATACATGCAACATTAAACCACATATTAACATCACATGTAGTTTGGTCCATAGCCTCATGTGTTGACATATCTAATCAATTAAAAGGAGCCCAGGCGAACATTACATTGCATAACATGATGGGTGTGCGTGCATGTGCTTTGGCTACCTGCACATAAGCTCCATCCATGGACTGATGTCACCCGTGGGACTGAAACATTAGCAGTGATGTGCACAGTTAATCTGGCTGCAGTAATGTATGCAGCCGCTCTCTAGTACAGTCTTTTTCAGCGGGGGTGGGCAGGAAGTAGAACTCCAGATGTTTTGGACTTCAACTCCCAGCATTCCTGATCATTTGCCATGCTGGCAAGGATTTCTGGTAGCTGAAGTCTAAAACATCTGGAGTTCTGCCTTCTGCCAACCCCTGTTGAATAGCACAGAGCATACAAAAGGATCATACTATATTCACTGTGACTATACACCAGCTATCAACAGAAACGGCAAGGAAGAAACACGCACAGCTGTTCTGCCTTTCTTATAACAATAGCTGCCCTAGCAAGGATCCCTTTCCAGGACAAACACAAGCTTACTCTCTACATATAGTCACTATGGTTGCATTCAAACCTAACACTAAACTATGGTTTGAGATCCTGATATGAGCACACTCTATGGTTTAAGCAAACCATAGTCTGCTGCCCTCAGACACTGGGCTGGTTCACATGACTGTTCACATGACTGTGAGCCATCTAGCAAGAAGATTTATATTAAAAATAAATGAACTGCAACATTATCTTTCACCTCAGAAAAGCTGGTATTCTCTGAAGTACTAAATAATAGGATCATAACAGCTTCCAATAATTATAGGGTCCAAAATGTGTTACTATTAAGCAGATTTCACCTAGAGTGGCCCCAATGTAATTCTATATATATAGTTGTATATAACAAATGGTTGCCACAGCTGAGGATATATAGAACCAAACTACAAATGACTGGTAGACCGTGGCTTGTTAACCACTCTGTGCATGCCGGTCACATGCTGGCCTGATTTGCTTAATTACCTTTGCTTAATTACCTTTACCTTACTGTGTTGCCTGAACTGGGAACAAGTTGATGGCTGCCATGGATAACAAACCACCACAGAAACCTAGAACTGCCCACGGGTTCTGGGTGGTCTGTTGACCACAGAAACAATCCACCCTCACTGGGTTCATACAACATGGTAAGCCATGCCAGCAAGGGTAATTAAGTAAATTAGGCCAGCATGCAACCATTACATGCAGAGTAGTTAACAAGCCACAGTGGCTTGTTAACCGTCTGCCGATCATGCGAAGGCAGCAGACTATGGTTTGCTAACTGTACTGTGGCTTGCTAACTGCAGTGGTGATCATACAAACCAGGTCACTATGATCACTGCAGCCCACCGTAGCTTATTTAAGCCACCATGAGGTGTGCATGCCCACGGATGCCAAGTTGCCTATTCAAGTCCTGGCTGCAACTTGCCATGTCAAGTGAACAACAGCTTGCCTGTTGTAGAGTTATTGGAGGGTTGGCTGCTAGCATGAACCATAACCCGCCTTGGCTTAAATAAGCTATGCTGGGCTGTGGTGATCATGTGAACCAGCCCAATGGCAAACTATGGCTGGTTTAGAAATCCCTGGCATATGAAGAAACAGTGTGAAAGCCTGAAGCATGGCTCTATTCAGCTCCAGTTATGAACATAATGCCAAACCACAGATTGGACTTACAACAGAATCTATATGTCCAGAACCCAATTTATATTTGGATATTTGGTTTGCTTTCATTGAAGCTTAGATATAAACTGTTGTGTTTTTTTTCTTTTTTCTTTCTTTTTTTCTCTTTCTTTTGCTTTCCTCATTTTTTTTTCTTCCCCAGAATACTGTAATGTTGGAAACTGTAGATTTTGACCATGTTGTTGGTATTGTTTATTTCATTTATAAAAAATAAAATAGAGATTTTTTTAAAAAAGAACCCAATTTATGTGGCTACTCCATTTGTATATGCCATTGTCATAAGGCAGCAAACTAACCCTGACTTTTTAAAGTAAACATTTTAATTAAAATTTTATGAGTAAAAAGCATTCAACAGCATTAGAACAATACATATTAATGTGTCAATTGTTTTACCAAGAACTCTTTTAAAAATCACATAAACAAATGAGGGAGGGGGAGCATTCCATCCACTATCAAATGTAGTAGAGACCCCATACTGGGTGCATTTTATACAAGCAGCCTTTCTGGTGTGGTAAAGTGTCTGTCGGAATGGCGCAACTGCATCTGTCATTTGTGTCTGAAAAGGTCAGAGGAAAAAAGCTAGAGGAAAGGCAAGCAAACATACATATTGATGAGAAAGAAAATAAGTCCCCAGGCTGGAAGGGTGGGTGGGGGGTGGGGAATCAATAAAATGTATGCACCTGAAACTATTAAGGAGCTGCAGTTTTCATTGCTTATTTCTAGATACACACAGAGGGTTTGAAAGCAGATCACATATAAAGGTAGGCAAGCAATGCTGGATAGAACCTATGGGAGTAAACCTAGAAGATCTCTTATTCTAATGGCTAGAATGTCTGACTAGGACTGGGAAGACATGGGTTCAAATCCCCACTCAGCTATGAAACTCATTAGGCGGCCTTGGGCAAGTCACCCTTTCTTAGCCTAACCTACTTCACAGGATTGTTGTGAGGTCTAAATGGGTTGGGGAAGAACCCTGGACAGGGTCCTGAGCTCCATATTAATAAAGGGTTCTGCACATCACAGACAACCTTCAAATATGATGGGAAAAGATTAAATACATATCCTAGTATGTTAGAACATATACTGCTTTACTTTAGAGGGAAGTGAATGCAAATAAAAGGTGGGTTGAAAGGGCTAAGCAAGCAGCAGATACAACTTACATGGGAGTATGTGTAATTTAGACGATAAATATCTTTTATATTTTCAGCATTCAAGATTATTCAAGATCATATATTATCTGAGGGTATCCTAGGAACATCAATCACCTTTCTAACCACTCAACAGATGCTACCAGAGATCCATACAAATAAAGGTGCCAAAACATTAATCTTGTTTTTGCAGAAAAAGAAAAAAAGAACAAGAAATTTGCATCTTAGAAAAGTTATTCATCAGTTACCACATGCCTGCTCATTTAATGTATAGTGACTGTTAATTTTGTGCCCATTTACATGCTTCAATATTTCATTAGGTCTCAAAATAGAACTCATCTGCTAAAATAAGCAGACACGTTAAACCCAAAAGCTTACAACAGTGACTGCAAGAATAATGACTATGGAAGAAACATTTGTTCCACTTGCCTTCATGTGTCTCGAGTATGTGCACGGTGTCTCCTATTTGTAGAGACAGCTCATCTGGCCCCCTGGCATCATAGTTGTAGAATGCTAGAGGGAAAAGAGAAAGGGGAATAAAGGTCATGTTTTTAACAAAAATGCACTGCCAAAAGGAATAACACCAAATTATTTGAAACTTAAAAAAAACATAGTTGAAATCACTCTGCATAGGAAGCCTCTTATGCACATACCAAGTTGAACTACATACATGGATTGAGCCTGCGATACTGATACTGCAATCCTATACATGCCTCCTGGGAAGAAAAACCTTATAGAGTTCAATGGAACTTAAACATTCCCACATAAATGGTTATAGGATTGCAGCCTGAAAATACAATTTGTGTCCAAAGTTTCATGAAATCTGTGTAAACTATGCATTAAAAATCAGGGTAACAAATGTAGGCTAGGCTCTGAACATCTGAAACAGCATCTCCTCATACCTGTTTCTCTAAGTCATTCAAGGATACTTTGCTTTGGGTGGTCCCACTCTCTGAAGCTCAACAAGTAAGGAGCAGGTCTTCTCAGTGGTTTTGCTCCCTTCCCAGAAAGGCATCTCATACTAACTCTTTCCTGGCATTCAGGCATTTGATGGACCAAGGGCAAGTTCTAGATTAGCCTTCCCCAACTTGGTTGAACAGGTTGCAAAAGCCTGCAGTGACTGGGTGGTAGTGAGTATTTTTTATGATTTTGCCTTTGTCATTTGACTGGTGCTGTTATTAGGAGTATTGCAATTTAAATGGATTGCTGTACAGGAGCCTTTTTGATCTTATAAATGTTTTAAAGAAATGAACAATGAAAATAGCAGATTAAATTGTAAACTGCTTCAAATGCATAGGTGGCATTTGATTCAAATGCATAGGTGGCAGTGGTATAACTTTATAAGAATAGCCGTAAAGTAAAACCACTCACCCAGTTACCTGTGACAAGTAAAAACTACTTCCAAGCAACCAGACACAAAAGCTTTGATTAAAAACAAAAAAAAAATCTTCCCAGTGTATACCACAAACAACTAACATAAGCATGCAGAAGTGGACCTTTAAAAATATATGTGGACTAGTATGTTTTGTAGACCTATTTGCAAGACAGAGTCATATGTAAATATTAGGGACTTTTGTAATCATTTTTTCATTCTCGGTTGGCTACAATAATTTGCGCGATTCTACCCCAAAATTGCCTGATTTATGAACATAATAATCCAAAGGATGCTATTATTTAAACACAATAAAATAAAAAGTGTGCAAGTCAATAATATACATGAGATGGATATGCATCAAATGTATACATTCTACCCCCTGGGGAGTGGGGGGAGAATATTCTTTAAAAGTTGTGTCAACAAAAACATAACCTTCATTAGGAAGGGCTTGTTATGAATGCAGACATTATGTTGTATTTCAGCAGTTATGCTAAACCACAGTTTAGCATGCCAAGAAAAAGCGGAAGTGAGCCTTGGGCTCACACACTCCTCTTCCCCAATTCTCTTCCAGAATGACCACGAGGAGATAAGAAGCATCTACTTCTTTGTTTAAAGTAACTGGAGTTTATTGTTGTATCGAACTTTAGAGGACACTAAACCAGAGTTTAGTGAGTAGTTTGTTAACAAGCCACAGTTTGATTCTGGCTTACTTGAAAGATGCTGCCTTATTTGAATAACTCAACAAACTGAATTCTTGTGACCATGAGGAAGATTTTCACCAATACGCTTTGGGCAACTTAGGGTGCAATCCTAACTAGATAGGCAGCCGCCTCCGACTTCGGAGGTGACCGCCTATCCAAAGCAAGGCAGGAGAGGCACGGGGGAATCGTTCCCTCTGTGCCTCTCCTGACTTGCTATTTTTTGCTAGACAGCCATTTTCGGCTGTCTAGTGGTGGTGGGCCCAACCGGGAGAGGAAGCTGCCATACGACACATTGGATGTATCACATGCACAGCTCCCTCTCCCCACCCCAAAAGGCCCCCCAGCCCTGTCCCTTTTCAGTCGCCCCATGCTCCTCTTGCGAGCGCGGAGGACAGGGCTTCTCTGCACTGCCTTGGAGGCAGCACGGACAAGAGGGGCGGTCGGTTTTCCAGGAACCGACCTCAGAGCACAGGCTCTGAGGTCGGTTCCCAGAAATGAGCATATCCTATGGCCCGCTAGACAGTATCTAGCAGCCATAGGATTGCTCTCTTACTATAGTAAAGTTCCCTACCTTTTCCAGTACCATTTTGGGGATTTTTTTTCTTTTTTCTTTTCTTTTTTGTATTAGCCATATTGCTCAGTCTGGATTTGATTTTCTCTCTGTATAACCTTGCTTGTACACCCCCTATATCAAATGAGTAACACCCCAAGTATAGTTTTACTACCTTACTCTTTGCAAACATTGTCCCATCTAGGCCCTCTCCCCTTGCCCCCCACTTTTTATTTCAATATTGTTATTGTCATATTTTGCTGTATAGTAATATGGAGGTTTAAACAAAAATTATTCAATAAAATTATAAATAAAAATGTTCTTATGTAAGTGCAGTATATATGGAATCGGGTAGGCAAGCATGAAATCATGTTCAGTGCCTTTCAGCTATGGAAACAGTACAATCAGAAATAAGCCATGTTTCAGCAAGACATCAAGTAGCAATAACATCTATTTAGGCAAATTATCTGGAAACAATATTTGATTACATCAAACATAAAATACAAATTTATGTATTTATTTTTTTTAAGGATAAGCCATTTTCCTGAAAAGAATTCAAGGTTCATTACTTTCAAGAACACCCCCCCCTCCTCCCAGCATGCAAAAATAGAAGAAACTGGTTCCAAATCAAAGCATGGTAACAATAATAGACATTCAGCAGTTTCTTCCTTCTCAGATTAGTCACATGGATGATCCTTTCCCCAAATTAGGATTCACACAGGGAACGGTATGACATTACAACACTATGTAGCCAGTCAGATTTGGCAACTGAAGGCAAGTGAAGGAAATTTAAACAAATAAGCATTTTTTGAAACAGTATCGAAGTATTATCAAAGGAGGGAGATATTTTACAATGTTCAGAGGGGAAAAAAAGTCTGTGGTTTCCTTTCAGCTCTACTTTCTCACTGAAAACCTCATCCCTTCAGGAATATGTAGTTAGTGTAAACCTTGACACATTAGTTCCAGAGCTTGCAGTCACTCAGTCAGAACCCTGTAGTCCAAATTAAGGAAATTTTATTAAGATCATGGGAGAGAGCAAGTATAAGGGGCGATGAATCAGACAGGCAACATAAAAGACAAATCAATAGTTCTAGCAGGCCCTATGTCCTGGCAGTCTGAAGATAAGCTAAGAGTTTCCATAGCAAAACAATAGATTTTCAAGGTTGCTGCTTGGCAAGAAGGAAACTGGGAGGGAAGAATTTAACCAATCAACTTCTTAGGGCGAGTCAAGGGTATCAGCCATTATCTAGTTAAGGCTTGCAATCCTACACCCCTTAACCTCAGGCTCATCCCTATTGAACACAATAGGATATATTGCTGAAAAGATATTATAGGATTGAACCATATAGGGATTTCCCCGTGGTTGAGAGAGCTGAGAGAATGCATGACTTAAACAAAGGCGAATTGACATTCTGCACATCCACTAGTGGCACCTTGTAAATGAGCAGCTGGCACCTTCCATGGAAAAAACACAAGGAAAAAAACAGAAGGTGAAAACTGAAGAACCTTCCCTGGCAGACAGAATAATTAAAAGGAGCACTTGGAAGAACACGTTACGTTTTTAATGGAATTTCTAAAGGTGAAAGACTCAAATAGGATGCATTATCCATACACCCTTCTTCAGCAACAGGTGCAGCTGGTATGCAAAAGCATTCCTGGCCACAGTCATTGCCTGACCATCCAGGAACACTCCAAAGACAGAAACCTAATTCTTCAGGAGCAGTGCAACCCCATCAGAAGCCCTACTGACCAGAAGCACTTCCGTCTTGCCTGAATTAAGTGTTAGATTGGTGGTCTACAGCTAGTCCATTAGTAACTTCAGACATCAATTCATATTGGCCTGTTAAGTGAGTTGGAACAGATTATAAAGTAATTATTCTACCTAATATATACAGATTTGGCTTTCTTCATTAAATCATATATCCAAAGAAAAATTAAAGCATGAGAAAGACACAAGAGGCTACTTTTTGAAAAGACAATCCAAAGAGATACAAAGGGAAGACCAAAATACCCAGAAGATAAAAACCATCCTACGGATAGTTTTTTGACAGAATTCATTTTCATGTCCTTAATAGTTTTTTTTTAAGCTACATCAGCATTTTCTCTAGTCACCCTCTTCAATTACTTTCTCTTATCATCTCACAGAATTTCATGAGAAGTGTAGTTCTATATTAACATTTGAAATAGAATCATAGAATAGTAGGGTTGGAAGGGGCCTACAAGGCCATCGAGTCCAACCCCCTGCTCAGTGCAAATAGTGCTATCTTCCTTTAGCGCATATACACACACACACTTACTTCTTGGGACATGTTTAGGAGACACAAAATTGCTACAGATGCATTTTCATCTGACTTACTTCCTCATTACACAGGCTTTGCTCAAACTTTCAGAAGGAAGCGCCTAAATGTTTTTGTTTTTTTTTAAGTGGAGGTGGAGGGAGAATAGGAGATCCAAGAGTTGTTTGAGGACATCGAAGTCTGCACATGATAGGAAATAAAAACATTGCAATGGACGCATCACAAAAATTAATTGCTGATTTTGTGTGGAATCCCATACATGCCTACTCAGAAGCAAACCCTACTGAGTTCAATGGTACTTACTCCCAGGTACTTACACACTTAGTCCCACTGAACTCGATGGAGCTTACTAGTGAGTAGGCACACACAGGATTACAGCTAGTTTCCTGTATATATACTTCAGTAATCCACCAAAAAAGCTTCCGGGATAATGCAGTTTGGCTGACACTAAAACCATTCTTGGTTCGAAATACATTCTCTTTTTCTCCCATTAAAAATCAAAATATAGCATTAAAAAAAAGACTACTCAGCAAATAAACAATTAAAAAGCCATTACAAAAAAATTAAGTGTACAATTCATGACACTGAAGCAAGTAAACAATAGCACAGGGGATGATCTAGGCAACAGGAACTGCCATCAAAACACACAGTTTAGAAATTGGGTGATAAGGGGGAAACAATCCTATGCCAAGTTTATCTGACAAATTAATTGAAGAAGGCAAGCAATTAGGGGAGTTTAACTCACACATTCTCTGCTGACTGTTTATTTTACTTATATTTAAATTTATAGTCTGTTTCTCCACCACAGGGACTTTTTTTTTTAATGAAACAATATGTTCAATTGTCATCAGTGCCTATAAAATTCATTACTTTACTTACATTGTGGCTTAGTTCTCCTGCTTCTTAGCAACTGAAAAAACAACAAAGGACCAATGCAGGGAAAACATTTAAGAAGGGAGAACTGTAGCTCTATTTATAGTACATATACATTTGAGTAGCTCCTAAATATTGGTCTGGAACCCACTGGTTTAGTACTAGCCACTTACCCAAAATTAGCCCATGTGTTATATTGCCCTAAATACTTAACAGTTGTCATTGTAAAAGCACAACTGCCTATTTACTAACTCTAATGTATAGCAAAGCCCAAAGTGCAGAAACAATTTGCCCTGCGCTGAACACCACAGTAGTGGCCCTCCCAATGCCACACACACCTGTCTTCCAATTCTGATTCAGTACTCAGCCTATAAGACTATGAAAAAGAATGTTAATAGGTCCGTAGCAGTTTGATGTTGACGCTCATTACAATAGTGCTTTACAACAGTGATTACCTGACAACCAACTCCTTAAATACAATAAACCAAATAGCTATCAGATAGGAGCTGTCAGTCACATTCTATGCTGACCTCTGATGAATTAGGAACATTGATCGAGAGTGCTTTGCAATGGGATTTTAATTAAAAGTCCTTTTTAAAGCCAGCTCGTGAGAGATATGGCCTGAAACATGCATCTCAGGAAAGCTTATATATACATACATACATACATACATATATATATATATATATATATATACATATACACACACACACACACATAGTTGAAGCAGTTCCCAAAGAGACAATAATGCAGAAAATCTAATTCACTTTGGGAAGGGAAATGGGTATTGCAGCAATTGTGCTGGAGTATAATAAAAATACAAAATACATGTGATCTCAAGAACATTGTAAATATTTTATAACACACACACATTAAAAATCCTATACCAAATGCAAATATAATCTAAAAGCTGTGTTTTGTACAGAACACTTGGAGAGGTTATTTTTACATTTATGGTGCAATCCTATGGCTGGCTGGAAAATGCTGGGAGCTGTAGGACTTTTTCTGTGTAAACATGCATAGGATTGCCCCCTTAGTAACTTTTAAAAAGCACCAATTTTTCAGCTGTTATGTTTATTTGGGGTATTTGTGCTCTGCTCTTCAGTCCCCAAAGGAAGTCCCCAGAGCATACAAATGGTTAAAAAAACCATAGTGAACATGAAAACCAATTAACATCATAAATAAAAGCAAAACAGTATATTCAGTATTACAAACAAGCAGAGATTAAGAACAAAAGGCCAGAAGATCTAAACAGGTTGGCCAAATAAGAAAAGTCTTCACCCAGTACCAAAAGGACATCAGTGGGAGCTCACTGGTAGAGCCCCTGCTTTGCATGCAGAAGGTCCCAGGTTCGATCCCTAGCATCTCCAGGTAGGGCTGGAAACACTCCTGCCTGAAACTCGGGAGGGAGAGCCACTGCCAGTCAGTGTCAACAATACTGGGCTAGATGGACCAAGGGTCTGACTCCGTATTAGGTAGCTTCCTTCCTATGTTGACTTGGCACTAGGCAAGCCTTCCTGGGAAAAGCATTTGGGAGCCATAGCTGAAAAGGCCCTGTCCACCGGTCACAACCAGCGATGACATCTAGGTAAGAGCCTCAGAGGAAGATCTTGATATGCTGGTGGTTCATGTACACTCCTTCATATACCTTGGTTTGAAACCTTATTGGGCGTAGGGCAGAATCCTATGGCCGCTAGCTAGCAGCAAGACGGCCATAGGATTGGTCAGTTCCAGGAGAACCGCCTCCCCACCCCCTCCCCCGCCGCCTCATAGGCAGCGCAGATCATCCCCGTGCTCCGCACTCAGAAGAGCAGCATGGAGCAGAGCAAAAGGGGGCGTTCCTGGGGGCAGGGAGTGCGGAAGTGCTGATACAACACTTCCTATGTGTCGTCCAGCTTCTCCACCACGCGCTATGATGTCCCATGGCTAGACAGCCAAAATTGGCCATCTAGCCACAAATGCAGGGCGGTTGGAGCACAGAGGAGACGATCCCCTCTGTGATCCTCCCACCGTGCATTGGATAGGCAGTTGCCTCCGAGTTTGGAGGCGACCACCTATCCCCATAGGATTGCTCCCTAAGACTAGCATCTTGGATTACGCTCAGAAAACAAAGAGGAGTCTATGTAGCTGTTTCAAAACTGGTGAGGTATGTTCCATATGCCTGGTACTAGTCAATGTACTTCCAAATGAAGGGCACCTAGCACTACCAATCAAAAGACATCATGCAGCGATTTCATTTTTCCACCTTAGTGGATTTTTTGTGGAAAGAAAAAAGATAGAAGAGGCAGTGGGAAACATGGGAGGATTACAAATGGAAGACATTGTTGTCTGGATCCTGCAGGAAATTCCATGAATGAGGCAACATGATTGCATGATGACAGCCTTATCTGGAAGCACCCAGTAGCCTAGCTGATGTTTTCTGAACGGTAAGGTTTCCAAGCAGACTTTCAAGGCCAATTCCACACACAATGCATTGCAGTAATCCAAACAGAATTTTACCAGCACTTAGATAACCATGGCCAGGCCCCCTCTGTCCAGGTGAGACCACAGTTGGCAAACCAGCCTCAGCCGTTGGAAAGCGCTTCAGGCCATGGACACCATGCAGTATTCCAAGGATTATAATCTTATCCAAAAAAGGCTGTACACTATCTCTCTTGACAGATGAACTACCCACTAACTATCATCTTGTCTGCATTAAACTGAAGCTCAGTCCAGACAAGACAGGGTACTATTGGTGGTGGCTCATCTGCCCAGGGATAATTACTATCAGGCATGCAGAAGTCTTTTTTTATTTAGACTGGGTATTGGTGTGCTTGGGCAAAGGGGGGTGGGGGGGGGAAAGAGAGAATAATTAAAGAAGTTTAATTTCCTAACCAAATCAGAATGGAAAAAATGAAAATGAGACCAGTAAGCGTGGGGCATTTATAGCTTTATGCACAAATGTGGAATACATCCGTGTTGTGTGAAATAAGGTGCTATACCAAACAGCCAAAACTCCAGAAAGGAATTTGTTTTAACCTGCCATTTTTTAACCTGCCCTAGAACCTCACTCTAGAATGCACTACAAATGGGTATTAGCCTCTGTGCCAGAAATGGAATGTCAGGAAGTTGCTCCTGAGACCCCCAATCTAGGCTTGCATGCCTAAGCAAGTCTATGATGGACCCAAGTTAGTTGGGTCTAAAACAACCAGAAGTGGAGACTCTATGCAGAATTGTTTTCAAGCCAAATGTCTTATGGTAGACAAATCTACCCCTCATTTCTTTAATTCATTCATAAACAAGTAATATGAGATGGTGCCAAAAGCCTTACTGGAATCTAGGTATGCCAAATCTACCTGGGGCCAGTCTACATGGGGCTTTTACTCCGGTTCTACTCTACCCAGAAAACAATCATGTCAGATGAAGCATGCCCCTCCCCACAGCTAGTGTGGCGTTTCTTCCCCTAACCCCCTTTTTTCCAAACTCATTTTGTGACGGATTTTCCCGTCACAGCGGCTTCAGTGCAGTTTGGGAGTCTGTGTGATCTCAGCTGGCTTTGACACAGGCTGGTGAAAGCGGCACTGATTGGCAGAAGGGAAAGTTGTGTGGGGCGGTGGCATGGGGAGAGCAGAGGACTAAACATGTTCTACCCAGAGGTAACCCATTGCCTTCAACTGCACTTTGCTGAGTATAGGAGCAGAGGGGTCAGGAGAATTCCTTTGCCTGGTGTTTGTGTGCCAGAGTGGGGAGAGGAGCCATCCCTGATGCATTGAAACTGCACAGTTGTGCAACAAATGGGTTGGGAGAATGGAGGGGAACCATCCCTAATGCTTTGAAACTAGAGTTGTGGAGCAGAGGAAGTGTGAAGGTACACAGGGCCATACTTTTAAGAGCTTCACTGAGTGGGGGGGGTTGAGGGGGCAGAGAGCAAGCCTCCTTTCATTCGCTTCCTCCACCCAACCCCCAAGCTAATGCGGTTTCAGGTGCTGTTTGCCCCATGCAAGTGCGGGGGGGGGGCGGTTATGAATACACGGCATTATTGGCTATCATTTGCCCCGGGAGGAGCTAACCCAATTTCATGAAAATCTCTATTTAAACGGAATCGCCTCAAAAACTGTCTCCATGTAGATGTGGCCCTGGTGTCTGTCTCCCCCTTTTTCGTTGTTGTAAAAGTAAGTTATTTTCTCCACAAACTTTTGCTTTGCATTAGGATTTACAAATGAAATGGCTGAACAAGACCCTTAGGGTTTGTATCCAGTCACATCCCTCCACTGACAGAAGGCTCTTTGATCCAGCAGAGGCTTCTGAGAGTAGAAAAGGGGAGAGGTAATTTGTGCAAATGCCCCGTTTCTTTTGCAGTCCTGGCACCATCTCCCATGCTGTTCCAAAGGGTCACCCAACCCTCTAGAACAGATTTCAAGGCAAAGGTAGCTGCAGAGGAAGAGAGAATCACCAGAAGTTGCCTCCCTCTCTTTCCACTTATGGAAGTTGGGTCAAAATGTCAGTGGAGGGGATATAACTGAATACAACCCTTCACACACACACAAGCACACACACACACACACACACTACTGGCTATTGCCAATACATGGAAATTCAGCACAATGATATCCCTGATTAAAGAGATATCTGAAAAACTATCATAAATGAAATGGATATCATTGAAAGCCTGTAGAGCAATTTACTATTTTGCCAGGTATTGTGAGGTCTTAAAGCAAATAGGGATCAAATCACCTTTCAACTTTTAAAAAATGTTATTGCAAGTGATAAATACCTTAAATAAAATAAACAAACAAAAAGCAAGCACCGGCCTTCTGAATCTTCAGAAGCTCAACTGGTATCATGAATCTTTGTGTGGGGAGGTCTCACACAGTACAGAATTACTTTTACAGAAGGGGCAAAGGACTCCTTGTTTCAAGAATAAGGTGAGCCTATACACATGCATTACAGAACAAAAACCACAGGAAGCAGCATCTCTCTAGTACAGCATGTTATCAAATTCTGTTCCACACTATTTCATATTGATAGCAAAAATGATTGCTACAAGTCCAAATCAATTCAAGAGGAAGCCAGATTCCAGAGATCCAAGACTGGTGGTGGCTGCATTACCAACAGGTCTGTCCAAAGAATGATGGCCTTAAAAACACACAGGGCAGTCGTAAGCAAACCAGCTTTTTCAGACCAGAACTTTAAAATGCCACACTGAGTGGTGTTGACAACACAGCAGGTGCAAGACACAGGTGATAAGAACAGAACAAGAAATCAATACACTTTGCTAAAGGCTTATCTCAGCCACTCAGTTCCAAATTGACACTTTAAATGGGTTTGCACTTGCATGACCACTAGAACTGGATTCAGCAGTAGTCAATGATGTCCCAAATCAGTGAAAGTAGATAGGTCACTGTCAAGCTAGATATGTTATGAGCCTCCACTAGCACAATTAATGTAAAACTCATAGGTGACTATATATAATATTTCACTATAC
Organism: Heloderma suspectum; assembly: GCF_057233095.1. Classification (NCBI taxonomy): domain Eukaryota; kingdom Metazoa; phylum Chordata; class Lepidosauria; order Squamata; family Helodermatidae; genus Heloderma; species Heloderma suspectum. Next base: position 236,378,344 of record NC_139460.1, read on the forward strand.
AGAATATTCACGATGTCAGATGAACGTGTTGTATGATATATTCTTGCTCTTGATGAATTCACAGGATTTCTTTCTTACTGCCCACTGAATACTGCTTTTTAGAAACCAGTCCTCTCTGTACTATTACAAATGGCTATGATTACAAATGCAAAAAACAATTGGAAGTATCCAATTCAACACTCATGCTAACATAAATTACATTGCACTAGCATAACTATCCTCTGCCAACAGTGTTTGCGGGTGCAACAGGTTGCCCTGGAAAATCTGTCATGCCAGCAAATGTTATTGGCATTGTACTAAAAGTCACTTATGCTAGCGCAACGTAATTTATTTTAGTGCTAGTGTCAAACTGGATACTGTCCAGTAGTTTAAGTGAAAGCAGAAGATGGGCAGTTACCAAGTAGTCGTTTAAAGGTGATCATACTCAGAGGCTAGTACTCACAAATACAGATAAACAGATAAATAAACAGCATGCAAACTACAAACAGCATTTTATACGCCCTTCTGCATATGGATTAAAGCAACTATTTTTATTTATTTTATTAGGTTTATATCCCATTCTCTCTGTCCAAAGGCCTCACAATCTAAATAATTAAAGGGTTTAGAGGATAAAAGATGCCAAATGAATTTAAAATGGCATTTATAGACATACAAATTAAAAGAGATGACACTTCCCCCACACTTCATGCACAACGTATGCATATGCTCCAGTGTGTTTCAAATCAGTACTCCACACAACAGATAGAGGTTAACTGTCAAGTCTTGTATACAACTAGATACTTCTAAGACGTAAACAAATAAATGCTTCCTCTAGAACAAGAATGTATTGCTTCACTAGAACCAATTGCAGTAAGTCCAGCGTCTGAAACAACAATCCTCCACTGATCCAAGCATTTCTTCAACCCAACATCACCAGTTTTCCACAGAAGATAAGATTTTGTAGGGAGCACATCTTTTGGTAATCACACAACCAAGTATTTTGGTAGCGTACTCAATGTGCTAAGCTATATTATTAGCCATCCCAAAACAAGAGATTACAGTAAAGCTGTATTGTCCCACAACAGCAGCACTTAGTCTAAGCAAAGTATTCTACACCATTCAGAATTTTGATAACAAAGCAAAATGGGAGCCACTGAAAAGTCAAGAAGTGAATTCCTCCTATGCATGTACATCTCTTCTACACTGACAAGTTCAACTAGAGTCTTGTTTTATGGCGAGGAAAGAGAAAGGAGGGAAGTCTAACTTTTATCTATCCTTGAAGTTGCCCACGACCTGGGGACTTCTAGCAACCACTGCAGAGCAAAAGTCTGCTCTAACAATCCTGCAGGCTCTCCCTTTCATTTAAGCCAATTGTCAGAGTGAAGCTTTCTGCTTACAGCTGCAGTTTGTGCCACCAACGTTTTCTCAGCCAGTTGCAGAATAAGAAATTACACTGCTTGCTTGCCAGATACCATTTAACCCCTAGAAATGTAAGTAGACATTCTAACAAGAGATGCTGTCTGTAAAGCATTAAAGAATGAAAGACTGGAGAAGGGAGGATTACAAAAACAAAAAAGGTGAAAAATTGTTTACTCAAATCAATAAGAAGTCACATGACTCGGCCTGCTTTCTCAAAAGCAAAAGAACTGGCTTGGCAACCAGCTCTAACAAAGAGCTACTGTATGCCTTAATCAGGGCTTCAGAGTACAGTCGTTCTAAAGCAATCAGTTCTTTTTGGTGCAATGAATATGAACTTGAGCACGCTCCGGGAGAGAGCGCAGGACAGGAAGGCCTGGCGTGCTATGGTCCATGGGGTCACGAAGAGTCGGACACGACTGAACGACTGAACAACAACAACAACAAATCCCCCATTTAAGGGACTCCGCTTGCCACACACACAATTCCTGTTTCAAAGGAAACTGACGATAAAGACATAACCGATGGCTGACCAATTGTTGAATACGTCTTTCATGATCTTCCTCTCGAAACAAGTGCTTCTTCATACCATTTGTTTCAAATGGAAAAATGTTAACACATGCTTAAATATTAAAAGTACTGAATTTGGTAGGATCACACTCATAGTAGCTAAAATTTACAATACACATCCTAACTCCCAATGCAACATGGTTGAACAGAACAAATCCTTTTCAGTTATATCTTCACTTGGACTTGTAGATTCCTCACCATTTTCAGGTATGATACTGCTCTGATACTAGAGAGCTGGTTGGGGAATTTGTGGACCTTAGCCTAATTTCATATTTCCCCCAGTACAACTCTTTGGACCCATTCTTCCTGTCTTGATCAGCCCTCTGGGAAATCACTTCTTCTTACACGTCATATGACAAGAGATAGACAACAGGTGGACAGCACAGCTATGGAATCCTGCAATCTTGCAAACTTCATCCACCATTGGATCTAGTCCTGGCTACTGTCTGTCAGGATTCCCTTTGCCCCCACTGAACTTCAAATGCTGAATCAAACACAGACAAGAGGCTTCAGTCTACAGCTTTTAATCCATTACCACAAAAGGTCATACAGATACAAATTCTCAGTGACTCTCAGTCTGCAAGGAAATGCCTTCAGGGGGTTCAAAAGGTAGCTATGAAAGTTGCCCGCCATTTGAAAGAAAGGCGGTCTCACTAGCCTAAGTTAAGGGGTGAGGGGAGGTCTCTCTCTCTCTCTCATGGGGCTTCTAAGTGCTGCTGTTCATGCAGGGCCAGTCAGGTAGACTGTCTAAGTTCCGCCCTGGCCTTCTTCCTCTTGGCTCCGCGTCTCTGTCTGCATCTGGCATCTATTAATTCAGACTCCCCAAACCCCACCTCTCCCTGTTCGCTGTCTCTAACGAGTGGGGGGGGTGAAGAGGGACCCTCGTCCTCCAGCTGGATCTTTGAAACCTGAGGAGCCTGCTTAGCCATGTCTGGACTAGCCTGGGAACATACCTCCCCCATGTCTAGCGGTTCTTCTTCAGAATCTGAACTACTCTCCCACTCCCTGCACTCAGAAACACTCCTGACACCGTCAGCTGTACTCCCAGTTGACTTTTCCCTTCAACAGCCTTTACAAGAAAAATGTTCACCCCTGTTATAGAGTACTGGATTTAAACAGGGGGTGTACGGGTCACAGCAAGAGCACTACTGCCATACAAATATACGGTAAAAATTAAGAAGTGGGTCCAATCTCAAAACGTTCAACACTATTGTAGAGGATATTGTGCGAGCTACTCTACATAGTAGATTTTTTAAATAGAAACACAGAAGCTGAAGATGTATTTGAGAGTTTTACACTACTTAACAAGCAGGTGGGGAGGAGGGATGGCTCAGACTTTTGTTTTTTGTTTTTTGGTAAGCCAACCAGACACAAGCCAGGGGGTTGCTGTTAACAATGATAAAATGGTCTGTACAGTGGTTTGGAGTTGTTCATTCCTGGTAAAGAAATTGGAGACCAGAATCCACCTTCCAGCATATTTTCTTGTTCATTCTAGTTGTAACAGTTCTTGAGGGCTAAGGGTGCTCCCAGAAAAGCAGGGTGATAGTACCATCACCCTGCTTCATTCAGGACATTTTATGAGGGGCCCAATCTACATCATCTTCCTCTCGTAAGCCTCCCGTGTTTTCCTACCACTTCTTCCATCTTCTTCCTTACTGCAGAAAATCTGTTAAGGAAGATGGAATTCCTGCACAATGCCTTCTGATTGTTTGTCCATGTGGAAGCAGGTCTAAGCAGCCTAAGTCCCCTCAAGGCATCGTATCTGCAGGCACTTTGCTCCTGTTCTTATGGCTCATTGTGATGATACTTGCAGAAAACCTCCTTGCTGTAATGTTAGATTTGATTATCTCCTGATCTCTTTGCAGTACTCTGGTTTGCTAGATGCTACACCTGCTGTAGAGAGTAACACCTCCCAAGTTTGCCTGCTGGCAAGGATGTTTCAGAAATAGAATAGAGGAAATATTTTGTCTGTCACGCCAAGCCATCTCAAGCTCATGGTGTGCTCTGTATGCTAGTGCAGGCCTGCACAGACTTCAGGCTTGCCAGACCTGCTTTGTTTTTTATTAGAAGCCAGATCTGCCAACCGGGACAAGATACAACGTAGGAGTGTGTGGATGGAGCCAATTACCTGCTGCAATGTGGATTATACACTGAGATGACCTTCATATACAAGTGCAAATCTTGAGTTGCTACACATCAGAAACAGGACTGGACTTTTTTCCCGGATTTGTGGGGTGGGGAGGTGAGATTTTGTTGTTGCCATTGTTAAATAATTAGGAGGCAGAAACCCTTGTCAAACTACTGCAAACATTCTAGCAATCTACCAGTAGATCCCAGTCTAGCTTCTGCCCACACCTCTGCCAACAACAGAACTCATCATCCACTTTCTTGCTCAGGGCAACAAATGGCTGCCACTGGGCGAGGTGACAAATGGCAGCACCTGATGCTCCCTTCATTACCAATCAACTCTGCCATCACAGCACTCTTTTCTTTACTTGGACAACATGCTGCCAGGATAGTAAAGGTAATGTCACATGCTGCAAGGTTAGCGCAGGTACTACAAGTAATAAGATGCTTCCCAGTACTGACTTAATGGAAGAGAACCGTGAAGCTCTTAAAGCCCTTGCTCGTCAGCTAGAGCTGGGGAAAGCGCTGTCATTTGCAAGAGTGAACAGCAGAGGCATGGCCATAAGCAGGGGGTGGGGAGAGGGTCTCTTTGCAAAGCTTGTTAAGGGCACCCAATAACTTGAGGGGAAGATTAACATCTCTAGAAAAGTTCCATACTGTACTGGGCCAAAATAAAAGCAAGTCTCTTCCACTGTCTTTTACTGCAAAATTTTGGGGGCAAGACTTTAGCTTTTGGCAATAGTGTCCCTTTTGTTGCATTACTTTTATATGTACCAAGAACTTTGTTATGTCTGAATACTGTCAAACACAGGGACCTTCTCTCCCTCCCCAAACCTCTATACCTGTAGAAAAATAATCAAATGTGCTTGAAGAGAAACAGCACATACTTCCAGTAGAAATAGGAGGAAGCACTTGCCCAATGCACTCATTTTATTTTTCAAGCAGTAATTTTCTATATATACTGGGAAGTGGCAGAAGCTACCATGTGAATAGAGATATCCTGTGTACTACACCTGCAGCTGCTTGACATACTTCAGACACTTAATTTGCCAAGAGCCACTAAATTCCTTATACATCTTCAGTTAGCAGCCTTCCATCTCAAGGCAAGAATATTAAAGAAGCCAGAGGCAATGGCAAAACAGACATTACACTGTTGAGAACGTGAGCTTCTGTGTCCCTAAAATTTTTTTAAAAAAACACTTACTTTTCAGTGCACATATCAATATGTTTGTTTGTTGCAATGATAAATGCTAAATCAGTATCAGTATTTAATATGAGGGGCCCTCACCTTTTTTCTAGTTCTCAATTGCCTCTAGTTTTATATAACATATTCAAGTCTAAGAAAACAACTAACAGAAGAAAGAAGAAAAAGTTATGGCTAGCCAGCAATCCTGGAGGCTGAGGGCTACTTCCTACATTATTTTTGCAATGTATATGATTAGAAAGATTCAATGTAATGTGTGAAACTTACAAATGTTTTTCAATGTTTTTGCAATATTGCTATAGGGATCAAAACACTCCTAAATAAGCTAGACCCCCAATGTTTACATCGTGTTAGGAGACGTGTCCCAGACTATGGGGCTATTCGCATGTAACAGCAGCAAATCGTAGGTTAATTAACCTACAATTAGTTGTAAGGTTAACTGGGTATTGTTTAACCCATGATTAATCTACAGTGTCTGGGTTTGGATGTCACATAGCAACCCCTGACCAGCCCCCTGATTGGGGGTTGAATATTCAAAATGGCCACGGAACATGCCTGGCACACACCCTGGCAACATGTTGCTCCTACATCTGTCTGTTTAAGGCAGGGCTGTACAAACTTTTTGCCCAAGGGCTACATGCAACTATGGGCAGTGCATCAAGAATCGCATGCTAGTGGTGGGTGTGGTTGAAGGTGGTGGTGGGTGTGGTCAAGGCTGGCTTCCTCCTCGCCCCCGTCTGTCTAGACCTGTGGTCTGGGGGTATGATTTTTGCTTATGGTGAGAGAGGTTCTGGGTTCAAATTCCAGACAAGCCCTACTCAGAAGAATAGGGCCACTTTGTTTTTTTCTCTAGTAAAGCAGTTGGGAACAGCAGCACGAGAGGACTACTGCCTTCATGCCTTGTTTATGAGCTTCCTAGAGGCATATGGTTGGCTGCCATCCTGGACTAGATGGACCTTTGGTCTGATTCAGCAGGGCTCTTCTTAAGTAGCTGTCAATCTTCAGCAATGTAAATGTATTTGATCCAAGGATTACATTGCCAATTTTAAACTGACCAATGGGCCACTATGGATCTAAGCCTGACCCTTTTCCCCTCAAACCTTCATACCTGGGGAGATAGATTGGACTGGGTAACTGAGTCACCACTCTGCCAGCTCTCAATCTCTGTCCACTCAATTCTCCTAAAAGGTTAACAAAAGCTTGGTTTATGTAGCTTGGCTGAGAAGCCCAAGCAACAATGTGGGGTGAATATTATGGTGTAGGAACTACCCAGATCAGAACATTTTTTATTACTTTATCTAAAGAAGTATGATTTATTAACAAGAACACACAGAACATAATATTGCAATCAAATAAATAAACAAAATATTATTTCTAAGACTTTTAACTTACAAACATGCCCTTGCTGGTATAATAGGCAGGCACTTTCTTACAATATAGCTAAAGATCCATTCTAGAAAATAACAGTTGAGTCAAATCAAAAGGTCACTATCTCCCTAACAGAGATAAAGCATGGACTTCAGAAAGCATGGCTAGCTAGCTCCAAGAGAAGACTGGATACTACCCAAAAGACTAGATTCTCTAGTTACAGGAATTTGTCCTGTGAAATTGGAACAATAGCTAGTCCTTCTCCATGGTATTACAAGAGGTGAAGCACAGGTCAACATATGCTGTTGCCCCCTAAGAAAGGTAGGAGGAACATTGGAGCTTGCTGGTAACAAAAGGGCAAACTGACACACTTCATATGCATTGTCTAAACTTCCTAACTCTCTACAACAGCCCTTTTCTCCTTTTCGGATACAGCAGCTTTAGCAAAAGAAAAAAGTACAGGAAATATGAAGCATTAGAGAGACTGGGCACAAAATGGTCTGAAAGTACCCCATTTGGCTTTCTTTCTAAAAAAAAAAGGTAGCCAGTACTAACAGCAACTACCAGGTTTATTCCCTGCATGTCAGAATACATTGTTTGACTTCGACTAAAACAAAAACAAAACCGTGCCACAGCTAAACCTTAAAAGACAGTGTGAAATAAAGATGTATATTGATCCTCAGCTTTAGAAGGAGCCCAAGGAACTAAGAAACTAAAACTACAATTTAGATATGCCAACTGCTCCACAAGGCCCTCCTCTGAGTGCCTTCTCCAAGGGAAGTTCAGAGAATGGCAACAAGGGAGAGGGCCTTCTTGGTGGTGGCCCCACGACTGTGGAATGCTCTCCCCAGTGAAGTCTGCCTGGTGCCGACATTGTCACCTTTTTGGCATCAGGTTAAGACTTTCCTTACTCCCAGGCAAATGCCTGGGAGCATATACTCCCAGCATATAATAGGGCTTTTTAATATTAGTAATATGACAGGGTCCTGGTCTTTTATTGTTAACTGTTTTTAGCCGTAAGTTTTTGCATGTTAAAGGTTTTATAGTATGTTTTAACATGTTGCGTTTTAGGGTCTTAATTTCTGTGAACCATCCAAAGAGCTTTGGCTAGTGGGTGGCATAGAAATCTAATAAGCGAATGAAGTTTCTTCATTTGTAAATTCCTATATTCTGTAAAATTATAGAAAAAACTAAAAAGCCTCATCTTATATCCCAGTGTTCTACTGATAGAAAATATTATTTCATTAATTCTGTCTAAGTATTCTGCTGTATCTGAGACCCTGCCTTTGTTTTTATTTTGTGTTGCTATGTTATGGATTGTTACTGTGATATGTAGTTAGCTTTAACTGTTGGAACCCACTCTGAAAGAGGCATACCCATTAGAAGTGGGGTATAAGTCTATATATAAATAATAAATAAATAAGTAAAGTAAGAGCCCTACCACTGCACAAGAGGGGAAAGTGATACCTGTGCACTGGAGCTAGGAATTATCCAGACTGCTGCTGCACCACCAGCCATTACTGCTGCCACAGCTGGCTGGCTTGCTCTCTTGACAAGGACAGCTGCTTAACACAAGCAGGAAGGACTGGGGTGGGGTGTGATTACTCCATTGTACTTTATGTCCTAAAAGCCCCTGGAATTCAAAGAGGAATTCTTTGCCTATATTCTGGTGCCAGATCAGGGCAACCAGAACTGGCATGGGCTGCAAATGACTGGACTGCAAAGTTGTCTTGTGAAAGAATTATACTAATAAAGGATGTGAACACATATACATTTTTGTAACTACAGCTAGTATCCCCCAGCCGATAGAATGTTTGGCTGGGAACCCTGAAAGTCATGCACTCACTGGGTGGCCTTGGGCTTATTGTCATCTCAGTTCCCCATCTGTCAAAACCAGTGCTGTAATGAATTCACAGGGTCATTCTGAGGATGAGTGAGATCAAGCAGTGTAAAGTGCTTATCATAGTTGTTATCCATCTTCATGCAATCATGTGAAGAAACATTGAGATTTTGTTGCCACTACAAACCTAGGCTGGAGGGGTGGGTTTGAACTGCTATCCAGAAAACATACGATCGATCACCTGAAATTTACAGATTTAAGACATTTAAAATACAATGTTACAAGCAAGCAGACTTTCTGGAAACCTTCAGACCATCTTCCCCTCCAAAGTAATAGTTGTGGAAATCACTAAGAAAAGATGAATCAAATACATCCTTAATCACTAGTTGGCAAATAAGAGGACATACAATGTAATTGCTTGTGGTTTATGAAGCCAAACAGTGATGGAATGTTGACCTCGCGTGTCAAAAATTATGCAGCAAACACAAACCTGCTCAAAATTTTAATCATCAGGATGCCACTGCCCCTTCATAAATCAAGTAGCAAAGCTAACTAAGTAAACAGCCAACTCAAACACAGTCTGTACAAGCATAAAGAAACCTAACTGTTATGTTCATTAACATTCTGGTCACTTTAATGGAAACACATCAATATAACACAAGGAATCACTGCAGCTCTCTTCAATCCTGTGCGTGACACATTTATAGCAGCAACAGCATTGGATTTCCAACAGGGAAGTACAACTATGCCATTCTCAACCGCTCTCACTAGTGCAGAATCCTGTCAAAGCATTTTGATACAAGGCAACTGGACCAGGAGATGCTGCCTAAGGGATGATGATAATATAATGCAACAATTCTTTAGGGGTGGTTTAGAAGTCATCAGTGGTTATGTCAAGAGCCACAGAGCATACTCCTCTTTCAGTCACCAAGGTGAGCAAGGAGGAGAGTAGTGCATGAAGACAAAATTCTACCAGTAATTTCCCCTGATTCCCTCCCACCCAAGTAGAAAGTGCAGAAAACACCAAAATGAAAACAATGAGCTCTTCTTCCCCGCTCCAAGAAGGGTCTGTGACTTGCAAAAGGAGGCTTGTTTTACAGCTACTTAATAATTATCCTTCTGAACATCAGAGAGTCTTGTGGCACCTTAAATACTAACAAATTTATCCTGGCATAAAATGTCATGGATTATGGCCCAGTTCATAGCTATAGTCCACAAATGCTTATGCCAGAATAAATGTATTAGTCTTTTTTTTTTCTATTTTTTCCCCTTTTAACACATAGTACATAGCCAAATCTAATTGGCTACTTGGTGTCATGACTTAAGTTCTATTGTTCATAGTACAACTTAAGGGGTCACCTCCGTCCTTCATTACTGAAATACAGTTACCATATATAATCCAAGATGGACAGGGATTCTGTTGCTTCAGGAGTCCTGTGAAAGGCCTGCTCTACACAAGCAGCAGAATGTGGTAACAGCAATTTGAAGTCGTAGAATGGACTGTATCAGTTCAGACTGCAAGAGAGGTGTCATTTTTCAATATTTCTTCCACATAAAAAATAAGACTAACTCCCAGCAAGAAAAAAGAACAGCACAACAGGAAGAATGGTTCTATCCCAGCCCATTTCCATGCTGTGCCAAATTTCCTATTTCCAGAGAGTTGGGGGGGGGGGATTTTACCTCATTGGGAAACATTGACATACATGAACCCCCACCTGTGGTCTGTTAAATTACCTCAGAATGCCAACACCTTATTCTGCTGCAAGTGCAGACCAAGCCAAAGGTCATGGTTCCACAGGGGCAGCTGCTTCTCCCACAACAGCACTGCAGTGATGGGAGAGAAACTGTACTTGCTATATTTCAGAGTCCTAAAATAGCCAGAAATACAGACCCTCTTGAAATGTGGCCATTTTACACTGAGACTGTAGCACCACATCTCCTAAAGTAGACATGACTGATTGGAGGGAGTCTTGTAGCCACTCAGCACCAATTGTCACAACAAATGTTTTGCTCAACTCATTCAGTGTAAGGAAGCCTTGAGATACTGTACTACCTCTCATTTATTTTTATATAAGCGCTCAGAAGTTACCATACAATCCTGTCTCCAAAGCTGTTCATGTAAAAGTTTAAGAGAACCTCTAAAACTAAAGTAGTTGTACTCTTTATTGTCATGTGTGAATAACACCACAAACCAGGCCTGCTCTAGATTTTGGGAGGCCATTGGCCAAGACACCTTCAGTAGGCCTCTTATTCCTCATTGCCCTTGCTGCCAGCTACTTGCTTAGCAGGGAGAGAGCTGGTGAGCAGGCAGGGACAACTTTTCATCCTTACTGCCAACATCACTCAAGGTCAAAGTACATGTTGTGTTAAATACATAGTGTGTGGCTTTCTTTCACTTTTACTCAAAATTTATTATTTATTTATAGTATTCCTATACCAACTTTCTGAGAATAACCAAGGTGGTTTACAAATGGTCCAAAACATAAAACCAAAAGTAAATATGGGGCCCCCAATCTGGATTGTGACTACAGCATGAGGAACTGGAGGCTTTCTCCTTCATTCCTCAGCTGTCACCCATAGTCACACCAAAAACCAGGCCCCTATGTGCCAATGGTAGCTTTCCTTCCCGCCGCCTTTTTTTTTTTTTTTACTATACAGTCAGGGCCAGAAATATTGGAACAAGGATAACTGTTTTGGCAGTTGGTCTCTATACACCACCACACTGAAGTTAAAAGGAGACACACCCACATGGGAGCAAAGTCAGGACTTTCAGCTGTAATTCAAAGGGTTTGACAAAAGTGGGGCATGAACCATTCAGGAAGTACAGCCAGTGGCATACACACACACCCATCATTGGTGGCTCATAAGTAATGGAACAAGCCAAAGTCGCCTTTAATATCTGGATGAAAATCCTTTGCAGTCAATGACTGCCTGAAGTCTGGAACCCATGGACATGACCCAATGCTGAGTTTCCTCCCTTGAGATGCTTTGCCAGGCCTTGACTGCAGCTGCCTTCAGCTGCTGCTTGTTTGTGGGTCTTTCTGCCTTCAGTCTGGTCTTCAGTAAGTGGAAGGCATGCTCTATTGGGTTGAGATCAGGTGACTGACTTGGCCATTGAAGAGCATCCCACTTCTTTGCCTTCAGAAACTCTTGGGTAGCTTTTGCTGTATGTTTTGGGTCATTGTCCATCTGCAATATGAAGTGGCGTCCTATCAGTTTGGCAGCATTCGGCTGACTCTGAGCAGAAAGTATAGCCCTATACACTTCAGAATTCATCCTGCTGCTTTCATCAGCAGTCAGGTCATCAATAAACGCCAGTGACCCGGTTCCATTGGCAGCCATACATGCCCATGCCATAACACTGCCTCCACCATGTTTGACAGATGATGTGGTATGCTTTGGATCATGAGCTGTTCCTTTCCTTCTCCATACTTTTCTCTTCCCATCATTCTGGCACAAGTTAATCTTGGTTTCATCAGTCCAAAGAATCTTACTCTAGAACTGGGCAGGCTTTTTTAGGTGTTTGCTGGCAAAGGCCTAATCTGGCCTTTCGGTTCTTGAGCGTTACCTGTGGTTTGCACCTTGTTGTGAAGCCTCTGTATTTACATTCATAAAGCCATCTCTTGACTGTAGATGTTGACAATGACATGCCTACCTCCTCAAGAGCGTTCTTGACCTGGCTAGATGTTGTGAAAGGGTTCCTCTTCACCATGAGCAGAATTCTGCTGTCATCCCCTGTAGTTGTCTTCCGTGGTCTTCCAGGACTTTTGCTGTTACTGAGCTTGCCAGTTAATTCCTTCTTTTTCAGGATGTTCCAGACTGTTGTGTTGGCCACTCCCACTGTTTTTGCTGTCTCTCTGATGTGTTTATTTTGTTTCCTCAGCCTAAGGATGGCCTCCTTCACTCGCATGGACGCCTCTTTGGAGCTCATGTTGGGAGTTCCAGTGAACAGCTACCAAATGCAAATGTAACACTCAGAACCACCTCCAGGCCTTTTATCTGCTTGATTGGTCATGGGGTGCCCAGGAAACAGGCCACACCTGGCCATGCAGCTGCTTGTCAGCCATTCGTTCCATTACTTACGAGCCGCCAACGATGGGTGTGTGTGTATGCCACTGGCTGTACTTCCTGAATGGTTAGTGCCCCACTTTTGTCAAACCCCTTGAATTACAGCTGGAAGTCCTGACTTCGCTCCCATCTGGGTGTGTTTCCTTTCAGCTTCAATGTGGTGGTGTACAGAGGCCAACTGCCAAAACAGTTATCCTTGCTCCAATATTTCTGGCCCTGACTGTATGTAACGGCTGTGCCCTGGGGTTGCTGCAGGAAAGGGAAAGATTAAACCTCCCCACAGTGCGGTCCTAATCTAGATTACACACAGACACTTCTGAGTAAAAGAAAAACAGAAAGAACTGCTTGCTCCTGTTTAATGTAATCTGCAGTTGACCCCCATTCACACATGCCCCAGCCCAGAAGGTGATTAAGCAAACAGCTGGCAGCAGTGAAGAGGAGGAGGAGCAGAGCCAGGGAGCTCGCTGTAGTAGACCCTTTGCCTGAGCAAAGGCCTTGGCGGGTACCCAGCGATGTCTATTCCTGATAATAAATAGACATGGTTTGGCCTAATCCAAAATATTATCAAAACTGACTTGTAATTTCTAGAATGCCTTTTAAATAATAAAGTTTATAACAAATTTGTCGTAACCGCAGCAAAAAAAGAAAAAAAGAAAATTGGGTTAATCAAATGTAGTACAGTATTATGTGACCTTTTATAGATGTGGGTCATCTTGGCTATGTATGTATATTTCCTAGATAATACCCACTATTTTACCTTGCATATTCTTGTCTTTAGTTCTTGTTGGGTCTTTTTGGCTACACAATAAACTGAATTGAAAGTTCTTGTAGATAATCTGTCCTTCTGTACTAAATGCGAAACTGAATGGTTACTGGCTGGTCCATAAATGTTTCAGCAAGAGTATTTAGCAAATTCAGATATTTCAGCTGAAAGTACATGCTAAAATATATACCATCCAGTGTATTAATTGCTATTTTGCTATGCGGTCATGCCTTCCCAGATTTTGCTGCATATCAAGAAAGGATGGAGCAAATCCATCACTTTACAATTCTTCTAAATCTAGTTAAGGACTACATTTATACAAACCATACAAAACTACATGTACAGTTAGAGGCTTATAGACATTATGTTGTATTTGAAATTGGCAAGCAACAAAATTCAGTGCAAGAGCTCCACACTCATTATGCATGCTGCATTGCTTACATTTCACAATAATCTCAAGGATACACACTACATCCACGAGATACAAGATAGCCCAGTTTGAACTGAAAGTAAATAGATGATGAAGTTATGGCAATTGCTGTTGTTAGGCATAGTTCCAATAGCAACTGAAGTTATTATCTACATGCTCATAATTGGTGGAGATGGAAGGAACATTTCCTCCCACACATACCAAAAGGAAATCCTTCTAAAATGAAAAAGGAAGGTAGTAAAATATTGCTGCTTCCAAAATTGTTGGCATGAAATGGCCCATTAGTATTTGTTACACATGTCCTTATCAGTATATCAGCTTCTCTGTACAGTGTACAAATATTACTAGCCCACAAAAATATTGACCAGCCTGTTTACTAGTTCTACATGACTATACTAATCATTTGTGGCACATCAGTAGCCTAAGAGAAAAAGTACCAATTCTCATCCAAGAATGTCAGGTTGCCTGGAGGAGAGATATGTTGCACGTCAGGTGAACAGGCAAGTGCCTATTTTCAAGCCTACAAAGTTGAAGTGACCTTTACGCTGGAAAGTACTACCAGGAGGTTCAAAAACGTAATCCCCCTGCCACCCAAGTTCTCTGGGATGTCTACAATGCTTCCAGAACATGCAAGGATTTTGCTACTCTGCACTATGGAATGGGGAAGAGAAAGCAGGAGCATTTGTTTTTTTAACTGCCACTAGTGACAAAAGACTTTACCTCTCTCCCAAGTCCTCTGGCAAACACAGAGGGCTTGGGAGACAGGCTGAACCTTGTCTCATGCACTCAGAAGTATGGATAAAGAAATGATGGAAGAAATCCCTGTTGTTGCTTTTCTTACTGAAACAGGCCTTGGCTCAAGCAACAACAACAAATCCCCACTCAAGCCCGCTGTGATTGCTAGAAGGGAATGTGGAGTCTTGCTTCACTTCCATAGATGCTTGGATAAGAAAAGAAACAGCAGGAGAAACACTGTTTCTACCCCCTCCAACCACTCTCCCCAAGGTGGTTTGCATAAAAGTGTTCTTGCCAGGGAGCCAAGGGTACTTGCCCCTGGCAAGCAGAATTCTTGATGCCTGGTGCTACCAAAAAACCCCTCTATATTTTTCTGCTGGCAATTTTAGAAATATCATTTACACATTTCTAACTGCTTACAATAAGCTCTAGGGCTGTAAGCGAGCAAGCAGTTTGCAGATGAAATTTCCTCAGTTGCAAAGCAAGAAATGTACACCCAAGCTATGCAAACCACTCAGCATTCACAAGCTCAGCATACTTTGGTTGAGGAGCAGGCCACTTCCCTTGGGGTGGCCTCCGTAGAAGACAGATTCCAGAGCAACAAAAGGAGTTGTGCAAATCCTTCACCCTCTATCCATCCCCAGATACTACTTTGAGGTTGTGTGTTTGAGGACTTCCTGATAAGGCAGCGCAGACTTCCACATATTTACTGTGTTTGTGCCATCATTCCAGTGAGAGTACGCTAAGGCTCGGGTGTTACCATGGTTATCCTTGCAGTAGCCAGAAGGTTGTTTGCCTTGAGGATCTATATTTTAGTTAGGACTTGCCTCTTAGCCTGTTTTATTTTTATTACTCACCTTATTTCTACAAAATGGTCATTAAAAATGACCCCAAGGAAAAACAAAGAAAAAGGACATTTGGAAGCAGCTGCCCTGATTTTCACAAAATAGGTAATTAACTCATAAGTCCACATGTTGCCTACTAGTTTTAATTATTTGAGAGATAACACAGAAAAACAAAGGCTGAATTCTTGTTCATGCAGGAACAGAATTGTTAAAAGAAAATTTCTTCTATTCCAATTATTGGGCTTCTATTTAAGTTTTTTTTAAGCCTCATAATAAGAAAAACAAAGTCCAATAAAAAGCATTTTAAAGCTTAATAATAAGAAAAACAGAGTCAAGACCAAGTTAAAATCTGAGACATATGATTACTATTTAAATATATGATCCAAACAACCGGAGAGAATATGGGCATGCATGCACATACATGCGGAACACTTGTAAGCCCCCTATATTATATAGGCTGCAATCCTATACCCACTGACCTCGGAGTAAGCCCCACTGAACTCAGCTGGACTTACATCTGCGTAGACAAGTATAGATTGCACTGTTAGGGAAGTACAATGTTAGAGACTAAACCTGAACACATGATGGCAGTGTGTTTGAGCTTAAGCAATTAAAATGTAAACCAAAAGAATTTATTATTATTATTTACATTTCTTAGATGCCTTTCTCAAAAAAAAAAAAATGGTGTGACTTACAATTGAATTAAAACATACACATTTAAAACAGCTCCAACAATTATCCATTAAAATACAACCACCCATAAAAAATAAAACATCAATGACGGCCATAAACAGTTCATGTGATGCATTAAAATAGACCACCATATGCCATCAAATGCCTGGCAACAGAGGAAAGTCTTGATCTGGCACTGAAACAATGACAGTGTTGGTGCCAGGTAGACCGCATTGGAAAGAGCATTCCACAATTGGGGGGAGGGGGGAGAGGGAGTGTGACTACTGAGAAAGATCTCTCCCTGGTTGTTGCCATTTGCCAAACCTCCCTTGGAGAAGGCACTCTTGAGAATAATAATACCACACTTTTTCCTTACATAAACCCTTGATTTTAAACAGGCTGATCCACAATTTTAAACATTTAAACCTGGAGTAGGCAACACATAGCCCACTGACTGTATGAGGCCCTGGAGGCCACCCATGAGTCCTGTCATGGATGCCCTGCCCCCTCAATTCCCCCCTAAACATGTTCCCACCCCCACTACACAGGACATGCAAGGAGAGTCTTCTCCATATGTCCTTAATAGCAGCAAAACTCAGGCTCCTATCAGCCTGCCAAACAGCCAATTCTGCTGGGAAATGGGTGTGTAAAGAGGACTCACTTCCCACACCTGAGGATAACAGGGAATGTGGAGATGACTCTACCAACATAACCTGTTCCGAAGCAGAATCAGATCCCCACTATCCCCACAAACAGCTGATGGGAACAGATTCTGCTGGGAAACAGGTGCATGAGGAGAGTTATCCCTGCGAGCCCATTTCCCAGCAGAATTGGGGAATTCTGCTAGGAAACAGGTGTGAAGGCGTGACTCTCCACATGCACCTGTTCCCCAGCAGAATCTGCTCATGCTGGAAAAGAGGGCATGTGAGGAGAGTTATCCCTACGCACATAGCTGGGAAGAGTGCACAGGAAAAGCCTCTTCCTCCTCCTCTGAGCAATCATGAGAGGAGTGCTGGGATTGGATACCTGCAACTTGGATCATGACGTCTGGGAGGAGGAAGAGACTTTGACCCCACTCTCCTCCCAGTGATCATGAGATGGGGCAGGAAACGTATGTACATATGCAGGGAGAGGATGCATGCACGCACATGGGTGCATATGTATGTGTATGAGTCGGGGGGCATGGTATATCCATGGTGGTGGCAGCAGCAGCAGGTTGCAGCCCCAGGGTGTTGAAATTGGCCCCCAGAGCCCACAGCATGGCCCAGCCTTGATTTAAACAAAGCTACACTCAATTTGTGATAAGACTTATAGAATGTATTGCAATGCATTTTGTATTGAAGTACTAATTATGCTTATAATTCCTTCACGAGTGGCATCCACTAAGCACTGTTTCAGTACAAACTCAACTAAAGTGCAGTTCTGCCATAAAGTTGGCAATAAGTGTTCCCTAAAATATTTATGCTTCTTTTCTTGTTTCACCTGGATTTTCAATTTACATTTAGTTCTGTAATCTGAAATCCAGCAAAAAAACACCATCCTCTGTCAAAGAGGAAAATTAGGACTGGCCATGATTGGAGGGCTGGGGGCTTCCAGCACAGTGCAGTATCAGTTTAGTTATTTCAAGTCTACCATTTCCTCTATAGCTACTAGCATCAGGACAGCAACTTTGCTAAACCATTTCAGTCCCAGAGATTTCCAGTACCTACTTTTGTTGGAAAAAGCAATTTCTGGTGGAAAGCCAACAGGAACTCGGGAGCAACCACTTTGAGACTTTCATCCTTTAAGGTGGCATAAATATTTCAGGTCCTCAAGGTGGGAACCTTGAATAGACTTTGGCAACAAATACACATGAAGGAACAGCATTGTTTAAAGAGATCAAACAGTCATAGGAAAAACTGTACATAAAAAAATAGCATTTAGAGAACGATGCAGTAGTTATATGCTTATATATGTGTTTATGGTGATGCCAGAAGTCTCCTAGCCAGAACTGGTACTAGGTACTAAAATAAGACATAAATACAGCAGGCATGTCTGAAACTTGGTAGGACAGTGAGAATCCGTGGGATACAACCATCTCTGGATATAAAGTATTTAAAAACGTCAGAGCAGGGTGTAAGTTAAAAGAATTAAATTCCTCCACAAAATCACTGTAGGCGGAAATGGTAGGTGCAAAAAGTAATATAGTACTGGGAACATACTAACCAATACGTTAGGGTAATCTTGAGGCAGAGAAAGGAATCAATAAGGCAGCCAAAGGAGAAAATAGTATAATAATAGACGATTTCAACTACCATCAGTTTTATGGGTTAAATGCATATTTAGGTTGCAGCAAAGAGATAATTTCAAGATACTGTTCTAAAGTACAGTCATTTACAGTTAGTATGGAGCCATGCAACCCTTGACTAAAGGACATGAAAACTTTGACTCAATTGTAAGTGGTGCTCAGGACCTGGAGGAAGATGTATTGTCAAAACCACTCAGGAATAGTGGTCACAGTGCTCTCAAATGTCATGTATATATCAGTGGAAAAAATGTCCACAAAGTCCAAAATGGTTGTATTTAATTTTGTGAGTAGCAGCAAAAGGGTTAGAGCGCTTTCCCCAAAGCACCTGAAGCATTTTAGTTTACAAAAAAGACTAGAAGAGTGAACATGATAGGGGTTTATAAAATATTTCATGGTGTGGACAAAGAGATGACAGATATTACCCAATGAAATTGATGGGCTGCAGATTCAGGATAGACAAAAGAAATTACTTCTTCACCCAATACATAAATAACATCTTGTTTTTTTCTGCCACAAGTTGTCATGAAAGTAAAGCATTTTGTGGCACCTTAAAGACTAACAAATTGATTATGGCATAAGCTTTTATGGACTACAGTCCACTTCATCGGATGCATGAAGTGTTATACTAAGTTGCAAGTATGTTGTGGGGCAGGTGGAAGGTTATAAACAATGGGGTCAAAAGGAAACAAAATGTAGGAGGTATAGATGGTGATAATTACATTATTAACAGTGGCTGTTCAAAACACAGTTGTTGACAGCACAGACATCCTGTCATTGGTAAGCTAATTAGCACTTGTAGGACCAGTCTGCATGAACTGAGAGTGGTTACTAAGCCACGATGGCTAATTAACCATTCTGTGTGTGCCAGTCACGTGCCAGCCCAATTTACATAATTATCCTTGCTGGTTGTGACTTTTCATGTTGTCTGAACCCAACAAGGATGGCTTGTTGGATGGTTAACAAACCACACAGAACCCATGGCATCTTGTAGGGTTGTGCCGCCCCTGCATGCGAACCAGGTTGTAGTGTGATTTAAATAAAAAAAACCTTTACCCCGATTCAAGCCACAGATCGCAGAAGTGAACCTCTTTATGTACTGCAATTCAGCTCTTTCATGTTGCAGTCTCCCTCTGAAGCTCCTTTGTTTAAGCATGTCCACTTTAAGGTCAGTGACAGAGTGTTTTGGAAGGCTGAAATGTTCCTCCACTGGTTTTTTTATATTGTCACATCTGATGTCAGGTATGTGTCTATATTCTTTTGTGTAGACACTAGCCTGTTTATCCTCTGTTGAACACAGAAGGGCATTGCTGGCATGTATCACATTGCAAGTGAACAAACTCCTGATGTTCTGGATGACATTATTAGGCCTTATAATTGTGTTGCCAGAGTGGGCATTAGGACAGAATCTGTAACTGAGTCTGCCACAGAGTGTGGTCTCTGCTATGTGACCTGTTGTTACTGATGGGGACGATACCCCTCTCCCACTATTCTCCCCAGCATCTGGTATTCAGAAGGATGCCGTCTCTGATCCTGGAGGCAGCATATAACTACCTCCAGCATATAGTTGATGGAGGTCAAACAGGAAGTGCCACCATTGCTTTAAGGGTAAAATAAGCGTACGTGCACACGCACACGCACACACACACACACACACACACTTATGAGCCTATCAAATCTGCATTCAAGTAAAGTCTACAGATCAAAATAATGATCTTTTTCTCACCAAACAGAAACCAACATCCTGTTCAATGAAGAATAGTTGGCACTCACGACCACAGTATAAGTAAATTTGAGAGGAAAAAGTGCAACAAAAATCATGATCCTACCACACTACAAGTACAATACTCCCAAGGAAATTAGTATTCGCTTCTAGGTAGCTGTCCATCAGCTAAATACCAGACATTCCTAAGTTGAACCTGAATGCTGTCCTTAAAAGATCCAAGCACATGTATATCCAAACAATAGTAATTCAATTATCAAGAAACTATTAGTGTAAGGACTAATGTAAATGGACCCAGATTTTAAAAACACAGCTTAATCCTGGTTTAAACCTGCAGATTTAATCCTTCTGAAGAGTCTTGAAACATTGCATAACATGCAGAGTTTATGGCATGAATGAAGAGATGGGTATGCATAATTAACAATCTCAGCAGCAGTGAATCATAAGCCATTACCCTTAAGGTTTATGCAAAATGTATCACTGTATTACTACAGGAATTTCCCAGTCTCCTCACTAAGAGAATAAAGCAAGCAGCACAAGTATCAGCCAATCCTCTTCATCTAAAACGGCATTTTCATTTTTTATGCAAGACTACCAAGTACATTTTCTTTTCATCTTACAGGCTAAGCAAAGAAGGTTGAGCATTTGATTGCTCAAAAACAGACAAGTTTTCTAGCATAGAGGCAGAAGACTGCAATGATCTTAAGGTGACAGCATCAAGACCCCTACCCAGTGGTAGGATCCACTGACATCAGCTTGCTATGAAATGAACACAAATTGCAGTGTAACATAAGCAGAAATTCAGAGCTCACTAGGTACATAATACAAAGGGTGCCTGCTAACCTGAACACTCCAGTTAACTCAAGCAAAGTAGCAGAGTTAAACTGCAAAGTAGCAGAGTTAAACTTTGCTTGAGTTAAACTGTAACAGAGTAACAGAGCCAAATATACTAGGGAAAGGCCAAAGGACTGATACTCCACTGTCATAATACAGTAATAATTACCTGAGCTATATGAAACTCAAATATATGAAACAATGCTTATTTGATTTGATTGTATTGGTCTTACTAGCCTGAAGGTTGCTGTGGTTGGTGATTTTGCCGATTCTTGTTAAAATATATTTTCATAATGTATTATGGTTATAGTTGATTTTTATTATATATTTTGAATGTCAATGTTGGAAGCTGCCTTAAGAAGGTCTGACCCTAAACGAGGGCCTATATATACCTTAAAGATGCTACTCAAGATACAAAATGATATTTAAGGAACATCTAGAAATAAAGTACATCAGGGTGTCTGTAGCCACAGAATGGGGAGGGGGAGAGAATGAGAGAGTGCAAAGGCGGCTCCCTGTTAAGAGACAGGCACGGGAGCAACCAGTCCCTCTGTCTGTCAGCAAAGTCACGTCAAGAAGCCTCACTGGGTAGATACAGAAGGCCTTGTACCACTCAGTGGTGACTAATGACAAAACATGCAGTGAGGTGCATGGGGGTGGGGGCAGACACAAGTTATCTCATGTGACCAGATGCTACATGACAGACATTCCACATGGTTACAAGCGCTTTAGTTTACAAGTGGCCACTATGTATTCCAGCCATTGTGTATTAATTTTCTGGCCTACCGTCCAAGGGCAATACTAAATCACACGCAGCCACACTGTTCCTCACTGTCTGCCACCAATTCACAATGTGGCACCACTCTTCTTTTTGACAAAAGGGCATTTATAACATTACCTGCTGCCAATCTCTAAATCCTTCCAAACACAACAAGGAGTCTTGTGCTACTTTAAAGACTAACACATTTATTCTGGACATGAATGCTTATGCCAGAATAAATGCGTTAGTCTTTAAGGTGCCACAAGACTCTTAGTTGTTTCTGCTGCAACAGATGAAATACCTTTGGAAATAAATCCCTCCAGTTTTCTTGTAAACAGCTTTCTTTTATAAACCTGCATTCTTCCCTATTATAGGGGTTGGGGTGGATGTTTAAAGGCAGATTTAAATATACCATGGGTTGTAGCCAATGGTAGTTTTGTCTTCATGGAAAATGCTTCTGCAAGTTGGGGCACCCAATTTTTCCTGATCATCCACACCCTCTTCAGCTCCCATACCCCCAGAAAAATTCCCCGAGGGCTGGGAGACCCTCTGGAACATGATAGGATATGGTGCAGGTAGGTAGCCATGGTGTAGATAGGCAGGAGTGTGGGGGGGAAATCAGCAAAAATCAGATGCTCCAAGGTCGTTCCAACTCTATGATTCTATCACTTGCACAAGCAGAAGCACTTTTCACCAAGGCAAAACCAACCATTAGATATGGCCCTATGGTTATATAAAATATAAAACAACTTTTACCTATCCAATGCTGTCCTAGATGCTGCCCATTTATGAGCAATCCCAAAGTGGATGAGAACTCTAGAAAATGGCTGGGTACATCATAAAATCAAAGTGTCAGAGAACCAAAGCCTATATCTTTAAAGTACAGGACTTCAATTTAAAACTTCTTGCTACCTAGCTTGAAGAAGGAACAATGCTGAAGATAAGACTCAGAGGCCATCTAGATTACTCCCTTTCATAGTTTCTGCATTTCTGTAGTTTTCACATATATGGCTAAAAGAAAATGTGTTTTGCAATGAGACAGAGCGTCTCACAAAGCAGAGCATGAGGACATAGCCTCAAGTTGTCTGACAGGCCTTAATAAGGATATCAATGTGCAAGTATGCTTTTTGTATACTGTACTGATGACATTCATCCTGTTAAGAAACAATGCATTTCCGCCTATCACTACCATTTCTGGTCCATCTTTATTCCTGCATAAAATACTCCAGGATATGAAGCTGAGTCATCCTTACAACTGCATTCTGTGATAATATTTATAAACTGAATTACAATGGCTTTTGTTCCAAGGCAGTAATTTTCCTCAGTATATGCAATGGATATTCAGGATGGTTTATAAATCCCATACCACAAGATTAGTTTTGCAGAGGGGAAACAGCTTTTTGGGGACATTTATACCCCACTACAGTATCACACCGACAGCACAACCTTTCAGTACAGATACCGAGAATAAGTTATTGAGATGTATATCACAACCAGTAAGTCTCTGGAACATGTGAGATTAGAAAATCCAGTCATGCACAGGAGTGTACAGCTCAGAAGGAAAGACTTGCTGAACTCCCAAGACTGCAGTAGAAATTACAAAACCAATGAATAAATTCAAAGACGTCTGCAGCTCTGCCACAAACTGATGCCCCTGCTTAAGGGTACCATAAGCATTAAAGAGAGGAAGGTTACAAATGGATTTACTTTAAGTCATAGGTTCCAGTGGAATTAAAATAAGCACAACCTGTTGTGCTGATGCAAAATCATAACCAATAGCTGATGTGCTGATGCGGCAAGCAGATATAGGGAATCAAACTAGCATAGATGCATGGATTTATTCTGCTATAGCAGCAACAGACACTGTTACCATATGGGACAAAAAGGCATCTATAAGATTTAGCAACAGACACTTTTTATAACATTAGCTGGAAGAAGTGCTGCTGTGATCAAAAGAGTGGATGCTGGGTCCCTCTGTCTACAAACTCGTTCACACTAAGTTTTCTCTATGTGGTTTGTTACCTGCAAACATGATCACATGACAGAATCTGACAGTGTAAGCTGTCCCAAAGGGAAACACAGTAGGGCAGACCTGTCCCACTTGACAAGCATTGAAATCCTATTGCTGTGTGGGCACAAGCCATACTGCTGTAGCTACATGCCATATAGTTGGCTTAATGGGAATTTTTATTTCTTTGTTGGATGGATGAAAACCATATTAGAAAAGTCACCACCATCACCCATCATACAAGCAGTGGATCTTTGATTAGCATACTCCTGGAAAATGAACACACATACACTCATTTTCCTTTCTTCCCATTAGGAGATCAAGCAGCTAAGCCAGCTAGCTACCACATGCCTAGCAGCTATGGGCAGGAAAGAAAAGACAGCCAGGTTCCATCTACTTACCTGTGGCCTACAAACTGCTGTCACCTTTACTTCACCTCAGTAAGCAAGAATAACAACTACAAATAGCTCTGTATGGGTTGCAGCCAAAGGGAAGCATAGAAAGACCCCAGCTACTTTGAGGTGGGGGAGATGCTTGTTCTATGTTGCCTGCTTTAGCTTTTCATGAACATAGGTGTGTACATGTAGAAGTCAAACAGGTAAAGAATAAGATAGGACAATATGTTCTCAAGATTTCAAGAAGCATAGACCTGGTGGAAGGTATGAGCTACAAAGCCACAAACCAAATGTAAGAGGATTTGCTTCATGATGGAGAAAACTGCAGTGATAAAGCACAAGAAAATTAGGAGTGACTAAGAAAATATTGATTGGTGAATACCTGTATTACAAAGTATAGATCTGTTGATAGCTGAAACCTCTTAGTACGAGGAGCACAGAAAAAGTCAAGAAGAAAGTTTGGATTTGGATGGGTCCAGGTGCACAATTCCCTTTGCTGGTAAAAGAGAGTGGGTCAGTTAACAACTAATTGATAGTGCATGGTTTAAACAACCCATGTGCTGTCAGGGACAACAGGGAGAGAGCAGACACACTGCCTGCAGTGTGCCAGCCACGTGCATTTTTAATGAACAACCTGTGATTGGCTCGTTCGTAGGTTGTTGAGTATGACACGTGAACCTGGACTGATGGGTCATTCAGGGCTAAACATGGGTTGACTGCTGCATTGTTTAGCCCCTAAACAACCCATCTTTCCAGGTTTGCATGTTACACTCAAGAACCTACAAATGAACCAATCAAAGGCTGTTGATTAAACACAGAAATGGCAGGCGCGTAGGAGGCAGCACACCTACTTTCTCCCACTCATGCATGACAACCCATGGGTTGTTTAAACCATAGGCTGTCATTATGTGCAGAGCAGACATTTTGTGAGGGTGCCCATGACACTATCAATATTCCAAATGTGCCTATCGACCCAAACAGGTTAGGGATCCCTATTCTAAGTTAAAAAAATGTTTATTTTATATTGCTGTTCTCCTCCCGCAACATGCCTCTCAAAGTCTTCTTACCCATCTTCTGTCATGTCTTATGTCATGTCTTCTCCCCTTCTTCCTTCACACTTAACTTGTAGCCTATCCCCACCTGCCAATTTCTTTCATCCCACTATCCTGCTGCTTTTATATTCACTTCTTCCTATAACAGCTTCCCTCTCTTAATCCCTTCCTCTTTATTCTCAGGTTTTTAAAAATACATATTATTATTAAAAATATTAGCCTTCCTCTCTAACCAACTCCCGCTGCCCCACCTGCCTATGCAGTATGCATGGCACAGCTACGGCACAGGGAAGTCAAGCAAGAGGCACTAGGGCAGTCTGCAGTACTGAGACCCTCCTGAATGAAGGTTGGCTGAGACCCACTGGTGGGTCCTGACCCACAGTTTCAGAAACACTGGCTTAATATATAACAACTTTTTCTAGTTATATACGAGATCTCTGCAACTTAATTCAATAATGATATAGCATTGTATTGTAAGTCAGTAGTAGTTGTTGAATATATATATTCTGAGAAACTAACCTCCAAAAACTTTATACTTTAAAACAGCTGCATAATATGTGATATAAATTGGCATCAGGATTGCTGCATTTCCAGATCCAAACCTATTAGTTCTGTAAATTCTGTATATTCTTTGGGACACCAATAATCTTGAACTGAGCTTCTTTCAAGGAAGGGCTAACCAAAAACTGTTTTGTTTGCTTTATCAATTTCCTGCCACACCCTATCAGTGACAGAAACTCACAAGTGTATTTCTGACAGGTTTTTTTGTATAAGATTCATTCATTTTTAAATAATCTAATAATTTGATAGAAGATAAAGGACATTCCTTTTTCATCAGATTCTGTTCAACTGATCTTTTCAACTGCATAATCTTCTTTATCCTTAATTCTTGTAAAATAAGGTATCTAATTTGAAAATATTGGTACCATCAGGGTACCTATCCTCCTAGATTTTCAGCCAGATGGTCCCTGGAAATTATACTTGATGCCTCGATCAAATACCATACCCTGTAACAGTTATTTGTCTCCTATTGAGCAAAACTGCACTCAAATCTCTTAAATTTCTCATGCCTGAGAAATCAAGGGTGAGATTTCTGGACTTCGTTTTTTATTATATTTCAGCTGAAATCTCAGTATCTTTCTTGGAATTACTTTTGAACTACTTATGTTTATCACCAACTCCTTTGTCATTAAAGGGAGGGCTTATAAAAGTACTGTGAATGACTCCCATTCTAAAGAAAACTCTGTATTTGACTTATTTTTAGTGAACTATAGCTTTATCCATGTTATCTGTTTCTATTTAAATTTGAAGTGTTTAATTATGCTCTCCAAATTTAGAATTATGCAGCACTGTAACATGTTCTTTTCAGAAGTTCAATATTACCAAAGCATAGATTCAACATCTTGTTTATTACATACAGATAAGTTCCATACATATAAACAAATTCAATACGTTAAATCATTCTTAGAAAAAAAATCAGTGAGGCAGAAAACAAAAGGAGTAGCCATTCTATATCTCCTTTCAGAGACAGATTTCAAAACAGAAATGCAGGAAAATGATAATGACTATGTTCACTTAGCATCACATTTAGTTTTTCTCCTCTCTTAGCAACAATACATCTATTTTCAACTCCCACACCCTTGAAATTCATTAGAGACATGCCATATTGTTGAACACGATCATCATTCACAGCAATTCTGGAAAAAAACCACTATTATAATATTTCAAGATCACTGGACAATGAACAAAATTTCCATTACATTGCAAATCAAAGAAAAACACATGCAACCATTCTGCTGCAGGCGTTAACAACTTCTTTTTAAAAGTGAGACAACAACCCAGATTTAGCTAGCTTGAACACCAAATATTCAAGTTTCATATAGCTGAATCTTCCAGCTCACAAAAACATGGTGTTTGTCCCACAATGTATGTCCAATTTAAATTATGCTGCTGAGACTTTGGTATTACTGTGTTTGACCTCTATGAAATGTATAGTCCTTGGAAGAATTATTTAGGGTGAAAACAGAGGTAACATTTTACATGTGTTGGGAGTCACTTGAACATACATTTGCTGCACAAGCTAATTATTTAGAATACTTTGAACGTGTGTTCAAACTGCTTCCATAAGCTGAACCGATGCTCTCATCATGATCAAGAGAAGATTGCTCTTCCAACGCCTGTCTTGCTTCCTTTCAGCCAAGGAACACTCTGAAAATTATGTACCTTTACACGAAGAATCCCAAGCATCCTAAAGTTTTCACCCCCTCTTGCAGTATTGTAGACACACCTATAGGACAATTGGATTACTAAAGCATACCTCAAATGGTTAAAGAGCAAGCAAAACTATCACACACACATAAAAACGTAGC
This sequence comes from Heloderma suspectum, assembly GCF_057233095.1. Lineage (NCBI taxonomy): Eukaryota > Metazoa > Chordata > Lepidosauria > Squamata > Helodermatidae > Heloderma > Heloderma suspectum. The sequence goes on from NC_139460.1 coordinate 236,405,786, forward strand.
GACAAAATGAATAGACAATTGATAAGAACACTTTCCAGTCTGGAAACTTAACTTGTGAATATATCAGATTCACCAGTCAATCTACCCTGGGAATTTATTTATTTTTTGCCAACCCAGAATATAGTTATCAGGAGGACTTGAAGATAGAGGAAAAGGAAGAAAGTGGTGTGGCGGCGTGGCCTATTTTAACATACTGTCATTATGCCATCCAAGTCTAATGAAAAGATGTTTCACCTTATAGTCTACTCGGTATCTGAGTATATTAGCAACAATGGGATTGCCCAAATAGTATTGCCACTCTACACACACACGCATCAAGCTAACCTACACTTCCCCTGTTTATCATATTAAGCCATGGCATAAGCTTACTTCCACTAAGGACTACAATCCCAATGCAGTCCTTACTAATACTAATATTAAACTGACTTTTTTTTTTTTTTTTTTTTTACTAATTGCCAGTGCAAGGGGTGGGCAACCCACATGCAGCCCTCAGGGGACTCTTCTGCGGCATGCAGGTGCCCTACCCACCACCCACCCCAAATTCCCTATCCTACTATATCATGCTGAACTCTATGGTTATTCTCTGAGGAATAACACTGAGAGGGAAACTACAGGGTATGGAGAACTACAGTGTCTTTTGCCAATTTATCTGCTTGTATATCATGGTTTCTCTCTCACACACCAAACTCTGTGGTCCCCCCCTCAATAATGTTAGTCTTCAGAAGGAAACCATAGTTTGGCAGACTAAAGCAACCATCTCTCCTCTCCTAGCAGGAGTGCGAGAGAGAGAGAGAGAGAGAGAGAGACTATGGGAGGGGGAGGCTATGGCTGCATTCACACGACACGACAACCCACCCTGCGAATAAGCTACACAGTGTGGGTTATTTTTGGAACAACCCACAGTGTGTCCAACAGATGACTGAGCTCACCATGGGCTGTTCTTCCCCTTCTTCCCCCTCAGTCCTCCACCCAGTATCCCAGAGTCCTGTGCAGCAGAACCCATCTTGTCTGCATGTCCCATCCCCATCCCTGCTCCAATCATGACCCCTTTTTTGTTCCCTGGCTTAAAAAAAAACAATTGGCCCCATACATTTGCACAAATGGGGCCGTAATATTTTTTTTTTTTTTGGCACCAGGAATGCATGCAAATCTGCAGGAATTGCTCTGAATGGGAGCTGCAAAAAGGGAGGGGGGAGCCTAAATATCTCTTAAAAGGACTTGATGGAGACTCAGGGAAGTGTGGAACAGAAGCAGGGCACCCACAAGTGTCAGTTCAACACTTAAAACCCAGAGGATCACCTTGCTAAGTGGGTGATCTTGTCCCTTTTTCCCAAGCTGTCACTGTCAAGCGTTGTGCAAATTAGCCTAAATGCAGTCTCATCTTGTCAATTTCTTTGTATGTTTCATACTGCAATGCATTCCCTTTGACAACTGAAACATACAAGGATATTGCAAAGGCAAGGCTACACATATCTGACAGCCACAAATGCGCACTTGCGCAACTGCGAAAAACCGACAATTTTTTTTTAAAGGTTATGAACACATTTGCACACATTCCTGGGCCTATACACACACACACACACACACATATGGGCTCCATTTGCACAAAAGTTTCTTAAGAGGTTGGTGAATGAGAGACAGCCCCTCCAAAGTGCTGTTTGGGCATTGTTGGAGGGGCTGTTACTGGCGAGGGAGGTTTGAGCAGGTGCAATTGGGAAGAGCAGTAGGGGGCTTTGCCACTCTTGCTGAGCAGCTCTGTACCCAATCACCACAACCCACGATGAGCTGGCTGTGCCAGGTTTGGACAACAGGCCAACCCATCATGGGTAAAACAACCCACTAGAACTCGTGGATTATCAGGGTGGCTTGCTGGCCAAAATTAAGCCAGCCTGCGGGCAAGAGTCCAAGTTTGGACAACAGGACAACCCACCATGGCTTGTTACCCACCATGGGTTATCGTGTCACGTGAAGCCAGTCTGTGTGTGTGTCTGTGTATATTTGTGGGAAGGGAAGCTTAACCCCAACCCCATGCCAACAGGGGTGGTGGTGCATGCATGCGTGGTCACCCACCCAACACCTCGTGTGGCTCTTGAGGATGTAAAGGTTGCCCACCCTTGCCATAGAGATACTAGTGCTGCTATGTCCATACAGAATCATGCCCAGCATTAACAGCAGTTTGAACTTTTAAACCAGACGTTCAGGCTATGTGCAACTCTAGTCTTCTATTGCTATGATTTCCAGTCAAAGTGAATTATGGACCAGATTACGAAAATAATTGTTGAAAATGGGACATACATATTGCTGCATCAGTGCAAAATGACTTATGCACACTCCTTGAGTGGACAAGCAATCCAAAATGCCAGCTATTAAAGGGGCATGGGACAGTGCTGACAATAACCACCAATGACAGATAGAGCACAAATAGCTATTAGTTACGCATGTGAGTTGGGCTTCACATGTTCAGGACTGGGAACTACACACCTATATAACATCTTAAAAACACAGTGGCTACTATGGAACCAGCTTTTGTTGCAACTCTAGGTTAGGAAGTAGCTCCCAGACCACTCAACTAACATTTGAATCAACTCCTATAAGCTTCCTGCAAGATGATCAGTTATAATATTATGGCAACTAATGAGGACCAAAACAGGATGAATTTACCCACTTGTCAAAACACAGTGAACAGTCACTTGTAGCTTATTCACTACAAGCCATCTGGCACTCCATTTCTATAGCTAAGCATAGCAGTACTGGAGTGCCAGAAAGACTCACTGGCTTTTTACCTTTAACTACATTTAGATAAACTTTTCAACATATATTTGCCTTTACAGCCATAACCCCAAGTTATTCATAATATAGGTAGGTTACCTATGTGAAATTTCAAGAGAGAACTATGGATATGGCAAGATGCTTGTCATTTTCTAGGAATGAACTCACCACCAACAAAACGAAGTATCCAAACTGCTGTTTTGCTAAAAACCACAATATTCCCTTCCCTATTACATGTAGAGATTTCCAAGAAGCTTAAGAACTTTTGAGTAGTTATCAGCGCAATCCTATATGTGTCTACTCAACAGGCCTTACTCCCAGGTAAGTGGGTACATTATTGCAGCTTTACACTACATTCTCTCAATTGCAAACCATATTTTAATCACAATGCACGCAGTTTATTCCTCCCCTCCCCCTGCATCTGTCCACAATTTGTAGTAGAAGGTGGAACTGCCATTCAAGACAGTAACTCAGACTCAACATTTGTCCCCCCAAATTAGGCTTTATATTTCAGGCATTAGGAGAAATCCCTGAAAGCTTTATGCATCAATAAACTATTCTGGGGCTCTGCAAAAGAAAATTTCTTATTTATATAGGCCGGGACTATCATGAATTCCTCCTTCTACTCTCAGCAACCCTTTTGATGAACTGATCCACTTTGGACATCAACACTTATCTCAAACTTTCTTCTTGTTACCTAGAAAAATTGATATTGTACACTACATCCTTATATCACATTGAAAGACAGGACTACAGAAAGCACATCAGAGCAATGGCACAAGGTAGCCTTAAAGGACAGATATGCAACAGTTTGCATTGTTTTACACATAACTGAGAGCCAGTGTGGTATAATGGTTAGAATGCTGGACTGGGATGCAGGAGATCTGGGTTCTAGTCCCCACTTAGCCATGAAGCTCACTGCGTCACTTTGGGCCAGTCACTCTCAGCCTAACATACCTCACAGGGTTGGTGCGAGGATAAAATGGAGAGGAGAACCACATAAGCTGCCTTGAGTTCCTTGCAAGAGGAAGTAAGGCAGGATATAATTATAACAAATAAATAAATAATGAGTATTTATTCTAGGAAGGCCATTATAAATATAGGCATAGCTCTTCCCCACCCCAGTATTTATATTTCAGAAAGAATTCACAGGGCAGGTGCAAACAAATTGGATTTTCAATGTACTAGAAAACCTAAGTTTATTTCCTAGAAACCAGCACCTCTACAGAACACAAGTTCACAGATCCTGTCTCTCCCATATTCTAACCAAAGTGTAACAAGGAAATAGACAGCACCTTGTGCAGAGCAGTTAAGACAGAGAACAGTACTGCCAAAATATTGTTCATGCCAGTATATCATTTATGAAGTATGCTACTGCCTGCAAGAGCTCATGCCACAATATACTTGTTTTGTCTCGAAGTTACAAGGTATCATGACCCAATTCTGCATTTAAAAAATAATCTTGTGAAACGTCACTGGACAGGGTATTTTTTCCTCCTACACTTTTTTCCCATGTTATAGTGGGTTTGTGAATGCTCCAACAAATATTTCCCCGCCCCCACAGCAACATGTTCTAGACCTATCCATATTTCAAGATCCTGGGATAACCTGCATGGGCGGTAAAATCAAAAGCCCTTGTGCCCTGATCTCATCCTGCCCTAGCTCATCAAACAAAACAAGTCCCTACTTCACACTAGCAGTTTAAATGGTAGCATTTCTTTGCAAGATAGTTTGCATTTCTAAGTAAAAGTTACAGCAGCAGTAGGGAACCTGTGGCCTTCCAGATGCTGTTGGACTACAACTCCTATCATGCATAACCATTAAAGTTCTGGCTGGGGGTGATGGGAGTTGCAGCCCAACATCTGGAGGGTTACAGGTTTCTCATCTCGGAGTTAAAGGTTGCATTTCAACTTGCTGAAGATCTTTTGTTACAAGCTCAGTGTGTTTGACATGTTGAAGCTATGCACTCAGAAGTTAAGCAGCACCAAGTTCAATGGTATCTATGCAGAAGATGAATTGTAAATGGAATTTTGAGATTTTATTAGTGGTCCCTTTGGTTTGGATGTCTTGTATTTTATGAAGGCATATTTAACCAGAGTGTCAGTTCCTCTGAGTATAAAAAACAGAAAAGCAAGCAATACCTGTCTCCTGGGGAATGACTGCACATTGCCTTTGGGACATGGCTATGAGAGCTATTATGATGACCTCCTACATACACCATCTTTCTATGTACTTACAAATCCATGGCTAGCAGGCACCTTTTTAGATGAGGCATTCCTCACACAGGAGAATGTTTCTGCTGTGACAAACATGGTATTTAACAACAGAGAAATAATATTGTTGTTTTTCCCTTCACAACTATTTTATTCAAGTTTACAAAGATTTAATTGATTAAGGGCGCAATCCTATGCATGTTTAGACAGAGAAAAGGCCTATAACTCCCAGCATTCCCCAGCCAATATGGTTGGCATGCTGGGAGTTGTAGGCCTTTTCTCTGTCTGAACATGCATAGGATTGCGCCCTAAATCTCAAAAATATATCAACTACAATGTTATTAATCTAGTAATAGCCCAAATCAATGAATCCAGTGCGGGGGGGGGGGATGGGGGAATCAAATTAAAACTGGCTACAGGTCCAGGTAGGGATTTGGCTGGGGCACCAGGAATAGTATCCAATGTTAGTCCTACTTAGAGTAGACCCATTGAAATTTATTGGACCGAAGTCCAATAAATTTCAGTGGGTCCACTCTAAGCAGGGCTAACATTGGATACTACCCAGGGATCCAGCTGGGTTTAAAGAAAACGAACTAGCAATAGCGTACAAAGATGCAAGTAGACCACAGAGTCTGCTGGACAGTGGAGTCGGAAAAAGCCTGGACGCAAAATTTCCACTCTCTTCAGGGCGCACGAAAAATTCTGCGGGTGCCGGGGCAGGAAGTTTGTGGCAACAGGTCGCGGCGTATCTAGATCCGCTTCACAGGGGAAGAAAGAAATTCAAGTCCAAAGTTTCGACTCCACTGGAGCCCGATTCCCGCACAGACTAATGCCCGCGGCTTTACAAAGATCCAGGGCTCGGGGTGGGGAAAAAGCAGAAAGAAGCGGAATTGGCTACTGGCGGGATCAAAAGACCCGGGTAGGGAGAACAGCTATCCAGGAGGAGGCGGGGTGGAGAGCCAGGCACGGAAAGGCAGCCAAGGGGCAGGAAAACACAAGCCGCTCCTTCTGGAGGAAACGCGCCTTCCCATGTGAATCGGAGCGACCCAACAGCCCCTCCGCACCGCACCCTTCACCCGCGCGGGCCTTTCTGGAAGCGAGCGGGGTGCTCTCCCGCGCTCCCGCTTGTTCTCTCTCAGCCACGGCCGCAGGCTCGAGACACGCTCCCCGAGAAAAAGAGCACTGGACTCTCCTGGGCAGCCCGCGGAGACAATGAACGCGAGGCGAGGGAAACGAGGCGAGCGAGTTTCCCGGGGCCGGGTGGGGGCGGTGAGCGGGACAGGGAGAACCACGGCAGCACGGAGCCGCTTTTCGCCGCGCTGGAAGGCGAAGCTGAGCCTCGCAGGATCGGCGCCGAGCGAACTCGTCGCAAAGTTGGGAGGAAGTTTGCAGCGAGCGCTGGTGAGGAAAAAGCGCAACAAGCCGGATGATCTGAGGGGAGCCAGAGAGAGAGGGGGAGAGGGAGGGAGGGAGGGAGAGAAATGCTCACCCACGCCGTATTTCTCCTCCCGCTTGGTGGGCACCCAGCGCGTCATGGCGCAGGGAGCCCGGGCCTGCCAGCCGTCGGGGAAAGGCAGGGTCAGGAAGGCAGGGATGCGCACGGCGGCGAGCCTAGTGAGCCGCCATTTTCCAGCCTTAGTAGCAGCTGCAACGGGACAAGGAGGAAAAAGTTTGCAATCAAAGGAGAAGTCATGTGGTGCAGGCGGAGCCAGGGGTTTGGAGGCCCTCCCAGTCGCAGCCTGATAGGCAACCCGAGCAGCAGCAGCTGGGCTTCAAGTACACTCAGGCACCGCTTCCATGCAATTTTTCCTGGCTGGGCCCCTCACGCCCCCCGAGGCTGCCTTGACAAAGCAACCCCTGAAACATCAAGCCTCGTCAGCCTTTGTAGAGCCCGGGCACGTTTAGGGGCAAGGAAACCGCACTAAGCTCGACAAGGAACTGGTTTATAGACGTGAACGTGACTAAGATTACGGCGGCAGTGGCGCCGGTTTCACTAATAATAGCCTGGCCACTAAGGACCAGCAGGCACGCTCTCCAGGGCCGAGCTGCGCGCCAGGGTAAACTCCTGTTTGAAAAAGGCGAGCTTAACACTGCCGCTGCTTTTGTGGAGGAAGAGCAGCAGCCCATTGGGCGAGGAGAGGCCAGCTGTCGCTTTCCCTCTCCGCGGAAGCTGGAAAAGGACGGAGAGTCGGGACTCCCAAGGCGGGAAGCCCCCGGGTCGTCGTCTCCCCGGCCCGTCACAGACTCCGCTGAGTTTTGTCACGGCGGTCAGGGAAGTGCGTAAGCAAGAGAAGGAAGCGACTGCTTAAGAACATGAGAAGAGCCATACTGGGTCAGACCAAGAGTCCGCCTGGGCCAGCATTCTGTTCATGCTGTGGCCGACCAGCTGCCCACGGGAAACCCACAAGTAGGACATGAGTGCAATATCAGCCTCCCACTTGCATTCCCCAGCAATTGGTGCCCGTAGGCATACTGCCTCTAATACTGGAGCTAGCATATAGCCACCAGGACTCATAGCCATTTATCCTCCATTAATTTTTCCAATCCCTTTTAAAGCCATCCAAGTTGGTGGCCACTGCTACATCTTGTGGTAAACTACTCAGAGTTCTGCCTTCTCTCTCCCTTGTACCCTTTATGGGCACCACAGCAGGGCGGATTGGGCCCACGGTGCTGCCTAGAGAGGAAACGCAAGCAGACGTCTCTTCCTGTTCACTTGCCATCCCCTTCTGGGCAGTACACAATAAAGGTTTGATCATAGAAGGTGCAGCCACCTCATCCTCTTATTCACTCACCTGTGCGCTGTGTCTGAGTGGTGTGGCGGTGGGGATTGGACCCAGCTAGCCCAGTCCTCCACACCACTAGTGAGAGAGGGCAAGTGAGTCTGAGGAGCAGCCACCTTTTGCTCAGTCGCTTGTTCGCTCCCTCTAAGATGGTTCAGTCCAGTTCCTCCTGCTGTATGGTCCAAGGAGATAGGATGCCCAAGCAAGGAGAGCATTCCAGAGGGAGACGGCCGGTGAGCAATGAGGATGGGAGAGGGGGGCAGCTACCATCACTTGCCCAGTGCTTCCTGCGAAAAGAATGAAAAGCCAAGTGGCTATGTGGAGGCAGTGAATGACTGCGCTGGCCAGAAAGTCATACCTCCTCTCTTGTTCTTGGCACTGCAGCAGTGTGGAATGGGGCTGTGTTTCTTCCCCAGAGAGAGAGAATTAACAGTAGCCTCTGCCTTCTCACTCACTCACCCTCTCTCTTTGGGCAGTGCGGCATACAGGGTTGATCACAGAAGAAGCAGCCATTTCATCTTCCTTGTACATATCCTTGGTACTCCTAGAAGTGGCAAAACTCAGAGGAAGAGGCATGGGAAGGGGAGAGATTCCAGGAGCTTCCTAGATGAGATGCGGGGGCTTCTTTACTCTTTTCCAGCCTCTGCTGCAGGGCAGGGGGAAGGAGGTGAGACTGCTGTTTACTGTTACATGGCCTCTCCTCACCAATGGGCTGCTTTTCCTTCAAAATAAGTGGGAATATTAAACAGCCTTTTTCCAATACGTGTTTAGTGTCATATGTATTTACAAGTGGGTATGGAGAGATGATCAGTTAAGTTGACAGTGGAATTAAATCCTAGACAATATTGCTGCTTTTCACCTGCAATGCAGGTAATTTCTCCTTTATTTATGCCTTAATACTAAACACCTTGTGAGAAAGTTTGGCCATTCATCAAAATCGGAGCTTTACTTTCAACTTCCAAGTACAAGTATTTAAGGCTGAAACTGAAGGTAAGATGTACCTCCTCACTCAGGGCCAGCATCAGAGGTTGGCAGTGTAAGACAGCTGTCCAAACCCCAGCATCTCTTGAGGGCCCACAGGCAGGGGTCTACCATTTTTGTTTGGCCTCGCTGGCTAAGCCCAGAATTGTAAACACCAGCCCCCCTCTACCTATCAAGCCCCACATCCCCTCTCCCAGCATTTCCCAAAGGAAAGAGTGAGGGAGAATGCATCCTCTGTGGGCCTTTGAGCAGCAGCATCAAGCACTATCCCCCACACACCTCTCGAAGGAAAATCTGGCGGCGGGGACACATGGACACCTTCAGGCACTGGCATCCAATGCTTCCCCCTGCCTGGCTTTCCTGCTCTGAGGGGGAAACGTTCCTGGTTAGGCCCTGCTTTGTTGAGGCTCTTGGGTGCCGTGGCCATGCAGCTGCCAAACGATCCCCAGCCCTCCTCCCGACTTCGGAGCTGGGGAGGTGATGGGGATCTGTGCAACTGCTCAGAGAATCCCACACACCTCTGCAGCTTCAGAGTTGGGAGGAAGGCTGCCTCATCATGCTTGCCAGAAGGCAGTCCCATACTTGGCGAGCATATTTGTTGATGCCTGCCTGGGGCGTTTGACTTGGGGCTGAGGAGCAACAGCTTCTAGCATGAGAGGGCACCTTTCCCACTGAACAAGCAGTAGCAGAGGCTGTTAGGTGTACCTCCACTCACTCACCCACTTCATCTTGAAGGTGTGATGTGGGCCCAATGCCAACTGCCATGCCACCCAGAGAGAACAGAAGCAGTGGCAATTGCTCCTTGCAGCTCCCACTGCTGTAGCGTCGTCTGTTAGGTAGAGCGTGAGCAGGTGGAGTGGGGAGCCCAGCACTGCCACCCAGAGGAACATGGCAAGGCAAACAGAGGTGGCTGCTCTTTAAGTGGGCAAGCAGGAAAGTTAAGGTAGCAAGGCCGGTTGCCTCCACTTGCTTGCCATCTTCTTTTAGGTGGCCCAAAAGGGATGAGTGGCCCAGGGCCCATTGCCACACCACCCAGAGACGTGATGTTGGCAGCTGCTGCTTGCAGCATCTCCGCTGTTTGGTTGCCTCCCTCAGCATATGAGTGGCAGAGCTGGCTGCAAGGAGCAGCAGGAACAGGTTCTGCTCATTTATTCTTTCCTTCTAGTCAGCATGGCTTGGACAGTTGTGCCCATTCAGCCAGTGAAGTGGGAGGGGACAGCGGCATATTGCTGAGGGCCTCATTGAAGATGGAACTGGCCCACTGCCAGCAGAAATGAATCCAGTACAAATTGTACCTTTTGTATTGTCTCTTTAAAATACTTCGGAAAAGCGGACGTTGTAGGATGGGTGGGGTCTGACTGATATTGCAACACAGCCTGATCCTATGCATATTTACTCAGGAAGAAAATCCCACAGGCTTCAATTGAACTTACTCTCATGGATGGGGTTGTAGCCTCAGTTTTTAGCTAGGGAGAAATTATTTAACAGTATAAACATGCTGAGCATAATTTAGCTGCCCAGCCAGAAGCACTACATCTGTCTTTTGTAGAATAATTTTGTTAAAAAATGAAAGAACTCCCTGGTTTTCTAAATTTGATCAAAGTTATACTATGTTCACCTTCAGTTTAGAATGAGGCATTTCTGGAAACTATGGATTTTTTAAAGCTGTTATGTTTCCAACAGTTTCTGCTCTTCCAAATGTGGCTATCTAGTAGTATTCAACATTTTTAGACCCAGAATCCACATTAAAACACAACCTATAACATGGTAGAGACAGAGCAAGTATGTGGAGGAAAGCCTTACTTACTCCTTCTTGCAAAAGCTGAAGTAAGGAAGAAAATACCCTTGAGGAAGAGCTTCACAGCTAGAAACATTTTCTAGGAAATAACATTATTTTATAGCGCTTTTGGAGACAGTTCCTCTTGTCCTTGGTATTGTCATTGGTTTGTTACAGCCCCATTTCTGGCAGATTCTATATGAGACAGGAATGTGAGGGAAAATTTGGTTCAGCTTCTTCCATGACTGTGGCAGGAGAAGCAGAGGGAAAAGTGCGCTCACTTGTCAATCTTACCTTTTCCTTCACTTAAAACAAAATGCAAAATTAAAATTAAAACAATAAAATTGGGGCTGTCACGGTAATACATTTTACTTGTTTGTTTGCTTGTTTAAAAATGCTTATAAGCCACCCTTAAGGGTACAAACCCTCCCAATGCCGCTTATCGTAACTGATTGAAATGTCAGTAACCCAAAATTAGAAAGCAAACAAATTAACAATGAATAGGAACCAATGATAAGGCTAATGTAACTGCCCTAATACAAATATTAAAAGCTAATAACAATCTAAGAAAAATCCATTCATAAATAGATCTTTAGGAAATCTTCTAAAGGATTGCAAAGGTGGGGCCTGATAAACCTCAGCTGCCAAAAAAGGCTTCTTCCGTGTCCACTAGCTTAGTTGTTCACAGGGGCAGGGATGTAAGTAGGTCTTCAGCAGAGGACCTCAAAGTGCTGTGAGGCTGGTATGGGTGAAGAGTTTTTCAAGTAGCTTGGCCCCAAACTGTTTAAAGCTTTAAAAATTAAAACCAACCCTTTAAGTTAGGCACAGAAACATACAGGCAACCAACGCAGCTGTTGGAGTATAGGTGTCACATGATCCAACCATCTTGCACCCACTAGGACTTGATTCACATGTAACAACAACCCATTATTTAAACAACCCATGGGTTGTCATGCGCAAGCAAGAGAGAGCGTGCTGCCTCCCACGTACCCACCATTTCTGCGTTTACTCAACAACTAACAGCAGCTCATTCATAGGTTGTTGAGCGTGACATGCGAACAGGTATGGTGTTGGGGGATTAACAGGCCAGCTGAGGAGAAGAGGGGCTAGACACCTTACAGCTGTCCCCTCTTCTGGTTCTTCCCCCAACCTGATGGTTCCTGGCAGCCTTACCAGTCTGCCCTCAGGTCTGGTGGTGCTGCTGCTGAATGCCAGGTCGGCCCAAAATAAGACCTCCCTCATCCATGATTTGATTGTGGATGAGGGGGCTGACCTGGCATGTATTACTGAGACCTGGGTGGGGGAACTGGGAGGGGTCACTCTCTCCCAGCTGTGCCCTCCTGGGTACTCAGTGCAGCACCAACACCGACTTGAGGGTCGGGGGGGGGGGTTGCTGTGGTCTATAGGAATTCAATCTTCCTCTCCAGGCTTCCTGCTCATTCGAGTGCAGATCTTGAGTGTCTGTACCTTGTGTTGGGTACCCGGGACAGATTAGGGATTCTGTTGGTGTACCGCCCACCCCGCTGCCCATCGGACTCCCTGCCTGAGCTGACGGAGGTGGTCTCGGACTTGGTGTTGAGGACCCCCAGGATGATGGTCCTGGGGGATCTCAACTTCCATGCCGAGGCCGCTGTATCCGGGGCGGCTCAGGACTTCATGGCCGCCATGACAACCATGGGGCTGTCCCAACATGTCATCGGCCCAACGCATATAAAAGGACACACGCTTGATCTGGTTTTCTCAACTGGGCAGGAGGATGGTGATCTGAAAGTAGAGGAATTAACATCTGTCCCTTTGTCATGGTCAGATCACTTCCTGCTGAGGTTTAGACTTCTGGCGGCCTTTCCCCTCTGCAAGGGTGGGGGACCTATTAAAATGGTCCGCCCCCGGAGATTAATGGATTCCGACGGATTCCAGAGGGCTCTGGGGGATTTTCCTGCTGGTATGGCTGGTGCTCCTGTCGAAGCCCAGGTCGCTCTGTGGAATGCAGAGATGACTCGGGCGGTTGACACGATCGCACCCAAGCGCCCTCTCCCTCTGAGCAGAGCCCGGCCAGCTCCTTGGTATACACCTGAGCTGAGGGCAATGAAGCAAGAGGGGAGACGGCTAGAACGCAGGTGGAGGAAAACTTGTGCTGAGTCTGACCGAACACAGGTAAGAGCCCACTATCGAGCCTACTCTGTGGCGGTGAGGGTGGCAAAGAGGCAGTTCTTTTCCACCAGCATTGCATCTTCTCAGTGTCGTCCAGCGGAGCTTTTCCGAGTGGTTCACGGCCTGTTACATTCTGGGCCAGGGAGAGAGACGGTGGAACCCTCGGTAGCACGCTGTGACGAGTTTGCGCGGCACTTTGAGGATAAAGTCGCTCAGATTCGTCATGAATTGGACACCACCATTAATGCAGTTCCATTGGTAGAGGCGTTCAGAGCACCGTCTGGTCCAGTTTTATTGGATGAGTTTCAGTTACTGAGGCCTGAGGATGCGGACAAGGTGCTTGGCCAAGTCCGATCGACCACTTGTGTGCTTGACCCTTGCCCTTCATGGCTTATTAAATCAAACAAGGAGGGGTTGTCCGGCTGGGTCCAGGAGGTTGTAAATTCCTCCTTGAGAGAGGGAGTGGTGCCTGCTGCTTTAAAAGAGGCAGTAATTAGACCACTCCTGAAAAAGCCTAACCTGGACCCAGAGGATGTTAACAATTATAGGCCAGTGGCCAACATCCCCTTCCTGGGCAAGGTGCTTGAGCGGGTGGTTGTAGGACAGCTCCAGGCACTCTTGAATGAAACGGATTATCTAGATCCATTTCAATCGGGCTTCAGGCCTGGTTTTGGAACGGAAACTGCCTTGGTCGCCCTGTGGGATGACCTCTGCCAGGAGAGGGACAGGGGGAGTGCGACCCTGTTGATTCTCCTGGACCTCTCAGCGGCTTTCGATACCATCAACCATGGTATCCTTCTGGATAGGTTGTCTGGGTTGGGAGTTGGAGGCACTGCACTACAGTGGTTCCGCTCCTACTTGGATGGCCGATTCCAGAAGGTGGTGCTGGGGGATTATTGCTCTGTGCCATGGCAATTGTGCCATGGGGTTCCACAGGACTCTATTCTATCCCCCATGCTGTTTAACATCTACATGAAACCGCTGGGGGAGGTTATCCGGAGGTGTGGGCTGAGGTGCCATCAATATGCGGATGACACCCAGCTCTACCTCTCTTTCTCATCAAAACCAGGTGAGGCAGTGGCTGTTTCTGAACCAGTGCCTGGGCACGGTAATGGACTGGATGAGGGCTAATAAACTGAAACTCAATCCAGACAAGACGGAGGTACTGTTAGTGGGTGGTTCGTCTGCCCGGCTAGGTGATATTCAACCTGTTCTGGAGGGGGTTGCACTCCCCCTAAAGGATCAGGTTCGTAGTTTGGTGGTGCTCTTGGATCCAGAACTGTCACTTGAGGTACAGGTGAACTCAGTGGCACAGAGCACTTTTTATCAGCTTAGGCTGGTATACCAACTACGCCCTTATCTGGACAGAGATAGCCTAGCTACAGTTATCCATGCTCTGATAACTTCTCGTCTGGATTACTGCAATGCGTTATACGTGGGGCTGCCTTTGAAAACGGTCCAGAAACTTCAGCTGGTCCAAAATAGGGCAGCAAGATTGTTAACAGGGACTGGCCTGCGAGCTCATATTACGCCAGTACTCTTCCAGCTGCACTGGCTGCCAGTCCATTTCCAGGCCCGATTCAAAGTGCTGGTGTTAACATTCAAAGCCCTTAACGGCTTGGGGCCAGGTTACCTGAAGGACCGCCTCCTCCCATATGTGCCTGCCCAGACCTTAAGATCATCATCAGCGGCCCTTCTCCGTGAGCCCCTGCCAAAGGAAGTGAGGCGGGTGGCTACTAGGAGGAGGGCTTTTTCTGTTGTGGCACCCCGGCTCTGGAATGAGCTCCCTAGTGAGGTTCGCCTGGCGCCTACATTGTACTCCTTTCGGCGCCAGGTGAAGACCTTTTTATTTTCCCAGGCATTTTAGCTTTCTAAATTTTTATCTTTGCTGTTTTAAATCTGTATTTTAAACTCCTGTACTGCTGCTAGGTTTTGTTGTGGTTGTATTGTTATATTGTGGTTTTAATGTTCTGTATATTTTAAATTGTTTTATTGTGTGTTGTTTGGTTTTAGTTTTTGTGAACCGCCCAGAGAGCTTCGGCTATTGGGCGGTATAGAAATGAAATAAATAAAATAAATAAAATAAACCCAAACCAATGGTTAATCCGTTGTGATTCCGTGCTCAACAACCTATAAAAGAGCCAGTTTTAGGTTGTTAAGTAAAAGTGGGAGTGGTGGGTGTGCTGCAGGCAGCACTTCTGCTCTCTTTTGCTTGTCCCTGGCAGCCCATGCTTCATTTAACCCATGGGCTGTCATTATGTGCAAACTGCTCCAACACTTGGGCAGCTGCACTTTGCTCTAGCTGAAGTTTTCAAACCACAGAATAGTATCAGCGGCAAAACCTACAGTGATTTGTGAGTTATGGTTGAATGGAACACACAAAACCTTTGAAATCATTTTTCGAACCATAACGCCAGCCCCCTTTCAAACCACAACACACCTTGGGCAAAGGGACCAGCGCATGTGTGGCAAGTGACGAAGTGCAGGAGCATTGGGATGCACACGTGACTGTTGAACCACAGGGCTCTGGGATCTATCTGTCAACAGCCTGAGTGCTCAGACCTATGAGATAATATGCATGCCAAGTCAGAGTTGGCCCCTCATTTCATGTTGATTAAGCATCTCTGGGTGTCTGCTTCTGTAGCCTTCTCTGGGCCTGAAGATCAAGCTGCCTATAGTCCTGTAGCAGTGAATGGGTTAGCCTGAGTGCAGGCTAACAGAGAGGAAATTGGGATAGAGAGAGAAAGCCAGTGACCAGCAGTACAAGTGTTAACAGTTTGGCCCCGCTGGGCTGCACCACAACTGCAGGGGTTAACAGCCCTTATAGCCTGCACCTCTTGTTCTTCTCCCTGTTTTGTGCCATGAGCAGAAGCTGCTAGCCTGTCAAGCCTGGCCATTACCAGTGCAAGGATCGCTGAGACAAGGTCCTGATCAAAGAGCTAAGCAAGTTTCAATTTTATCACATTAAAGTTTTCAAACCTATTTATTTGTAGGGTTAACTGCTTTCTCTGGTGAAGTCAGGCTGGAATCTTCCTTGCATCTCAGTTTTCACAGCATATATTTTTGGGTTCAGTTCCTTAACAATCAGGTATTCACCACATGACAATGGATGTAATGGAGTCTGATAATGCAATTCATGCCAAATGCAGGTTTTCTATTATACTTTTCCTACTATTTATTTTTCTTGGTTTCCCAATTCACATTATGCAACTCTCTCCCATACTTTACACAGTTGTATCTGCGAAAGAGCATACTGAGACCACAAATTCCCGCTCCTGTCGCAAATGAACCAGAAGGAGCAATCCTATGGCCGCTAGACAGCAGCTAGACGGCTATAGGATATGCTGTTTTCCGGGAACTGACCTCGGAGCCCACACTCTGAGGTTGGTTCCCAGAAAACCGACCTCCCGCACTTTCGCACTGCCTTGTAGGCAGCGCGGAACAGCCCCATCTTCCGTGCTCGAAAGAGGAGTGCAGAGTGTCCAGAAAGGGGCGTGGCTGGGGGTGTTCTGGGGCGGGGAGAGTAGCTGCCTGTACGATACATGCAATGTGTCGTACAGCAGCCTCCTTCCCCATTCCCTGCTCCTGCGGCTAGACAGCCGCAATCGGCTATCTAGCAGAAAAAGCATGGCAGGAGAAGCGTGAAGGGAATGATCTCCGTGCTTCTCCTGCCCTGCTTTGGATAGGCAGTCTCCTCCGAGTTCAGAGGCGGCTTCCTATCTAGATAGGATTGTGCCCTAAGTCTCTGAATTCAGAGTTATTGTGATGTACTGAATCACTATATTTGTAGGCATTTTTGCGTTGGGGTTGGAAGATCAGACGTCTTTCATCTTCCATCTTCATGGTTCATCATCTACCATATTTAAATTACTTCATTCCTAAAAAGACAACTTGTAGATGAAAATGAAAATGTTGAAGTGTTTCCTTGTCTTCCTTTATTTTTGAAAAATACTGTAAATCAACAAAATGCTTAATTGCCAGGGTGAAAGGTACAATAGAAAGCTTTTCTATTGTGACTTCTAGGAATCTGAATTTTAAGCACAATCTACCGTTAGCTGAACATTTACCTGGCAGTGATAGCCTTGTTTTCCTGATGCTCAGAAGATCCTCAGAACAATCATAAACCTATAGGTCTTTACACCTAGATGTAGCTCTGTGTAATTTCCAAGTTAAATCAACTGTAGAAATTATTGTCATATGACAACTTGAGGCGTATTGTGCTAATTTCCCCAATCCTGTATTTTTATTATCATTCCTTGCATACCACTTGCTCTTCACATTTCTGAAGCTTCACCCATTTTATAATAATATAATATCAGCACTGGCTCCGAGGTCAGTTCCCGAAAACTGAAAAATCCTATGGCTGTCTAGCCATTTTCTAATGGCCATAACATTGCGTGCTTAATTATGGTAGCAAGTCATATATTCTGATGCAAATATTCACTCAGAACTTTGTGCCATCCATGGGAACTGAATAAAGAGTCTTGAGGGGTGGGGAGAATCTGCAGTTTAACATTACTTTGAAGCTGAAAAAATAAATGGTTTCTTAAACTCCAGCAGTCAAGAAAGATTAGGTAACCTTGGGAAGAAAGGACTATTTTTCCCCTTCAAACTGTGAAATATATTATTAGATTTACACAGTGCATTTCTACAAGTTGTGTCGACTGTATAATTCTGTTTCACTACTGAGTAACAACTAAAACAAGATTAAATTAATGTATTGTAGTCATACAAACTTCAAAAAAGAACTGAAAAGCAAGCCCATCAATAGTATCTGCATTGTGTATCTCTGCCTCATTTGTTTGGCATTACAACCATTTATGAATGTATTACATAAAATCGAGGCTCATCCCTCTAGCACTACATAACATCATTAAAAAAAAATTAAATCCACCTCCACTACTTGCCACCATCATTATTTGAAACTCTTGGGCATATGACTAGGAATACATTTGTAATGGGATGAGTTGAAACAGAGCTGTCGATCTGGATGAAAAATCTTGGTAATAAACACATGAGAGATATTATGGAACAATCAAGTTACTTTATTTTAATAAGCAGAACAATACAAAACGCACCATTTTTGTCTCTTGTGGCATCTCTCCTGTGTGAAATAATTTCTGTTTATTCTTAAGATGGATTTGATGCATGGGCAGGAAGGAGAGAATCAAATCATACAGTCGGTCTGCAGAATCATAGGGCTGGATCCAGAGTTGCCCTTCAGCAAATGGAAGGGCTTCTGTTTTTAGAAGATCCAGTGAGTGGAGACTTTCACTGGAGGAAGAGGAAAAGCAATTTTCACTGATTTTTCCTTCTCTCTGCAGCGCCCAGTGTTGTTCCAGAGAGTCCCCCAACCCTCTGGACGAGCGCTTCAGGGGTACAGAGATCAAAAGTGTTCCATGAGTGGAATGCTGCTCACAGGAACTCTGGATCAACCCCCTTGTCTTGCTGCTGGGTAGAACCCTTTCTTCTCATCTAGGATATGCTCCCAAACCCACTTCTAGTGCAGAGAACACTCCAATTGATAATTTAAGGCTGCACAGCAGGAGCTATGAAGCCAGAGTCCTTGCCCAGGTCTTAATACCTTCGACTACTACCCGTAACCACAGTTCTCAATGGGACTTCTGAATGTATGGGACAGGAACACAGCCAGAAATGGACCTAGTGAGCATGGTATGAAGGTCTAATTAATGCAGAATGGGTGAAATAGTGGGATATAGTGATCAAGAATAAGTAGCACCCTACTGTTCCGTCTGCTTCTAAATAGGATCAAACCTCCTTCAAATTAAAAGGTTTTAAGGCATTTATGCATTCACTCATGCATCCAAAAACATGGAAATTGTAAGTTAAGGCACCCACTTTAACTTCTGCACCATGTAAATACTAAACACATTCTACACTGCATATATACACACACACACACGTCAGGGGCAGGGGAGAGTTATATGTGTTACATTAATAAAACATGAAAGCAGAGTAGCTCAAGGGTGCATGTTCAAAATGTAATGTCCTTCTCAAAGGTCATTTGCTCATTACAACTCAGGTAATGGCAACCCAGAGGAGTGTAGACACAAGGTGAAAAAAATAAATTATTTCTATGTACTATCATTGGCACCTTACATTTTTGAAGCGCTGTACAAATATTATTACCTTCAAAGAACCCTTGAGAGATAATAACATGTGTGTCTGAATTTGTACCTGACAGACAGTGTTAAAACAAACTATTCCAGAAGTAGAAGGAACATAGATATCAAAGAGCCCATAGACACAGGGCCCATCCCAAATTAAAGTCTTTGTTCAGAGTAGTAATGCTGTCTCTCCCTCCCTCCCTCCCTCCCTCCCTCTCTGTCTCTCTCTCTATCTCACTCACACACACACAGCTTTTACAAACCACTCCCTTGCTTTGACAGATGTGGGAAGGCTCTATACCTACTTGTCCTTATGAGTCAGTTATAGGAATGTTGGTCTTAAATTCAAAGCATACTGACTCATGAGTAGACAGTGAGATAAATCTTTCCCATACTATGATTTTAGGCATGAAAGTGAATAAAATTATATGCCTTATAGACACTTCTGATAACCAACAGAAGAGTGTATCACAATAAAAATAATATATGGTTGAGCTTGTCATATATACCCAGACTAGAGGGACAATTCTGACTTTAGTGATATATGGTATCTTTTGAATGTCTGAATAATATTATGTCAGGTATCCCTTTTGTCCCTGCTGAACTTCACAAGCCAAATGAAAACACAGACAGGAGCCTTCTATCCATTACTTTTTAATCCTTTTACTTCAGTGGGTCATACTGATGCTAATTGTCAGTAACTCACAATCTACAAAGGAAATGCCTTCAGGGAGTTCAAAGGGAAACCAGGAAGGTTGAAAATCGCCTACCATTTGAGAAAAGGGGGGAACGCTTTCCTAACTTAAGGGGGGGGGATCTCCCTCTGTCTTGTGAGGTATCTATGCGTAGCTGTTCCCGCCATGCCAATCGGGCAGATCGCCTAAACTCTGCCCCTGCCATCTCTCTCTTGGCCCTGCGTCTGCACCTGGCATCTAAGAATTCAAGCTGTCCAAGCCCCACCTCTCCCTGTTCACTATCACAGGTGTGTGTGAAGAGAGGCTCTCTCCATCCAGCTGGACTATTGAAACCTGAGGAGTCAGTCTCTCCCTGTCTGGAAGAGTCTAGGAAAGTTCCTCCCGCACATTTTGCAGTTCCTCTTTGGAATCTGAGCTACTCTCCCACTGCCTATGCTCAGAGGCACCCCTGACATAACCAACAGTTTGTAATCTGAACATCGATTTGAGAAAGCTTTTCCCAACCTAGTGCACTCCAAATGTTTTGGAGTACAACTTCCATCAGACCCAGCCAGAATTGTCAATGTGGATGTTGGGAATTGTAGTCTAAAACATGTGGAGGACACCAAGTTGGGGAAGGCTGATTTGAGACATGAACTTTGTAATTCTATTGCAAGAATAATTCTGCTCTTGAACATATCCTCTCTCTATCTATCTATCTATCTATCTATGCTATTTTAATTTGCTCTATCTCTTTCCTGTCCATTATTGAAAGAGCATGAGAAGAGCCTTGCTGGAACAGATCAAAGGTCCCATCCTTCTTCCCACCAGTGGCCAACCAGATTTTCCCAGGAATCCCACATGCAGGCCTTGACAGCAATAGCCTTCTCTTGTGCTCTCCAGTTGCTGGTATTTAGTGGCATACTTCCCTAAACACGGAGAGTCCATATAGCTATCCTAAGAATAGCCACTGGTATGCATATCCACCATGAATTTGTCTAAACCAGAGGTGAGTCACTTGTGGCCCTCCAGATGTTGTTGGATTCCAGCTCCCATCAGGCCCAGCCAGTATGGCCAATGGTCAGAGAAGATGAGAGTTGTAATCCAAGAATATCCAGAGGGGCACAAATTCCCCACCCTTGGTCTAACCATCTTCACATGCTGCATGAAGTACTTCCTTTTGTCAGTCCTGAATCTCCTGTCATTCAGTTTCACTGGATAGCCCTGAGTTCTAGTTTTATGAGTTGGGGGGGGGCTGCCCTCACTGGGAATTTGGTGCAAGTTGGGAGCATTTCAAAATTGTTTGTGGCAGATGACATCATGGCCAATTGGCAGCCACCACAGAGATTTCTGGTGGAAAAGCCAGATTTTCTGTGACTATTTTTACTCTGTTTTATTTCTTTAATTTGGGTTCTCCTCACTTCTGGTGCTATGTGTCCCATCCTCCCCATTTACTTTGGCATGATAGCCTTGCCCAGGGAAGTGTCTTTTGCCTGGCCATGACCTCACTGAGTCTTTCCAGCCTTCAGAATCATGCTGCACTCCCATTTCACCAGTAACTAGCCTCTGTGATGATGCACTTCTCTGATGTTTGCATTACTTCACTTCTCCATTGTTGTGCTAAATTGTGTCTCCAATATTGTGTAAAGTTACTCCTTTGATGTTATGTACAGTCACTTCCCTGATCTGGCAAGGCCTCGGGAGCCTGTCACTGCAAGCAGGGAGAAAGTGCCCAGAAAAGGAGAAAGGGGGTGGGTGGAAGAAATAACTCTGCAACAGTTTGCTGGAATGGGGAGAAATTGAGGTGCGGGCTACTCTCATTGGAGCCTTCAGATGCTGTACTGGAGAATCAGGGATTTTGGCTCCTTCATGCAAAAGGGGGCC
Organism: Heloderma suspectum; assembly: GCF_057233095.1. NCBI lineage: Eukaryota > Metazoa > Chordata > Lepidosauria > Squamata > Helodermatidae > Heloderma > Heloderma suspectum. Next base: position 236,427,143 of record NC_139460.1, read on the forward strand.
ACCTGGACAGGGGTGGGAAACAAGCCTGTATCATTGGTTGAGCAGCCCCTGCCAGGCTGATGATGTTCTGTACTACCCCTCCCCCAACCCAGAAGTATGTTCTTTTGAAGTGCTGTGTGGCTCATAAAAACCAGATTTTACAGGTACGGTACACTCGAGTTTTCTTGCTTCATGTGTCCCTGACAGACCAAAGCTAATTCCATGAAAATCCAGATAATACTCCAACACACTTCTTATTCCATTGTCATGAAGATAGCCTGGGGCAGGGGAGTAACTATCCACTTTATCTGTACCATGCATAATTTTATAAATCTCTACCATATTTCCTCCACCACTACCTCAGTCACTTTTTTTTTCCAAAATGTAAAAACTCTGAACCCTAATTTTTCCTCATAAGGAAGGTATTTCAATCATTTTGGCTGCTTGGCAGTGAGGGGCACCTTTTCCAGCTCTACAATATTCTTTTTGAAATGGTGCAATCAGAACTATATACAGTATTCCAAATATGGCTGACCATAGATTTGTATAAGGCCATTGCACTAAGGTATGACTATTTTATTTTCAGTCCCTTTCTTACAAGATCCACACTATGTTGACATTTTCAATGAGCTATCCACCACAACCACAAGATCTCTTTCCTGATTGTTGTTCTTCAGTCATTCAGTCGTGTCCGACTCTTTGTGATCCAATGGACCATAGCATGCCAGGCCTTCCTGTCCTCCGCTCTCTCCCGGAGTGTGCTCAAGTCCATATTCATTGCATCGGTGATGCTATCTAGCCATCTCATCCTCTGCCGTCCCCTTCTCCTTTTGCCTTCAATCTTTCCCAGCGTCAGGGTCTTTTCCAGTGACTTTTCTCTTCACCATCACCAATTCAGACTCTATCAGGGTATAGGTAATGTTAGGACTTTTGCCCCAACATGTACCACTTCACACTTACATGAAACTCATTTCCTATTTTGTTGCCCATTCACCCAGTTTGGAGAGAGCTTTTCGGAGCTCTTTGCATTCTCCTTGGGTTTTCACCATCCTGGATAATTTGGTTGTTATGGGGAACTATGCCAGGAGTTCTGTTCACCAGATGAGGGGAGAGAGAACAAGTCTGAAGTGTCTGACTTTTCCTGGCAGATAATGCTTTACAGGGTCTCACCTATCCAGGTGACAGCAACTACAGCTTATTCTGACAGTGTCAAGTCTCTGTTTAAAATGTGGATGGGTGAGGTGAGAAAAATAAGTCTACAGGCTTAACACAAGTTCTAAGGAAAATGTTTAACTTCTGTGCCGCAGGGGAAATTGAAATCTTGTAAGTCAGAGGGAGAAGTGAAGAAGCCTGGAGTTGGCATTCCACGACCATCAAAACTCTTTAAGCGGGGGTCCCCATGACCCAGGAACTGGCAGTGGGAGTTCCACAGGGGCAACCAGCTGTTATGAAGCTCCACCATGGCGGAAGACCCAAGGACAGAGATCTTTGCCATGAGGCAAGATGCTGCTCAGGCAGAGTCGGGTAAGGGTGAGCTTCCTGGGGGGTGTCTCCATGAGTGATTTACTCTGAGCTGGCTGTGTTTGGAGGTTGTTAGGGATATATGACATCATGGCCATCCAGCAGCCACCGCGGAGCTTATCATGGAAAAACTAGATTTCCTGAGACTGCTGAAAGTCCGTTTCTTTTCCTTAAGTTGGGTTCTCCCCAGTATAGTTGTTGTGAGCCCCAACCCCCGCATTTACCTCGGGTATGCTAGCCCTGCCCAGGGGTGTGCCTTTCACTGTGACCCCAGTCAAGGAGTGTTTCCTGTGTGTTTCCTGTCCATGTGTTTCCCAGCACAAACCAATTAGTGTCTACTCAGAAGTAACTCCCATTATAGTCAATGAGGCTTGTCCCCTGAATGCGCACATCAGAATTTACAGAGATCCCTTCCCCTCCAATTGAAATAGCACATTTTAAAGCAGTAATTCCCTAAAGGTTGTAAAGCAGTTTCTCAAAGCTGCATTCTCCATTGTTTGGTTTATTACCATTCAGAAGTAACTGCTTCCACCTTTGATCATCCCAATCCTGTGCAGCATAGGGTTAGAAAGGGGGCTGGTTTCCCATCCGTTTCCCCTCTCTGTCTTTCCCAGGACAAATATATGTGTGTTTACTTGGGAGTAACTCCCATTGTAGTCAATGAGGCTTGTTTCTGATCTGCGCACTCCCTAGATTCCCATGAATAGAGAGCCTTAATGTCAAAGCTTTGAAGCTTTGATTGATCACAGCAGGGCAACTAGAACACTGTGTTCCTTTCATGATTGTCCGGGGCAGGGGGGGGGGGGGAAGAAAGAGAGTGATTTCTATGGATACAGGGAAGGAAACCTCCCAAGATTTTATCAAAGGAGAAAGGGGAGAGAGCCTGTATTGGGGAGGAGCCTCTCTTATTGGTGGAGCAGCCCCTGCCAGTCAGATGACATTCACTCCAATGCCCCCCCCCCAAAGTATGTTCTGTGAAGTGACTCCAATACACTCACTCATGGAGCCCTGCGCAGACCAAAGCCAGCTCCTTGAAAAATCCAGGTAAGCCACGATTTGCTTCCCCTTCTGTTTTTCTGGAGAACCCCCCCTGGTTCTCTCTGCCCTTAACTGCTTTGTCTCCTGCCATTTTGCCCTTCAGTCCATTTGTTATGACAGGAATAACAAATGATGAGTTAATTTAAGACATTCAAGAATTTAGTGTTCAGTTCAAGGCTTTGTTAGCTGCTTCCCAGTGATCTAGGCCACGGGCAGAAAGTGGCTCTCCAGATGTTTTTGACTTCAAATTCAAATTCTTGACCACTAGCCATGCTGGCAGGGGCTTCTGGGAGTTGAAGGCCGAAGTATCTGGAGATCTACTTTCTGCCCACTTCTGCCTTCCTGCCAGTAATTCCACCCCTTGTACTCAAAACTGACAACTAATTCATAGATTGTAGTCCCCTTATCAGGCATCATAAGCTGCTATGCACAGAACCTGGCCCCGGAATCAGAGGGGCACTTTACCAGGGGACAATGCCTTTTCTTTGGGTATTCAGGTCCAAGGGATCTATCTGGGAGTGGAAATGTGGAGCAGGTGCCAGAACAGAGTGGATAATCATGCTAAGAAAGTATCATAAGGGACAGTATTAAAAATCAATCAGACCCCGGATTTATTCTGAGCTGAGTCACACCAGTGTGCAAGGCAGTTATACGGTGTGCTACAAAGAGAACAAAGAGCTCAGTGGCCCAGAGGCTGGGTTCAGGATGGGTTACAACAAAGGCAACAATAGTTTGGTGCCGGCCACTGAATAGAAAGCACAGGGAGTTTCCTTGCCTCTTGATTAATTCTTCATCTAGCTTGCTATACAGGTTAGCATAGCCCAATAGTCAAAACAAAAGGATGTCATTAAAGGGACTCAGATAGATGGGTGGAGGGAACACTTCAAAATTGGATCATATTTCCTTCCAGGGCTTTTGACTGGCCAATTCAAAGGTACCCTAGGTATTCAAAGGTACCCTAGGTATTCAAAGGTACCCTAGTAGGTTAGTTGGATAGGTGCATGGCAATCAGGCAAGCATTTGCATGTTTTCCCTGGACAGAGGGAACAACCTCTACTTCAGCAAAGCTTTCGACAAAGTGCCCCATGTTATCCTGATGAGCAAACTAGCTCAAAGTGGGCTGGATGAAACAACAATCTGGTGGATCCACAGTTGGCTACAGAATCGGACTCAAAGAGTGCTTATCAATGGGACCTTCTGAAACTGGGGAGAAATAATGAGTGGGGTACTGCAGGGCTCAGTCCTGGGCCCAGTGCTCTTCAACATTTTTATTAATGACTTGGAGGAGGAGGTGCAGGGGATGCTGATCACATTTGCAGATGACACAAAATTGGGCGGGATAGCTAATACCCTGGAAGAGAGAAACAAAATTCAAAGTGATCTTGATAGACTGGAGTGCTGGGCAGAAAACAACAGAATGAAATTTAATAGGGATAAATGCCAAGTTCTGCACCTAGGAAAAAGAAACCAAATGCACAGTTACAAGATGGGGGATACATGGCTCAACAACACTACAAGTGAGAAGGATCTTGGAATTGTTGTAGCTCACAAGCTGAATATGAGCCAACAATGTGATGTGGTTGCAAAAAAGGCCAGTGCCATTTTGGGCTGCATTAATAGAAGCATAGTTTCCAAATCCCGTGAAGTACTAGTTCCCCTCTACTTAGCACTGGTTAGGCCTCATCTGGAGTATTGTGTCCAGTTCTGGGCACCACACTTTAAGAAGGAAGCAGACAAACTGGAGAGTGTTCAGAGGAGGGCAACAAAGATGATCAGAAGACTGGAAACAAAGCCCTATGAAGAGAGACTGAAAGAACTGGGCATGTTTAGCCTTGAGAAGAGAAGACGGAGGGGAGATATGATAGCACTCTTCAAGTACTTGAAAGGCTGTCACAGAGAGGAAGGCCAGGATCTCTTCTCAATCATCCCAGAGTGCAGGACACGGAATAATGGGCTCAAGTTACAGGAAGCCAGATTCCGGCTAAACATCAGGAAAAACTTCCTGTTAGAGAAATACGACAATGGAACCAATTACCTAGGGAGGTGGTGGGCTCTCCCACGCTGGAGGCGTTCAAGACAAGGCTGGACAGCCATCTGTCAGGGATGCTCTGACTTGGATTCTTGCATTGAGCAGGGGGTTGGACTCGATGGCCTTGTAGGCCCCTTCCAACCCTACTATTCTATGATTTTAACCTTCTTTAATTTAGTCAAGGAGGAAGCAAGTACATTCTCTTGCTCCTTTGCCTCTGCAGTAGTTCCTGAGCCTTAGCATTGTTCCTGGCCACTCCCAGGCTATGCTTTTTGGAACAAATTGGATGCTTGAACCAAGGTGTCGGGGTAATGCTGGTTAGGTCCATCGTGCACACTACATGTGCCAGAGAGACAGCACATCTGGAGCTCCTCTGTAACAAATTATACATGTGTCGAATCTGATACTACTTGTGGTCACTGTTCCCAACTGATTCTACAAGACTTACCTCTCACACCAGGTGTTGTGCAGTATGTAGGAGTAAAGCCAGTTCTGGTCAGCTGCAGGACCAATTTTTCCCGACATAGTAGTTGGAGGGAGCAATCCTATAGCCGCTAGTCAGTGGCTAGATGGCCACAGGATATGTGGTTTTCCAGGAACCAACCTTCCTGCCTTCCACGCTGCCGCACAGGCAGTGCAGAAGAGCCCCATGCTTTGCTCTCAGAAGAGGAGTGCGGAGCGGCTAAAATGGGGCATTCTGAGGGGCGTTCTGGGGCAGGGAAGGCAGAAATGCCGGTACGACACATCCTATGTGTTGTCCAGTAGCCTCGCTCCGCCTTCCCACGGCTAGACAGCCGAAATCAGCTGTCTGGCCACAAATGCAGGGCAGGAGAAGCGCAGAGGGAATGATCCCCTCCGTGCTTCTCCTGCCCTGCATTGGATCCCCATAGGATTGCGCTCTAAGTTACCGTTCCATTTTGTTTCTTTATCTCAGTCCAAAGATGCCCTTTGCCAGTCAGTGTGAGCGTAGTTGTAGTCCCGCATTATTACAAGACTTTCACACTTCCGTGATTTCTTGCCCCATCTCAAGACCACCGTCGGCATTTTTGCCAGGACATTTTGTACTGCAAGAAGCTTTAGTGATTCCTAATTAAGGGTAGTGGATAGTTATTGACTACCACATGGGAAGAGAGGGTTCTGCCACAACCTTTTGACGCTAAATCTTGCCTGATGGAGTGGAAGTAAGAAAGGTTTAATGCAAGGGATGGACAACTTCTATATTCTCAAGGGCCTCTTTCTTTTCCCATCAGTTGTCTGGGGTCCAGAAGTGTATTTTGTCACTCTTCATCATTGGTCAGTCTCTGTAATAAAGTAGGAGCTGCCTAGCAATAAAGATACAGGGTGTGTTTGCTCATGCATGGATAAGTTATAACATTAAAAAACCTACAGACAGATGTCACACCATAGCATGTAATATCTCCCCCTCAGTTCGTATGTTCAACTAGGGGCAATACTAAAGTAGCATGGTGGAGGAGTGGCACAAATCCCTACACTCCACCATGCAGATGGGATTCTGTGTGAGCCAGGTCCTCCACATGAGAGGTCAATCACATGCAGACCGGGTTTGCATGACTTTTTCCTGTCAGAAAGGAGTGTGTGGTGGGGAAGACTGGGCGTCTACACTTGAGTACTCATGTGGAAGGCTCGGTTTACTTCTACAGGGTGGAATTCACGTGACCTCTTCACCACACTAGTTCAACAGTGGTGCAGTTAGAGCTGGACCTCAGGACTAAGGTCCAGAGCTCCGCAGCCTAGGGGCTTCCAAATGACCACCCAGAGTGCAGCAGGTGATGGAGGCCCTAGCAAACAGGGCCAGTGTCAGCACCCGGGCAGCTTAGACATGGCAGAGCCCACTGGGGCTGATGCTGCTTGCATCAGCATCCTTTCTTCCTACCTATTTTAAACATATATATTTTATAGTCAGGGGTGGCCAGCCGGACTTGTACATAGTAATGATCATTTTATTACTTTTACTTTAAAAAATATGTTATCCTTTACTATTACAAATGGTGCTTTTTCCCAAATTAATGTGTTTAGCACCAGGACAGCAGAAGCAAACTCCATTTTATTTCTATAGCCATGATGGTACTGTGATTTCAGTGAGTTTAAAATGTGAAACTGCACGTGCTCAGAGGATTTCTCTTTTTAAACTCAGGATTGACAAACAGTTATTTTGCTTTGTTGCTTGAACATGTCTGGAATGTAGAAGCGGTTGTGAAACACAGAATGTTGATAGGGTGGGGGGAAGATTAGGTTAGTTGCACACTTCACAACTGAAGTACTACACATGGCTGTCTAAAGGGGGTGGGGCTGTGAGACTGTTCAGTCCAGGGCTAAAATTATGTAGCTGCAACACTGAAGGTATAAATCAGAGCTTAGTCTCACAGGTAAAACCACAGGTAAAACCGTGATACCAGTTGCCCAACTCTGCTGTACAACATTTCGTCCCTTGCAGCTTTAGTGTTATCGCCCTTTTACTTGGGACAGCTGATCAGATGTTGTTCAATATGTTGTTTTACTACTTTGACTTGCAATCAAGGATTTGTCTACACAGATTCGCAAATGATATCTCAAATTGTGCATGGATCAGAATGTGATTGGTGCCATATGGATGCTAAGACTTTTACATGCTTTCAGAGTAGAAAATGGAAGTGACAACCAATCACCCCTGATCACTTGGAAGGACTGAAATTAAAGATGCTGGGGTTCTTTTGGTTTGTTTTTTAAAGGATAGCAACATGATTGGATGAGTATGCATGTATTTCCAAGCTGCTGGATAGTGGCCAGTACTTACACATACTGAAGGGGACTGGTGTTATATTTTATTGTGACCAAAACTGGTACACTGTTTACAGATGCATAAAGACAGGCTGCAGTCCTAAACACACCTTTCAGGGACTGAGCCCACTGAACACAGTGGGATCTGTTTCTGAGCAAACATGTATAAATTTATGCTGTGTATCTTTTAGAGCCCAGTCCGATGCATGTTTATTCAAATGAATACATAGGACTGGAAATCTTAGACATCTAACCACCATAATATTTGGCCTTATCTTGCATCTATACTGCCTACCCTTCACTTTGTTCCTGCTCTCATGGACTTTATTATGCTGATATTTTAAAAAATTGAACTTAAAAATCCCATTAAGGAAAGAAATCCTTCGAAAAACTGTGTGCCCATGAATCTCTCTCTCTCTCTCTCTCCCCCCCCTCCCCTCCCTCCCCCCTCGTGTGTGTGTGTGTGTGTATACTGTATGAAGTCAGTCTTCAGAACAGACAAGCCAACACAAGGACTGCCTTGTGAAATTGTAGTTTCTCTTTAATAAGCCGTTTAGTGACAGGCAATTATTCACACAGGTTGCTCAGTGCTAATTTTTTGTTCATGCTGTGCCTTCCCGTCTCTTGATTGTGGGAATGTGCTCCTGTGAATTATAATTATAAGTAAATATGATCTAGTATGTTTGAAATAATCTGCCAGAATTTCTGCTCTTCTTCTATATTGATTCTGTTCGCCTGCATTATAAAGATAAAGGACTTTTACTTTCAAAGTAAAAAAAAGTTCAAAGTGTGCCTGAAAGGAAATGTATTTCACACATAACTGGAGTTCTTGGTAAGATTTGCTGCATTGACTAAGCAATTGTGATAGGAGCAAGCCTATTGAAGTCAATGATATTCTCTTGCTGACGTACAATGTTTTTGAATCATACACTCTAAGATTTTACAACAAACATTAAAGTTGGCATAATAATGGCATTGAAAAGGTCAAGAAGGCCTTATACTTCTGTAAGGCTGCAATCCTATGGCTGCTAGTCAGTGGCTAGACGGCTATAGGATAGACCCCACACTCCGAGGTCGGTTCCTGGAGAACCGACCCCCACCCCCTCCCGTGCCACCTTGTAGGCAGTGGGAATCAGCCTAGCGCTCTGCACTCGGAAGAGCAGCACGGAGTGGCAAAAATAGGGAGTTCCCGGGGATGGGATGGGATGGGGCAGGGAGGTTGGAAATGCTGGTATGACACATCCTATGTGTCGTCTGGCTGCTGCTTCCCGCACTCTGAGGTCCTGTGGCTAGACAGCCGAAATCAGCTGTCTAGCCGCGAAAGCTGGGCAGGGGGAGCAAGGAGGAGATCCATTCCTCAACACTCCTCCTGCCCTGCACTGGATGGGCAGTCGCCCTCAGGCTCGGAGGCGACCATTGATCCAGATAGGATTGCTCCCTCCAGCCCTTTTCATCCAGTCTGAAACTATGTATAATAAAGACAAAGAGGTGGGGGCAAGATCATTCACGTTTTCCCAAACTTTATCTTCACACATTCATAATCTCTTTGTGCACTATGTCTATGTGCAGATAAGCTGTATGCAGATTGGCTCTTTATGTGCAATCTCGGGCCCTGCAAAAACCAACTTGTACATGTGTGGGCTCTGTAAACACAGAGTCAATGAATGTGTGGATGTAGGAACAGCAGGAATGATCCCACCACCACCACACATTAATTGTACACTGATTTAGACCACACACAAAAGTTCTTATGACTTCTAAGAATTAGTGGAAATTCCACTGATTTTGGAGAAAGTCCAATACTGAAGGGACCACTTGTCTAGCTATCATGAGTCCAAATGGATTGCAAGATGCATTCATCCCATGTGTTTCAATGGGACTCTTCCCACGGATTGTGCCTGCTATCTTGCAACTACCACTAATGCAGGCAAGGTTGTTAAGTCAGTAGATGGTTTCCCTATATTGCAAAGGAGGGGATGGGCAAAGACACTCTTGTGGTCATTGTGTAAGAGTGCTCTGCAAACCTTGGGGATGCTGGGGTAAGGGGTGGAAAATGTCTGGAAGTCTGACTATGAGGCATGATGAGCTTGCCCTGCCTGTCTTATCTCTGTGGGGTGCTCCGGCCGTACAGCATGCTGGATGTTTTGGTTCCTTCCACACTAGCCGTTTACTCTAGAATGACCCTCATTTGTTTACGAACTTTTTACCAAGAATCCAGATTATGTTATTGCCAAACCATTGCTCTGATAACCTCTCATCTGGATTACTTCAATGCATTATACGTGGGGATGCCTGTGAAAACGGTCCGGAAAACTCAAACCCTGGTCCAAAACAGGGCAGTGAGATTGTTAACAGGGACTGGCCAATGTAATCATATTAGGCCAGTACTTTTCCAGCTGTGCTGGCAGCCAGTCCATGTCCCAGCCCAATTCAAAGTGCTGGGATTAACATTTAAAGTCCTAAACAGCTTGGGGCCAGGTTACCTGAAGGATTGTCTCCTCCCATATGTACCTGCCTGGACCCTAAGATCTTCTTCAGGGGTCCTTCTCCAGGAGCCCCTGCCAAAGGAAATGAGGCAGGTGGCTACCAGGAAGAGGGCCTTTTCTGCTGTGGCACCCCAGTTGTGGAATGAGCTCCCTAGAGAGGTTTGCCTGGTGCCTACATTGTACTCTTTCCAGTGACAGGTGAAGTCCTTTTTTATTTTCCCAGGAATCTTAGCATTTTAACATTCTAATCTTTTAGCATTGCTGTTTTAAATTTATTTCTGTATTTTAAATCACTGCATTATTGCTAGGTTTTATGCTGGTTGTACTTTTATACCGTCGTTTTAATGCTTTTATATTTTATCTTGTTCATATGCTATACTTGTGGTTTTAATTTTTGTGAACAGCCCAGAGAGCTTCAGCTACTGGGCAGTATAGAAATGAAATAAATAAATACATAAATAAACCATTGTATTCCACTGTTTTTTGTGTTGCCTTCCCATCTATTTTCAGGCCTGTTTGTGGCAATTTTTTTAATTGAAACTGCAGAGAGGAGAGAAATCAGGGACAGTCCAATGGAAGAATTAGGGTAGAACTACACATTACATATAGTTCCGTGATTCTAATTACAGACTTAATTAAATAAAATGTAGCTGCTACAGCATCAGTTCAGAGGAGAGGGGCTTCTTATCGTTTTCCCCTTATGCCATTTGAAAATCACCCTCAAGTTTTTACCCCCAAAGGTGAATACACACCGGTGAATACACACCGGTAGACATATATTTTCTCCAGCAGGGATTAAAGCAGCAGGTAGAGTTGGACTTTGGAAAAAGATGTGAGGAGAAAGAACTAAGAAGTCCTTCAGGTTACATTCCACCTCTTGGTTTAGAGAGCAACATCAGTGTTTGAGTGTTCCAAAAGAAAACAAAAATATCTGTAAAAATTCTCATAGAATTGCATGCCATGTGTGGTTGTGCCCCCTCTTTTGCAGATGTAATATTATTCTGTGGCAGGACTAGGAGTGAGCCCTGAGGGCATATAGCAGGAGTGGGCAATTTCAGAGGCTCCAGGCTCCAATTTCATCTCCCTGGAACCCCCTGAGGTTACACCACTATCACATGCTGCTGAATGTTTGTGGTGGCAGCAGAGAAACAATCAGCAGTTTGCCGCTGAATTTTGGTGACAAACCGCAGTGGTGGCCTAACACAGCAAACCGTTGATGGTTTTGCCGCTTCCACTGCCACAGCAGCAATTTGGGGCGGCCTCACTTAAGGCCGGGGCACTCTGTGGAAGCTGGTGCCTCCAATGTCAGTGAGGTAATGAATCCGCTCTGGGTTTCAGTCAGAAGCAGCCAGAACTCTAAAGGAGCTATCCAAGGTGCTGAACCCTATCCCCAAAATAGGTTCAGCACCTTAGATAGCTCCTTTAGAGCACTGACTAGTTTCTGACTGAAAACCAGAGCGGATTCACTGCCCCACTGACATTGGAGCCACCAGCCTCCAGTGGGGGCACTGTATGCCACCCGCAGGCCACATGTAGTCTACCCCTGGTGTATAGATTTCTCTTAGCCCCTGCTCATATCAAACCCTGCCGCTACTCTATACTCACCCACGATTTGCCTCTTGCCAGTAGTCTCTTCCCTGGTAACATAAGCGTTACACCAACCTTAGCCTCTCATTAACACAAGGGTAGCACTACACCAGCATAAGCTTTTCCACCAGTGCACTGACGTCTAGAGGCAGTCCTGTCCCACCCAGCAGGCATAACTCGTGGACAGGCTAATCTACTTCCTCTCTCTTATGCCTTCGGTCTCACATTGGCCAAAACAGAGTAGCACTTCTTATGAAGTGGTTGCATTGCTTTTTTAAATGAGCCACAGACAGTTCACTATAAAATTAAGCACACTTATGGTGCAATCCTATGCATGTCTACTCAGAAGTAAGAACTGTTGAGTTCAATGGGGCTTACTCCCAGGTAAGTGGTACAGGACTGCAACCTTAGGTCCACCGAAATGAACTCTTTTGAATTGTGACTACCATTACAGAAAAACTCTGGGAGATACATCGCTTCATATATCATACCTTATGAACTATTGACTGAGGCTGACAGCTTTAATTTAATTTGAATATTCTGGCCTCTTCGCTCTCTGTTTGGCCATAATTTTTAATCTGAGGCACATTTGACAAAGGAACATCATAAGCCCAAAGCCTTGCTCATGGACACACTAAAACATAAAAGGTTGCAGTATTCAAATAGGTTGCTGTAATGTTTATAGCGCATTATATATATTTTAATAGCTGCATTATATAGATTTTATTTGTTTTGAAGCCAGGCTTGTTAAAACATAGTGTAGGGCAGAAGAAGTTATGTCATGCATCAGAGAAAATCTGTTATAGTTTCTGAAAGAGAAATGTTATGTATGCATAAGTGAGTGCTGCATGCATGGTTCCTTCTCACCATCTGTGATAGGGGGCATGGAAGAGGGAGTTGGAATCAGTCCCTCCCACATTTTCCAAGCCTCCAAATAAATAATAATTGTGACCTGTGACAATCTGAATGGGGCTGCATGGCTGCTGGATTTTTAGCTAATCTAAAAAAATGTAACATAAGCATTGAGAACTGGGAAGCTTAACCCATGAGTGTTCCAACTGGAGGTCAGCCTATATTAAAGGCGCTATGGACTTTGAAGACGCATGGGTACAGGGCGAAAGGGAGAAATGAGCTCAACAGAAGGCACGTCAAGCAAACCCTCATCATGATCGCCTTCCACCTGGAAACCTATGTCCTCACTGTGGGAGGCTGTGTGGATCCAGAATTGACCTTCACAGCCACCTGCAGACCCACTGTTACTACCCTTTGGAAGACAATCTTACTCGGTCACGAGTGATCGCCATGATGATGATGATGATGATGGCTGCTGGACAGGGAAACATGCTCACAGCCGCCTTTTGCTTTCCTTGAGTGCAAATGGTTTGGGACCATAGAATATAACCACCCGATATTGATGCTATCCAATTTCTGGTGTCTCCATAAAACAAAGGTGATTATTCACTAGCCATGCTGGTATAGAATTACACTGAATGCAGGTAAGGTGATGCCTTCCATTACAGTGCCTTTTGTTGGTGAAAGCGTATGTAATCTTTCAAGTTTCACAAAATCCTGTCAGGGCCATGTGAAAACAACATAGTAAAATTTACTATGTTACGTATGAATCAGATCTAAGGTGATACTCAGGTTAATTAATAAACTTATCTGGAACACTGGCATGCTTATTTTCATATCCAGACATCCGAGTATATATTTGCTCTTTAAAGCTGTACAAAAACAAACAACAACACTGACATGATAAATCAAAATAGGAATTAGATTATTCCTTCTACAAGTGCCAGCTTGCCTCCATGGTTTTACAAAAACAAACGGCATGGTACAGAAACACAAAGAAAGCACAACACTACAAATATTGTGTTGGCTTTCTGTAGATATGAAATGAATCGTACTCACAGGAGGAAAACTGTACTCCAAATTAATCTAAAATGCCATGCTGTCTCTGAGTAAACATAGTTATATAAGGTCACGTTAGGGACAGCAGTGGCAAACAGTGGTACATTTCAAAGATTATATTTAATTTGAAAACTAATGTGTTTCTACATGGGTTTATAAAGAAGAAATCATGCCAGACAAAATTGATTGCTTTTTTAATTGAATTATAAAATTAGCAGATGAAGTAAATGATCTGCATGTAAAATATCTAGGCTTCATTGAAGCTTTTGATACAGTGTCTCATAGAACCTTGCTTGGAAAATAAATTAAAATAAAATAGGGGAAAATGTTACTATAAGGTTTAGAGAGTTGACACTCTAAACATCAGGGCCAGCCCTACCGTTAGGCAGAGTGAGGTGATTGCCCCAGGCAGCAGATACAGGTGCGGGGGCAGCAATGGGAGATTTCATTCCAGTTGGCTTCTGTATATGGAATAGGAAAGGGGTGTCATCTTTTGCCTCAGGAAGCAAAATGTCTTGGACCAGCACTACTAAACACCTACGGTCTTGCCTTTTGCATACAATGTGCCTTAATCTCCTCTAACCGGTGCCATTCCTGCTCTTGCTGTCCTTCTTTCTCAGTGGTACATCTAGGTAATTTCAGATCCTGGACTTAGGGTGCAATCCTATGCATGATTTGACAGAAAAATTCTTACATCTCCCAGCATGCCCCAGCCAGCATGGTTGGCTGGGGTACGCTGGAAGGTGTAGGACTTTTTTCTGTCTAAACATGCATAGGATTGTGCCTTTAATTATCTTGGTGGGTGGGGGTTTAGATGGCCATGAGTATTACTTCAGCTAATACAACTAATGTTTCTCTTTCCACCATCATCACTATTCTATTACAACTGCATCTATATCCCTGATATGTTAGAGAAAAACAAAAGAACAGGATAAAAAAGCCTGTTTGCCAACCCACATAAAAAGGAAACTTACTGAGTATGTGCAGCTTTACATTTTAAACTCACCAAAATCATAGCACCACCATGACTACAGGAAAAAATAGTTTGCTTATGCTGCCTTGATGCTAAACACATTTACTTGGGAATGCTGTAGAAAAGGATAATATATTTTAAAAGTAAAAAACAATAAACTGAGCATCTGTAACCATGTCTATGCCTAGCTGGCCACCCAGTTACAATAACATCCCCCCCCCAATAGGAAGAAAGGATGCTGTGTCAGCCCCAGTGGGCCTTGGCATGCCCATAGTGGCCCAGGTACTGATGCCAGCCCTGTTTGCTGCTGCCACCATCCCCTGCCTCTCTCTAGGTGGTTACTGGGGGAACCCCTGGGCTGTGGGGCCCGGCACTTTGGGCCCAAGGTCCAATCCTAGCTATACAACTGCGCAGTCTCTCTCTCGTGTTTTGATGGTCCAAGATGGCTGGATATGACTACTTCCCTCCTTGCCTAGCTTTGACCAACATTCCTTTTGCCATCTTGATGGCTGATTCAGATGCATAGGCAGGAGAAGATATCTGATTATCGATTTCCCACTAAACCTGGAGGGCTCTGAATTTTTCTGACACAAATTGTGGCCCATTATCTGAACATACAGTATCAGCTATGTTGTATTTAACTTCCTTGTGACTATGATTTGGTACTTGGCAGTGGATTTATTTCCTCCAAATTGGAACAATAGCCCACAGTTGTGAGGTAGTCTTTCTCTCGACATCTGAATGAATCTACCTCCACTCCCCCACCCCACCCCACCCCACCCCACCCCAAGGATGCCTTGATACTTCATGTGGGTGTAGCAGTCTCTTTTTGCTGTTGGTCCTCATGTGAATTACCCATTTCACATTATTCCATGTTTGCTTTTAACTGGGCATTCTTGCCAGAATATTCTCCTGCTCTCTGCAGATCACTCTCAATTTACATGCATAAGGAGTATATCCTTTTGATAATGTTCTAATGCAACGCGTCAGAGATGATAGCTCTGCGTTTCCTTTAAAGAGAATCTACGGGAACAGCATTTTTTAAAAAGGCAGATGTTTGTTTAGAGGAAACTGCTATAACAAAATGTTTATTCACTATTCATTTAAAGGATGATCCCAATGTTATAGGAACTGGATTACCTAAGTAACTACTGATGAGAATTAGCATCAGAAGAGGGTCTTCCGTGAGATTATATTTTCTCTTCCATGATCAGAAAAATTGTGACTTATGATACTTCCTTACACTGTAAGGCTGATTTCAACTGATTTTCTAGGTTTCTCATTCCTTCTCACAGCTACCCCTTATTTTATTATTTCACACATAAGGAGTTTGAACTGAGGCCCACTTGAATCTCTGCCTGATTGGCACAGTTGCTGTATCCCTTAGTTGTTCCTACAGCAATCCAGTAAAGCATAAAACATTCACCCATCATTATTAGCGTAGATTGTGTGCTGCCATCCCATGCCCATTTCATCAGCTGGCTCCACTCCTGGAGCAGTGTATGAGCAACCATGGGGTGGAGGTAACATTTAAATGAATCCAATGGGTTATTATTTAATCATCCACCTAATAAGTCCCTATGTGAGCAAGGATTTTAACTTAGGTTTCCCAGGTCTAAGGCCAACATTCTACTCGCTGGATATTATTAATAATAAAACAGCATTATTGTTATTACAACAGTAATACAAACTTCTGTACACTTAATAGCAAATTATTAGGACATATTAATATAATGTAGTTACAACTCACACTGAAGGTATTTTATATATGTGTATGTATGTATGTATGTATGTATATATTTCTGATCAATTTTTCATATCACACACTTCCATATTTATCATGTACCTGGTTCTAATTCCAGATTTGTAAAGATGCTGCATTTCAATAGCATCTAGGCAATCTGGTATTCAAAAGTTTTGTATAAACAAGGGACTCCACAAAATCAGTTACTTGTTATTGTGTTCTTTATGATCAGAAAATATAATAAAAGAGTAACATTCCATAAATCATAGCGATGCAAGCTCCCAACTGAGTATTGTAGGCTGTTAGTGCAGGGGAGGGGGAAGAGGAAATCTATGATATTCTTCAGTCTCAATAGGTGTCAGTGCCAGCTCCAGGTGTTTGGGGTCCTTGGGGAAAATGACTTCAGTTTCCTCTGTCCTCCTCATCACTAGCCATTCACTGGACCTTTTTCTCTGGGCCAAACCTGCATGGTGACTGAGAGGGAGAAACATGCAGAGGCTACTTCTCCTTCTCTTTACACCTGTCACTGCTCACTCACTCAGAGAAGGCAGATGAAGAGACATGAACAGCATGGAGGACCAGCAGGCTCTTGGGCCTCCAGAAGTTGGCAGTGGGCCTCCTTCTGAGGTAGAGACCTCAGCAGGTGCCCAGCAATGCCTTCCGCTGACATTGGCCATAGTAGGTATCATTATTCACATAGACATATTCCTTGCTGAAACAGGCCCTGCGCACCTAAAATATGTCTATCTACACACATTTGGAGGGTTTTATATTGAAGTTTGTTGAATAAAAATATAAGTGTCTGCACTAAAAAGGTTTCAAGCCAGTTTAATAGTGATGGTTTTCTCTTAGGGGAAAAAGTGTAGCATCATAAAGGTTCTGTGAAATTCTTTGTTTTTTAAGTACCCAAAGCCCTCACACATAACTAGTCCATGTCCTGGCCCAATTCAAAGTGTTGCTATTAACATTCAAAGTCCTAAATGGCTTGGGGCCAGGATACCTGAAGGATCGTCTCCTCCCCTGTTTACCTGCCTGGACCCTAAGAGCATCTTCAGGGGTCCTTCTCCAGGAGCCCCTGCCAAAGGAAGTGAGGCAGGTGACTAACAGCAAGAGGGCCTTTTCTGCTGTGGCACCCCGGTTGTGGAATGAGCTCCCTAGAGAGGTTTGCCTGGTGCCTACATTGTACTCTTTTCAGCACCAAGTGAAGACCTTTTTTTTTTATTTTCCCAAGAATCTTAGCATTTTAACATTCTAATTTTTTAGCGTTGCTTTTTAAAATTTATTTCTGTATTCTAAATGGCTGCATTGTTGCTAGGTTTTATGCTGGTTGTACTTTTATACTGTCTTTTTAATACCTTTATATTTTATCTTGTTCTTATGCTGTACTTGGGGTTTTAATTTTTGTGAACCGCCCAAAGAGCTTCAGGTATTCAGGTATGGAAATGTAATAAATAAATAGCTACTTTCCCCCAAATTCCATGGTGGTTAAACTGGTGTAGTTAAGGGCACTGAAAACCCCATACCTGGGCTAGATGGGGACCAGGGCACAAGCAAGACAGTGTCAAATTAAAAGGGGACACAGAGAAATAGGGCCAGATAGAAAATTAGATGGCAGCAAGTGATTTGGCCAACTCCCCACTCCTAGCAGTAACTGTACCTTTATTGTGCCTTACGTGCCTGGCAGGGAGGGATGTAGGCCCAATCCAGTATATGAAACTCTGCTCTAAATCTAAATGGCTATATGCATATGTCACTAAAAACCATGCTATTAAGTTGATATTTCATGATATAGAAACTGCCATAAAGATAGATGATAAAGAATATAGAAAGAGAACAGGTATGCATTCATATACTCACTGGACATGAAAGAGAATGTTTACAAAAAGCTTCCATCATAAAACAGACGGACAAGAATAAGAGACTCTGCAAGAGGTTTAGATGTTATTTGGGCTTGCAACCCAGACCATCTGACAGAGTGATATTGTTCAAATAGAAATAACTGGGTTGGATCCAAACTAAGTTAGTCATCCTTCCTTCCCACAGAAATCAATGGGAAGCCATGACTAACTACTCACAAGATTCATGACTAACTACTCGCAAGATTTCGAAGTGCAACTGACTTACTCAGGATCCAACCCAATGTTAAAACAGAAACCATCTGTTTTTATGGGAAAAAAGGCAGTAGGTGTACAAGAATGAATAATTGACCTAGGATCCCTTGCGTGGAGGAGCTGTATGTGTGTAAATATAAGCATGTAGGGTCCATTCTCCCTGCTGCCATACACATGGTTGGTGGCGGGTGTGGCTGTGTCATAGAATCATAGTTGGAAAGAACCTTGGATATCATCTAGTCCAACCCCCTGATCAATGCAGGTTCTGTAACACAGGATGAAGATACAGCATCTCTGACAGACAGCCATCCAGCCTCTGCTTAAATACCTCTAGCAAAGGAGAACCCACCACCTCCTGAGGCAGTCTGTTCCACTGCTAAACTGCTCTCACTGTCACGATGTCTCTCCTAATGTTCCAAGCAAAGGCTTTTTATTACAAATGTTCTTGCTGCTGGAACGCTGCATGAGAAGTCAAAGCTGTTTTATTCCTTGGAAGCATTCGTTATTTATGCATCTCCTCTTGTTGATTAGTGTCTTGTATCTTCACTCTAGGTGTCATTTGTCTTTAACCTTTCTGATAAATTGGCCTCTGCAGAGATGTGTTTGCACCTTTGTGTGTTTGCTTAGACACATTTTCAAAACAACAACAGTCTATTTTTAAAAAAATTCATAGCAAAAGTTAGACACGCACCAACCACTGTTACACTAATAAGAGGATGCAAAAATAAACTACATTTAAAATGTTAAGCAAACTTCTCTTTGCTGACTTGTTTTCTAAAATATTCTTTTTTAATGCTTGCATTTATTCAGATAAGAAACTTCATGCGTTTTGACTTACATAAGGTCATGACAAGCCAGCATGTGTATTGTGTGTGTGTGTGTGTGTGTCTGTACATTAATACTTAAGAAACAGTCTAGATCTACATTACTGCTTTATAGCAGTATAGAAGTGCACTGATAACTGTTGGGGCAAGTTACACATTCGATATACTGCTTTTGTAGTGTTATTTCCTACTTTTTATTCCACATTATCCAAAATACCACAACAAATTTTATTTGGGTCATATGAGGTATAAATGGCTAGCTGGGGAATGCTGGGAGTTGTAGGATTTTTTTCTGCCTAAATATGCATAGGATTGCACCCTTAACTGTGAACATTAAATCCACTGATTTCAATGGGACTCGGGCACGCTTAACTTTTATAAGATTGTGCCCATTTTTGTTTCTTGACAGGGATATTTTACCTTTCTGTTCTCTGTGGCAGCTCTTTATCCTACAGCAGAAACTGATTGAAGTTTTCTTAGCAAAGCAATATCTTTTAGTCGGTCATTCTCACCACAAACTGCTTTGAGAAGAAAGCAGTATTCTCACAAGTTGACTTTTTAATTCAACCTTTTTTTTTCAAATAATATCTCTTTGGCTTGACTTCATGAATATGCATGACAGCAGTAGATATAAATTGTTTCATGGCCCATTGCTTGCCTCAAAAAGCCAAAAGATGCCTGCTAGCAAAATAGCATATTTTTGCTTTTCACATCAAAATTAGAATTACTTGTTTTTGCCTTGATACTTGCTTCAAAATAGCACAGTGGGTTACATGTTGGGGAAACCTTCTGGATAGCTTCCAAAGATCGTGCACAATTCTTTTGTTGCTTTATCTCCTTCATCTTTGAAGGAGTCTCTAATTTTCTTCATGCTTCCATCACATCTCCATATCCCTTGAGAACCTTCACCCCTAGTAGGGGTGAACCCCTCCCAAAAATGTCTAGTAAGAAGTCTTTCAGAAAATTAGCCATTACATCAAAGATACCTAAAATATTAATTTGGAAACTCAGGCCTTCAGACACTGAACACAAAAAGGAACCTTTGGGTGAGTGAAAGTTAAAATGCTTGTGCTGTTCCTGCTTTCTTTTTCTTTTTTTGGTTCATGGATAACTTTGAGAGAATCCACAGACTTGATATTTGAGGGCTCAATCCTATGGGGATAGTCAGCCGCCTCTGAACTCAGAGGCAACCGCCTATCCAATGCAGGGCAGGAGAAGCACAGAGAGGATCGTTCCCTCCGCGCTCCCCCTGCCCTGCATTTGCAGCTAGACAGTTGATCCTATGTAGGATGAGTCATACCGGTATTTCCACCCTCCCCGGCCTGGAACGCCCCCCGGAATGCCTCATTTTGGCTGCTCCATGCTCCCCTTCTGAGCACGGAGTGTGGGGCCATTCTGCACTGCCTGCGAGGCAGCGAGGAAGGGCGGGAAGGTCAGTTCTCTGGGAACCGACCTCGAAGCGCAGGCTCCGAGGTTGGTTCCTGGAAACCGACATATCCTATGGCTGTCTAGCCACTCACTAGCAGCCACAGGATTGTTCCCTAAGTGGCTTAATATTTAAATTAATTAATACCTTTGCCAAGATCAATTAAGGGCCCTCCAGTTCCTAGTTTTCATTTTGTAAACCTCTTCAGAATATTAATCACTTCTGGGTAACTTATTGGTATCTTAGTTTCCAGGCAAAGTTTCACAGCAACATAGGTCATTAATGTGTAGAAGTATTTAAGTTTAAAAACATTGTTTTTAAGTTTGCAAGTTCTGTCTGTTGGAGTCAAATAATGAAAAAAACTGGGAAGAATGAGCCAAATCTCAGCAAACTATAATTAATTTTGTAAAACAGGTTCTTTAAGGAGCAGTGAATATTATAGGGGTTGTCTTTAATTATGGAAAACTATTTTAATTTATTTATTTTTATTTAAAACATTTATATACAAGCTTCTTTTCAAAATTTCCAGGGCAGCTAATAACTAATAAAAACACAACAGAGCACAATAAAAACACACAGAAAAGCAGTCTTGAAAACAATCACAGCAAAGCTGTGTTTGGGAAAATACATCAGAGATTAAAGGCCTGGGAATTTTTTGTTTAAGTCTTTGCCTTGCATTAGCACCAGCTAAGCCTCCCTGGAGAAGAGTTCCACCATGAAGGCACAACAGCTGAAAAGTCCCTCTCCCCCATAGAGCAGGGCCATACACAGAAAAATATATAACAAGAATTATTCATAAGCCACAGCAATACATCTCAAAAAGGATACTGTAGAGCTGGAAAAGGTGCAGAAAAGTTCAACCAAAATTATTAAGGGGCTAGAGCAACTTCCCTGTTAGGAATGGTTACAACAGTTTGGGCTCTTTAGCTCAGGAAAAAGATGTGTAAAGGGAGGTCATGATACAGGTCTATACAATTATGCATGATGTGAAGAAAGTGGATAGAGAAACATCTTTCTCCCTCTCTCATATTCCTAGAAACCAGGGTCATCCAATCAGGCTGACTGGGAGGTGATATTTATTTATTATTTATTTAATTTCTATACTGCCCAATAGCCAAAGTTTTCTAGGGGGTTCACAACAATTACAAATCACAGATACAAATTCAGGACAGATAAAAGAAAGTACTTCACACTGTGCAATGCTAAACCACGGAATTAGTTTCCAGAAGATGGTCGCCAAGTGATGGTCGCCAAATTGGACAGCTTTAAAAGAGGGTAAGACAAATTCCTTGAGGATAAGGCTATCAATGGGGCTCTTCACACAACATGTTAACCCACACTCAGTAGTTGAGTGTGGGTTGTTTGTTGAACCGTGGGTTAGTATGTTGCCTGCACCCAGGGCATTTTCTGCAGGGTGGCTTGTTAACCACCCTGAACAACCCAACAACAAACTATGGCTTCTCAGGGTGGGTTGTTCAAGAAAAATGACCCACACTGCATGGTTAACAAGCCGGTGTGGTGTAGTGGCTAGAGTGTGGGACTGGGAGTCAAGAGATCCAGGTTCTGGTTCCCACTCAGCCATGGAAGCTCACTGGGTAACCTTGGGCCAGTCACAGAGTCTCAGCCCAACCTATCTCACAGGGTTATTGTTGTGAGGATAAAATGGAGGGGATTATGTATGCCATCTTGGATTCCTTAAAGAGGAAAAAAGGCAGGATATAAATGTAATAAATAAATAAACAAACCCATGGTTCAACAACAACCCACACTCAACCACTGAGTGTGGGTTAGCAAGTTGTGTGAACTCAGTCCATGGCTACTAGTCATGATGGCTATATGATACCTCCAGTAGAGGCAGTATGCCTATGTACACCAGTTGCTAGGAACATGACCAGGAGGGTGCTGTTGCACTTATGTCCTACTTGTGGGCTTCCCATAGGCAACTGGGTGGCCACTGTAGGAACAGAATGCTGGACTAGACAGACCTTTGGTCTGATCCAGCATGGCTCTTATGTTCTTATGAAATGAAGGTGATGGGTTTTGATTATCAACTGACAGAGAATTTGTAGTTGATAAATCATCTCTTAACTAATTGCTTGACTAAATTTTCATATTATCATGAAAATCTTACTACAGGTGCTGTCTTGATGTAATGAAGAAAGGATATAATGAACAAACATATCCTACCACACATTGTTCAAAGAAAAGGGCATCTTGAATGCTTTCTTTTTCAAACCTTCTTACAATGGCACACTAGACTCAACACACCCACAAAAATAAAGAGATGTATCCTTGACTTACATTTCTGCTGATTATAATTTACCATATTTATAATGTATAATTATAAATTATACTTTACCATATTCATTCATCAACTTAGCAGTTTAGGGCGCAGTCCTATGCATGTTTCGACAGACAAAAGTCCTACAACTCCCAGCATGCTCCAGCCAGAGTTGTAGGACTTTTGACAGTCTAAACATGCATAGGAGTATGCCCTAAACTGATTGAAGTTGAATCCTCAACACACACGTCTGGGAATAAATCCCACTGAACCCAGTGGAATATACTTTTGAATGGACACACATACAACCTGCTGTAATTGAATGTAGGGCTGATAAGGATATTATTGGATTTGGTTTCGGAAGAAGGTATGCCACCTGCTCAGGAAAACAACCCCTGGGACGATGCTTGTTGCTTCAAGGGACCCAGAGCAGCTTCAAGCTGATGGGTGTGTGTAAATTTTCCTTTGCTTTTATTATCTGCATCCGTTTCCCATGAATAAACTATAATTCTTTCACACAAGTGGATATGAGTCACATTGGTACCTTCAAATCTGTTTAGTATGGGTCCTGGCTGGATCAGGCCCCACGTTTAAGACAGGATAGCTCATGGCATTCATAGTATTTCAAAGGATTCAGCCCTGTGTTTACCAGGCTTGATTCAGTAGACATTCAGAACACGTTTTGACATCCCTGATAAGGCCTTCTAAACCAAAGCAGCTGATTTATTTCATTTAACAAATCAAATTAGCAACCATTAGCACATCCTAATTTCACAAGTATAAACTCGAGACAGGAAGGACAGGGAAGAACCCTGTTTAGCTGGAAGTTGCAGTTTTAAGATAAAAAAATGTGCTCAGCTATCCATTTCTTTCGCATCAGTTGGTCTTTGCTTTGAACGATAAATTTAATTATTTTCTTTGTTTAACCCTGCAGGGTATAAATTCAAGCATAATTTAGGGATGATTGCTCTGAGAAAATCAAACCATATTGTCAGAAAAACAGTTCTAGTCTTTTAAATGTACATGGTATTTTGATGCTATCATTAAATAACTGTATTAATGTACCACAGTGGTGCAGCTAGGTAATTTTAGATCCTGAAGTTAATTATCTAATGCCCTGCCCCTGCTTTAGATGGCCATGTATATTACTTCAAATGAGATGGACAAAACTAACATTTCTCCTCTCATTGCCCCCACAACCACCCTTCCATAGTTTACAACTGCTTCTACATTCCTCATATATTAGAACAGCAACAAAATTGTTTGCCAACCCTGATTTAAAAAAAAACAAAAACCCTCTGAGCATGGGTATTTTTGCATTTTAAGCTCACTTAAATCCTAGGACCATCATGACTACAGGACTAAAATACAGTTGCTTCTGCTGCCCTGATGCCCCCATTACCTGCCTCTCTCTGGGTCATCGTTTGGAGGCCCCCTGGGATCTGGAGCCTGGACTTTGGACCCAAAGTCCATCCACTCCTGTTTCATCCAGAAAATCCATTTTCAGATTTATACTGCAGTGTCACAACAGTTACCTTTACGTAATGTCATATGAACATTTATTTGAAATACATACTCTTTGGTACATGTTATAAACAGTGGCAAGCATGCAACTAATAAAAAATAAATATATTTTCAAATACTGTATAGTGTGTTTATCTCGCTTACCATAAGAGGAGTTGAGTATAATTACCACACAAGTTATTAATTCACTTGCTCTGCTTTTCAAATACAATTTCACAAAGAGTTACACAAAAGGAATGCTACATACATCAGTATTTGCAAATCTATTCACCACAGGAAAGACATTCATACTGAATAACAAACAAACAAAATATTTAAACTAATGGGTTTTAATGTTTCCAAATAATTTGTTAAACAAGACAAACTATATCATCAGTAACTTCATATTCATCCTCTGACCTAGATAAAATATAGACCATTTTGTACCAAAAATTGTAGCTGACAGAGCAGGTTACATTTGGAAATTCCAGTTACTGTAGAAATTAATGTCCAAGAATTAACAGTGCAATCCAATGTATATTTATTTCAAATTAAATTTACAGAGAACTTGGGAAGTCAGCTAAGGCTTCCTGGGAGAAAGCCCAATTGGCAATTGAACATAGTGGCACTGACTTCTGAGTAAACATCCATAGGACTGTGTGATTAAAAAAAATGGCACAGGCAACTCTTTCAGTGAATATTAATAATTCAATAATTAAATAGCTGAACAAGACATCATGCTTCTCACTTGCACCACCCATCTGCCTCCATCTGTTTCATGATCATCAAGAGGTGAAAGAAACTTTGCTATAAAATTTCTCCATCCCCCACCCCCTCACCATAAAGCACAAAAAGGTACCAATCCTAAAAACACTTAGGGAGCAATCCTATGGCCACTACTCAGTGGCTAGATGGCCATAGGATATGTCAGTTTCCAGGAACCGACCTCAGAGCCCGCACTCCGAGGTCGGTTCCTGGAGAACCGACCTTCCCCCCCTCCGGTGCTGCCTTGCAGGCAGCTCAGAACGGCCCATGCTCTGCGCTCTGAAGAGGAGCACAGAGAGGCAAAAACAGGGCATTCTGGAGGCATTCCAGGGCAGGAAAGGCAGAAATGCCAGTATGACACATCCTATATGTCATCTGGCAGTCTCCTCCCCCGCTCTGCCTTCTGGTGGCTAGACAGCCAAAATCAGCTGTCTAGCTGCAAATGCAGGGTGGCTGAAGTACGGAGGGGATGACCCCCTCATGCTTCTCCTGCCCTGCATTGGATAGGTGGTCACCTCTGAGTTCGGAGGCAGCCGCCTATCCCCACAGGATTGCACCCTTACTGAGGGAGCTGGTGTGTTGCTACATTCCTTTTCTCCTTTCCTGCCCTGGAATTAGGGATGACGGAGAATTCGGCCATGGATTGCAGTGAGCACGAATGCACTGGCATTCGGCCCCCCGAAATCCGTGGCGGAACGGCCTCCCACCCCCCCGCCCCCCCGCGGATTCCCCTCAGGAGGAAGCTTACCTGGGGCAGATGTTCCGGCGGCGGCAGCTCCAGCAGCAGCGGCGGCTGGTCTTTCAACCGGCTGCCGCGGCCGCCATTTGCATCTGGTGTTTGCCGTCATAGGCTACCTAAGTATTTATGTAGCCTATCACGGCAGGCAAAAAACAAAACAAAAAACAGCATATGCAAATGGTGGCAGCTACGGTGGCCGCCATTTGCGTTTCCTGTTTTTTGCCATTTTAGCCTACGTAGGTTATTACGTAGGCTATTACGGCGAAAAAAAGGGGGAATGCAAATAGCATATTGGGCGCTATTTACGTTCCTTTTTTTTCGCCGTAATAGCTTACGTAAATATTTATGTAGGCTAAAACGGTGGGAAAAAAAGGAATGCAAATAGCACCCACTACGCTATTTGCGTTCCCCTTTTTTTTCGCCGTAATAGCCTACGTAAATATTTATGTAGGCTAAAACGGTGAAAAATAGGGAACGCAAATGGCGGCTGCTGTAGCCGCCGCCATTTGCGTACACTTTTTTTTTTTTGCCTGCTGTGATAGGCTACATAAATACTTACGTAGCCTATCATGGCAGCCTGGCTGGACGCAAATGGTGGCCGCTATGGCGGCCGCCATTTGCGTCTGCAGCAGCCAGTCCGCAGCCAGAACTCCGGCTGCGGACAGCCCTGGCCGGCTGCTCCGCAGAGCCGCAGCAGAGCGGAGCCGGCCAGGCAGGATTCCGGGGGGGAGGACCAGATTGCCTCCCCCCCATCAAGGATTCCGGGGGGAGGAACGGAGCACCTCCCCCCCACTGCAAATCAATCCGCGAAAAGGTAAGTGACTTTCATACATCCCTACCTGGAATTATGGGAGTGGGACAGGAGGGTGCAGTGGCTTGGTCTGGCTGTTGGTGGTGGAGTGTAGTTTGGAGAACTGTCAAGAACAAGTTTAAGCATCAGGAGTTTTAAGGGTGATACAGTAATGAGGTCCCCAACCACAAACAGATCTTAGTTAAGAGTATGTAAATCAGATTTATTTGTTCTTTTAATAAATGGTTCAAAACAATGGGGGCATATTTTCAAGAGGAGGATAAGGGTCTAGGCCATTCACATCTCCACCCCCTTACTTCCTAATGGCACATTATATCTAAACGGTGTAAGGAAAAAGGAGAACATAATAATAATAATAGTTTAAATAATGAAAAATTAAGTTTCAAATAGCTATGTAACTTCAGATTACATATTACTTTTAAATTTAGATTGTAAGCTTCTAAGGGCAGAGACCTGACTTTTTTGCTTATGATTCTCTGTAAAGTACCACATATATTGTAAATACCAAAGTCTGTGCATCTTCCAGAAGCAGCTGAAGACAAGAGTTATTCAAACTGTCTTTTGGTGGCCAGCAAAAGGGAAAAATAAGGTTGATTAGCATATTGTTACCAGCCCTGACCTTTGGGATGAAGTAGGCTATACATCCAATCAATTAATTAAATAAGTAATGCATCAAATATGGACAACAATAATTATGTAATTTTTTTCTACCTCAGATAAAATAGCGACCCTATCATATGGATAGAAGAAAGCCCCATGGGGCTTATTCTCAAGTACAGGGGCTTACTCTCAAGTAAGGGCAAAGCTGATATATGGGGGAAGTGTGTGTGTGGGGGGGATAGGGAGAACAAGAGAAAAGCTGCTTTACTTAACAAATTTATTTAAAGCCCATCAGGGTTGCTTTGAATGTGCAAACCCTCACCCTCTGCAGGAACAGCCAAGAATAAAAGCAGTAGGCTGCAGCCTTCTCCAACCAGGTGCCCTCCCGATTTGTTGGACGACAACTCCCATTGGCTCCAGGCAGCATACTGGCCATGCTGGATGGTGGGGGGAATGATAGGATTTGCAGTCCAATACAGGGAGGCTACCAGGTTGGGAAAGGCTGGCTGAAAGACGTGATGAAGAAGTTCTGCGCCCCAGGCCAGCGTTGTGCAGAGGCAGGCTAGGTGGCCACTACATTGGGTCTCTCAATATATCCTCATGTATATGTGTCCTCAGAAGTAAGGCATATAGGTTTTACCAGGGTTTCATTTCAGGTATTTTTTATCACTTTAATTTAATTTTTAAAATTTCTTGTAATTTGTTTTTCACTCATAAACTCCCCTCCTTCTCTCTGCCCCCCACCTTTTTCAGCTTCCACCAGCACCAAACTAACTGAGTTGCTAACCTATCTGAGTCTGATGTTGACTAGTGTGTCCTCAGTTACCACACAACTCCAGAACTGTCTGGGCTTGCTGAGGGGCCACAGGCTCGAGGAGGCTGAAAAGGCCACCCATCAGCAGGCAGGAGAGCACCACCCTCCAGCTCAGCATCACTGTCTCCAGCAGCAGCTTCAAGAAGGCAGCTACCAAGCCCTAGAAGCCTGACCCACATGGCACCTTCCCTGAAACTGGACAGTGATGGGGCAGGCGCAGTCCCAGATGCAGGGACAGCATTAGCAGCAACGCTGGCAAAGGAGTCTGACAAGCAGGCACCTCCTCCATCTCGAAGGGAGGGAAGGCTGCAAGAGGGTAAAGTAACCCTTTCCGACAGGACTGAAGTGCCCTCCTTGCCGGGTTAGGGCTGCCTAGCCCAGGCGGGCTCTCGGGTGGGGGCGGGGGCAGCGTAATTCACTGCTCTTCCCACTCTGCATGTGCCCACTTCATGATAATGGTGGCAAGAAGTAGCTGCAGCCTGCAAAAGCAGCAGTGGCGGTGGCTGCACTAGGACTTGGTACAGTCTCTCAGGTGCTTCCAGTTGCTCGCCCCGCAGCAGTAGGCTGGGACCCAGCTCCGGAAAATGTACTGGGATGACGACTCTGTGAGACCCGGAATGACTACACTTCTGCCACTCACACTCCTAAACGCAAATGTGAGCAGAAGTGCTTTTTTTTCAAGAAATGTTTGCAAATTCCCAAATTTGCAATCACATAAAAATGCATTTTTTTTTTAAAAAAAGTGCACTTTGCAATGCACTTTTAAAAAGTACACATTTTCATGGGAAAAAGTGTGCACTTTTGAAAAATACACACAGAAATGTGCCCTTTCCCCATTCAAACACGTCAAGAAACAGGTCAAAAATGAAAATGGGAGCAAGCCCAAATGAGCTTCGAAGTGATTTTCAAAGCATTTAGTCCATCTCAAAAATAACTGGTGCTGCCATCCTTAAAAATGAGGAATCCTGATTTATTCATGTTAGCACTATGACCAAAGCCTCTCTAAGCAACAAGTTGAGTTGATATTAGCCCTACCTTGACTTCTACAAATAATGTACTGGGCCCTGAGATCCATCAGAATTATTTCAGACTAGCAAAATTCCCAATAAACGCTGGGGATGTTAGTCTCTCTGTACAGGGCCAGGCCTGCTATTAGGCAGGTTGAAGCAGTCGCAGATGCGGGGAGGTGGCAGCAAGATGCTGGAGGAGAGACCTGTGTGTCCTGCATTTTGTTCTGCACCTCCTAAGTTAGCCTGTGCCTTCAGGTGCAGAAGAGGATGCTGTCCCAACATCAGTGCTGAAGATTCTTCTGCCAGTCCAGCAGCTTTTGTACATGGAGGGGGCATCATCTTGTTCTTGGCCTCTGGCAACAAAATGTCTTGGGCCAGCCTGCCTCTGTATGCCCCAAAACAGAGGTTACTTCTGTGTGTTGACCTCTGTATGCCCATATTCATTCTTGTGATCCTTTATGTTCACGTCTGCTAATCAGGGCCAGGGTAATCTTGGTAACTGGTTGCTAGGCGTTCAGACAGGTCTAAGATGAAGGTAAGGATTGCTGGCATATAATTCCTGTTTTCTCTGTGATTTTGTATGTAGGGCCGAAAAATCACTGACAGTCAGGAAGCCATAGCAGTTACGTGGCTGTAGACTTGACAGTTTCACAGTTGCTACTAATTCCAGGTGACAGAGTGAGCATATTCCCTAATGCCAGTGTTTACTGGGCACAATCCCAGTGGAGTATCTTAACATTTTCCATAAAGGACATTATTAAAACTGTTAGAATAGGGTGACATTAATGTTTGTATAAATCATTATTCCAAATCTTTTCAAGCAGTATATTAATTTTTCAATAGACGTAGCATGTATAGCAGAGGAAAGAGCTTGGTGTCTGGACTGGGAATAGAATCATTAATAATATAATAGTCAAATAATTTATCTAGTGAATTCCATTACCATTTTGAATGATATATTCATCTTGTTTCCGAATCTGGTTCTAAGCAGGCCTTGTATAACTACATTTATCAGCTCATATTTTAAATCCATAAATCTTATTTTCTGCACCAACTGGTTGTTTCAATGGTCAAACATGCTTAATCACATAGCAAAAAACACTATTATTTGTTCAGCATAATTATACTGTTTGCTACCTAGCTGACTTTGAGAAGCGCACACCTCTTACATTTGGGGGAAAAATCTACTGCACGAATCATCGAATTATAGGATTGAAAGGAATCCTGTAAATGATTTAGTCTACTAGCATCCTAGAACACCCTATTCCAAAAGTATCCCTGATATGCATCTGCCCAGCTTTTGGACAACCCACCAGGAAGTTCTTATATGTAGGGGATCAAAATAGACATTTGTTTAAATCCGTATCTAGGAGCTACATCTTTTTTTTTTTTAATTGTTTTTACCCTGCGGTATGCACAGGGTCACCGGTCTGGATTTCAAAAGCCTCTCTACTGCCATGCCAGGGTCCTGATCTGGATGGAGCCCCCAGCACCTACTCTGGAGTAAAAACGAAAGAAAGACTTAGCTGCAGATTTAAAGTAATGTCTGCCTTGGCCTTTAGACTCATTAGGTTGGATCTAGACTAAGTTAATTGAACACACGTGCCATTGAAATCAATGGGATAAGTTAGTCATCACTTAAGTTAAGTCTCATTGATTTTAATGGGAGAAATTCAACTAACTTAGTTTGGAACTACCCCAATGAAATTAGTGGAACTTACAAAGAACAAGTTTGGAAAACTATCTGCCAGAAACAGTTTGCCAGAGGGAGCAATCCTATGGCTGCTAGTCAGTGGCTAGACGGCCATAGGATATGTGGTTTTCCGGGAACCAGCCTCGGAGCCCATGCTCCGAAGTCGGTTCCTGGAGAGCTGACCTTCGCCCCCTTCCACGCTGCCTCGGAGGCAGCACGGAACGGCCCTGCACTCCGTGCTTGGAAGGAGAGAGCAGAGTGGCTAAAATGGGGCATTCTGGGGGGTGTTCTGGGGCAGGGAAGGCAGAAATGCCAGTATGACACATCCAACACAGCCTCCTCCCCCACTCTGCCTTCCTGCGGCTAGACAGCCGAAATTGGCTGTCTAGGTGCAAATGCAGGGCAGGAGAAGTGGGGAGGGAACAATTCTTCACTGCCATAGGACAAGACAATTTGTGTTTGCTCCAGAGCCCTTAAACCAGAGGTAGACAACCTGCTTTCCTCCAGATGTTTTGGGCAGCAAATCCCACAATCCCTGATCATTGCCTACACTGGCTGGGGCTTATGGGAGTTGTAGTCCAAAACATCTAGAAGATGCTAGGTTGCCTAGTCCTGCAAGACAGAAGCCTTGCTGTTTTGGGGGATATATTTACAACCCCTTAGAGCAGATAGAGGTGGGGAACCTATTGCCCTCAAGATGTTGTTGGGCTACAACACTCATCTTGCCTTATCACTGGCCATGCTGGAGCTGATGGAGGTTGGAGTCCAAAATAATCTAGAGGGCCATAGGTTCCCTACTCCACCTTTACAGAAAATACCTCTCAGGACAGTGCTTATAACCCCTTTCCTATTAGAACAGAATTTTAACATTCCCCCAGTCCTTTTAATACCTGAATAGAAAACTGACTTCAGAAAAAGATTTTTTAAAGGGGTAGGGAGGCAGGAGAGCATATATTTCAAACCTACTGTTCAACCATAACTATGAAAGAGCTCTCACCAATGAATAAGTCAGTTAAGGCTTAAGCACACACACAAATATCACCCTGAAACAGTCCAGCAACTGTCTACTTTTAGACACATACTAGTACATTTGTTGCTGGTGTGGATCTAGACTTGCATCCTTTTGTCATATGGTCATATTATAATTGAGATTAAAGGTTGATATTGGGAGTCTGACCTAAAGCCAGAAGTTTCTAGTCTTGCTTGCTGGCAGTCTTACAAAACACTGGAGGTTTCTGTGAAGTGCACAAGGTCTATTGTCTGTTATAATCAAAGTTTACTTCAATTGGAGGTTTTACCTAGTAGACAAGGCCTTTGTGTCTGCTAAAAAGATATTATTCTAGCTGTTCCTGCAAAAGCTTCTACTGTATGTAGAGAGTGGTTGAAAAACTGCAACATTTCCTGGAAAAGCATTAAATTAGAAGTTTAATTTGATAGGATTAATTTGGACAGTTAGGAAAAATGCTTCTCTCAAAGTTTCAGCTGTGATTTCATTTAAAGATGGGAATTCTGTCCTCTCCTAAGCTCTGCTGGGCTTTTTTTTTTTTTTTTTTTGGCATCTCCATCCTCCAGAAGGGCAATTTCCATTAGACAGGCCTCAAAGCCTCTCTAACTTTCCCTCTATGCTGGAGGCATAGTTGGGGGCTGGGAGGGGTGAGGAAGCCACCACAAAACACCCTGCAGTGACTGGGAGGAGCCAGGAGGTATTCTCTGACTGGGAGGGTGGGGGGAACGGACTCCAAGGTTGGAGCTCAGTGTAACATCTTGGAGGGGTTTTCCTAAACAGCCTACGGCCCCTGGGATACTGATTATGGACCATATGATAGTTCTGAAAGGGTATTTGCTATTCATTCTTCTCTGACTTGATGGTTATTTCTTGCAAGTTAAAGTATATAATTTGAACACGTAATCCAGTAGCTGACTTGTGTACTCATAACGGGGGTATAAGCTCATGCCAGAAATCATAATGAGTTAATGGTTATTTGTTGCAACTGAAAGCATCTAATTTTAAAATTCAGCCCAACAGCTGAGTTGTGCACTCTAAACTGAGATATAAGTTCATGCCAGAATCCTGGGTGCTTTCAGACATAGGGTTTGTAGCGCTATCCATCAAAAGGCATCATGTTGGTATTTTGTCATTTAATTGATTTTTTGTAAAAAGAAAAAAAAATACAGAGGAAGTTGTAGGACAACCCAGGAGGGTTACAAGTGGATGACATCATCATCTACAACCCCCCCCCCCAATTCCATGAATGAAGCAGGGCAGCCTCATCTGGAAGCACCCTGGGAAACTATGCATTTGTCTCTTCTGCAATGTAACCCTCTGAATAACATTGACCAAGCTATACAGTCCAACTGAAGTCTCTTTCTCTGTCTGTCTGTCTGTCTGTCTGTCTGTATATTTGCACTTCTATAAAAAAGCGCACTACAACAAGCCTTAGGCGTTAGACTACAAAAAAACATGCAACTGTATCACTTTTCCAACGGCAGCTGGAACCTGTTCACACTTCACCTGATCAGGACAAATAGCTACTGTGGGAATATAGAAATTAGGAATGAAAAAGCCCCACTAGATTCAGATAAATGCATTAATCATGCACTGGGTAGAAGAACTGAGCAGGGGGTTGGACTCGATGCTCTTATAGGCCTCTTCCAACCCTACTATTTTATGATTCTATGAATTCTTTCTGTGTGCAGAAGCCGTGACACAGAGGAACAGAGGAAGGAGTGGCATGGCTTTTTCTTTAGTTTCTGTTTTTTGCTCTAGGAGTGTTGTAGAGTTATGGGTTGTTCTAGGGTTATCCTGGAGTTGTTTAAGCCTCACATAACCCATGCCACCCGGGTTTGCATAACACAACAAGCCATGGTGCATGCCCACCACAGCTTGCATATTCAGAATGGCGACTGACATACACCATGGCATGCCACAGGTGAATTAACCCATCGTGGCTGACTGACTCAGTGGGATTTACTTCTGAGTAGACATGCATAGGATTGCTCCATCATTCTTTTATTCCCCTTCCCTCTTCTATTAATATTGCAATATTTTTTCCTTAATGGCATGTAAGGAGGGAAGGCTATTTCACAGGTACATGCTGTCTGACAAATACAACCATTTCCCCCACCCCCCCGAAGCCTAGTTCCAGTGATTTGGCCTCTTCCCTTGCTCTTAACTCATATAAAGGCTGCTAATGAAATGGAAGTGTTATTAATAAACCATCAGTGTTACTAATAAACAACCCCAAGGTGAGTTTTCCATTCTCACAAGACATTCACTTCTGTAGCACTCTCTCCCATGGTAACTGATAGTATAAATGGGAATTCACTCCAATCCCTGACTTGTTTACATATTCAAGGGGTGAGTCAGAGGTCAAAGAGTGTGGAAGGAGATCAGGCTTAAATGACGACTTTTTAATTGGAGGAGCTCATGAATTATTCATCACATTTAATTGTAAATCAATACTTAAATATGCTGGCCAGTAAATCAGCAGCCAGTTATTGGTCCCAGCTCTGCAGTAATTGGAAGCTTGCTAGTAACCACTCAAATTACTGTTGACCTAATTTGGGCCTTCCCACATAAGTAATATTGTTCTTCAAAGTCTCTAGGATGGTACTTTAGGGAATCATCATTCAGGAAACACAGGTTCCTTGCATTTCTTACTAATGCACCACAGTAGTTATTTACCCATATTATTTCCAAGTAGCTAATATGTAGTAATTTCCTATTATGCTTACAGTAAACCACAGTCATTCTGTGTAATTCAAGAACTGACTTAAAATCAACTGCAAGCTTAATATATCCATAGTAAAGTCTCTCTCCGCTCCATGGATAAAGCTATAAACCATCACTGTTTTCAGATGACAAAAACACTAAACTGAATGCATGGGGCAGGAAGGATGGTACATTTATTAGAAAAAACATTAATTAAAATGTGTGTAGAGAGCCTTGCACATACAGCTGATCATACAGTGTCTCTCTACACATATTCTAATGAATGCATGTGTGTCAGAGATGGTTCTGCTGCCCCTATGCTACACTTACATTCATTTTAGCCTTTTTGAATTTTTGAAAAGTGTTTGTATCTGCCTTTATTGTAAATATTAAAATTAAAGTAGTTAACATTAAAAATATCCTACCATAAAATCCCATCAAGAAGAAAAGGAATATGCAGATGTAACAGGAAACCTAGCTTTTAAATGCTTGCCTTTAAAAAAAACAATTGTAAGATGATGCTAGCAATTATTTCTGTTAAGAGGTAGGTTAACAGGTTGAACAAAGTCTTGTAGTAGAATTATGTGAAGGTTTGAGGCCTACAGAGGCAAAGGGGGGAAAGGTCAGGCTTAGAGGCCTGGAGTTTTCTGTTGGGAGGCAGTAACCCTGAGAAGAGTAGTTTCATTTCTCCACTTACCTTTCATTTCTTCAGGTTTGAAGCAGTACTTTCAATTTTGTGGGAGGGAGGTATATAAAGAGAGCAAGAGACCCAGTAAGGGCAGAGACAGCCAGAACCTGAAGTGCGAGCAAAGTCTGAAGAGTGAGCAGGAAGAAGCAACCTAGAAAAATCTAAGGACAACTAGGGTAAAGAACTTGCATTTTGCAACTTTTATTTTCTTTTAATGCCTTTTGTATCTCTCAGCTCTAGTGTATAAATACCTTTCACTGTAATTTGTTTACCTTAAATTGACTAGTGAACTGTTGTGTCTAGAGTGTCGGTCACCATACATCTACAGCCGAAACCCCACATTACTCAGAAGGGGAAGTTTAAAAGAAGGAAGGTGGGACTCTTAAGGAGGCAAGGGATCCTTAAGGGGTTGCTCAGGGGGTCCAGGTCATAAGGGGAACCTTGACAACTTACACTTCAGACTCAGAGCAAAAAGTGTTTTGTGGGTTTTTTGCCATCTGATCACTGTAAAATGGTCTGCTCTATCTAATTTTGCCTAACTGGAATAACGGGATTTTAAAAAAGTACCTTACTGTTCCATTAATGTCTGTGGATGTTTCCTCAGGAGGCAATTCAAGTGTGTGCTTGAATATGTTCGTCAGAGGGGGGAATAAAGAAAGGGGGGGGAGTTTTTGCAGTTTGAATGGAAAGAGCCCCCCCCCCCCCCGTATCTGGAGTTAGATGGAAACTGGGGTACAGCCTTAGCTATGTTTGTGCATGTACATGTGTGCACAAAAGGAAGTTCTTCACACAGCATATAGTTAACTTATGGAATTCA
This sequence comes from Heloderma suspectum, assembly GCF_057233095.1. NCBI lineage: Eukaryota > Metazoa > Chordata > Lepidosauria > Squamata > Helodermatidae > Heloderma > Heloderma suspectum. The sequence goes on from NC_139460.1 coordinate 236,462,983, forward strand.
CTACTACAGGGTGTAGTGATGGCCACCAATTTGGATGGCTTTAAAAGGGGGTTGGATACATTCCTGGAGGAAAAGGCGATCAATGGCTACTAGTCCTGATGGCTATGTACTATCTCCAGTACAGAGACAATGAGAACCTCTGGGGAACATGGGTGGGAGGGTGCTGTTGCGCTCACGCCCTGCTTCTGGGTTCCTGGTCGACAGCTGGTTGGCCACTGTGTAAACAGAATGCTGGACTAGATGGACCCTTGGTCTGATCCAGCAGGGCTCTTCTTATGTTCTTACGTAAGTGATCTCTTGGGATCTGCTGCGTGTCAAAAGATGGTGGGTGGGTTAAGTTCCATTGAAGTCAATGGAACAAGTCAGTTTCCCCCTAACTTACGTCCTGTTGATTTCAATGGGAACTCAGAACAACCAATGTAGTCTGGATCTGGAGCCAGTGGATTGTGTGCAGATGATAACGATGTTGGAAGAAGTCTGCCAAGTTCATAGGAAATAGTTCGCTCGCATCGATTCTCAAGTAAAGTATCCTTTTCTTTTCATGGCATCCAAGTACTGGAATACTTTTAAAAACTTCCCACTGACTTATAGACCAGTCCTGTACTCCAATGAGCAGTGGTAGTGGACAATAGGATCCAGCACTAGAGTTTCAGTGCTAGAGGAAAAAAATCACTGCCTTTTTCTTCCGCTGTGATCCATCTTGGCACTCTGTGCTGGAGTAGCAGCAGCCACTGGTGGTTCTATACAAGCCCTCTGAGCCCTCTTGCACGTTACCAGGAGTGCTAAAAAGGATCTGCCAATGAGTAGCTGGTTCCATTTTTTTCATTGACAAAAAAAGAGATGTGAAATGGTGCCCTGCCTGTGTGTTCCATAGGGAGGGTAACTCATGCATCCTCCTGAGGGGGAGAAGATGGTCAACTTTCCACCTCACTTACTACAGTAGAAGTAGAAAAAACAGAAGCCTGACTAACTTGTGCTTCCAGTTCTGCTGCTTGGAATGTCTGAAACAACTCTCAGAGAAAGCCCATTTGTAGTGCAGATGTGCCACACAAAGACCGGGCTGCAGGAGAGGTGGTGGAGTATGAGGTGTATGTGAATATACCTCATCCTAAGTGCCACTGGATAGACCTTGGGGGTGTTTCCACCAGCGATTTACTCCGAGCTGGCTGCGTGTGGAGGTCGTTAGGGATACATGATGTCATGGCCATGTAGCAGCCACCCCAGAGCTTGTCAGGGAAAAACCGGGTTTCCTGAGACTGCTTAAAGTCTGATTCTTTTCTTCAAGTTGGGTTCTCAGGGGTATAGTTGCTGTGTGCCCCAACCCCCGCATTGACCTCGGGTATGCTAGCCCTTAATGGATCACTGCCTTGTTGTGGCGAAGGGGCTTGCGTAACTCAGTGAAGCCATAAGCTATGCCGTGCAGGGCTACCCAAGACGGACAGGTCATGGCAGAGAGTTCTGACAAAATGTGGTCCACTGGAGAAGGAAATGGCAACCCACTCCAGTATTCTTGCCAAGAAAACCCCATGGAATGTATCACGAGGCTAAAAGATATGATGCCGGAACATGAGCCCCTCAGGTCGGAAGGTGTCCAATGTACTACTGGGGAAGAGCAGAGGGTATTTCCAAGTAGCGCCAGAAAGAGTGAAGTGGCTGGGCCAAAGCCGAAAGGACACTCAGCTGTGGATGTGTCTGGTGGTGAAAAGAAAGTCCAATGCTGTAAAGAACTATATTGTTTAGGAACCTGGAATGTAAGATCAATGAATCAAGGTAAGCTGGAGGTGGTCAAACATGAGATGGCAAGATTGAACATCAACATCTTGGGAATCAGCGAACTAAAATGGACAAGCATGGGTGAATTTAATTCAGGTGACCATTATATCTACTACTGTGGGCAAGAATCCCTTAGAAGAAATGGAGTAGCACTCATAGTCAACAAAAGGGTGGGAAAAGCAGTACTGGGGTACAATCTCAAAAATGATAGAATGATCTCAGTACGAATCCAAGGCAAACCATTCAACATCGCACTAATTCAAGTCTATGCCCCAACCACTGAGGCCGAAGAAGCTGAGGTTGATCGGTTCTATGAAGACCTACAACACCTTCTAGAACTAACACCCAAAAAAGATGTCCTCTTCATCATAGGGGATTGGAATGCTAAAGTAGGAAGTCAAGAAATCACTGAGATGACAGGCAAGCATGCCCTTGGTGTACAAAACGAAGCAAGACAAAGGCTAATAGAGTTTTGCCAAGAGAACACGCTGATCATAGCAAACACTCTTTTCCAACGGCACAAGAGGGGACTCTACACATGGACATCACCAGATGGTCAATATCGAAAGCAGATTGATTATGTCCTTTGCAGCCAAAGATGAAGAAGCTCTATACAGTCAGTAAAAACAAGACCTGGAGCTGACTGTGGCTCAGATCATGAGCTGCTTCTTGCAAAATTTTGGCTTAAATTGAAGAACGTAGGGAAAACCACCAAACCATTCAGGTATGACCTAAATCATATCCCTTATGAATCTACATTGGAGGTGATGAATAGATTTAAGGGATTAGACCTGATAGACAGAGTGCCTGAGGAACTATGGACGGAGGTCGGTAACATTGTTCAGGAAGCAGCAACTCAATCCATCCCAAAGAAAAAGAAATGCAAGAAAGCCAAGTGGCTGTCTGATGAGGCTTTACAAGTAGCTGAGGAAAGAAGGGAAGTGACAAGCAAGGGAGAAAGGGGAAGATATATCCACAAAGCTAGTGGAGATGACAGTATTCCAGCTGAGCTATTTAAAATCCTAAAAGATGATGCCATTAAAGTGCTGCGCTCAATATGCCAACAAATTTGGAACACTCAGCAGTGGCCACAAGACTGGAAAAGGTCAGTTTACATTCCAGTTCCAAAGGAGGGCAATGCCAAAGAGTGTTCAAACTACTGTACAATTGCACTCATTTCACATGCCAGCAAGGTTATGCTCAAAATCCTACAAGCTAGGCTTCAGCAGTATGCGAACCAAGAACTACCGAAAGTACAAGCTGGGTTTCGAAGAGGCAGAGGAACTAGAGATCAAATCGCCAACATTTGCTGGATCATGGAGAAAGCAAGAGAATTCCAGAAAAACGTCTATTTCTGCTTCACTGACTACGCTAAAGCCTTTGATTGTGTGGATCACAACAAACTGTGGCAAATTCTGAAAGAGATGGGAGTACCAGCCCACCTTACCTGTCTCCTGAGAAACCTGTACGAGAGTCAAGAAGCAACAGTAAGAACCAGACATGGAACAACCGATTGGTTCAAAATTGGGAAAGGAGTACGACAAGGCTGTATATTGTCGCCCTGCTTATTTAACTTATATCCAGAGTACATCATGAGAAACGCCAGGTTGGATGAATCTAGGGATATACGAAAGTCACTTACCTTTCTGCGGATTATGTTGATGGTGGGGGGGAGGCGTTCCGTCCTTCCCCCCGGAATCCTCAACAGGGGGGAGGCGATCCGTTTCTCCCCCCCTGGAATCCTCCACAGCTGGCTGTGCTCCGCGGCAGCTCTGCGGAGCAGCCAGCCAGGCCCAGCCCAGCCCAGAGCCCTCCGCAGCCGGATTTCCGGCTGCGGGGGCTCTGGGGAAAAAGCAAAACAAACCACATACGCAAATAGCGGAGGCTACGGCCGCCGCCATTTGCGTTCCTTCTTTTTGGCCAGCTTAGTCTCCGTAAATATTTACGTAGACTATGACGGTGAAAATAAAGGGGAAAGCAAATAGCGTAGTGGGCGCTATTTGCGTCCCTTTTTGATTCACCATTTTAGCCTACATAAATATTTACGTAGGCTAAAACGGTGAATCAAAAAGGGACGCAAATAGCGCCTGCTATGCTATTTGCGTTCCCCTTTATTTTTGCCGTCATAGTCTACGTAAATATTTACGTAGACTAAGACGGCCAAAAAGAAGGAACGCAAATGGCGGCGGCCGTAGCCACCGACATTTGCATATGCGTTTTTTTTTGTTGTTTTTTTAACCCAGCCATGATAGGCTACGTAAAGATTTACGTAGCCTATCACATCTTGTAAAAACAAACAAACACAAGACTGCAAGTGGCGGAGCCGCCGCTGCCCAGAACATCTGCCCCAGGTAAGTCTCATCCCGGGGGGGATCCGCAGGGGGGCCGGGGCGTGGCAGGCCATTCCGCCATGGAGTTCGGGCGGCTGAATGCACTGGCATTCGGCCTCACCGAGATCTGTGGTGGAATTCTCTGACATCCCTAGATAAATCACAGGTCGGAATTAAGATTGCCAGGAGAATTATCAACAACCTCAGATACGCAGACGATACCACCCTAATGGCAGAAAGCGAAGAGGATCTAAAGAGCCTCTTGTTGAGGGTGAAAGTAGAGAGTGCAAAAGCTGGTTTGAAACTCAGCATTTAAAAAAATGAAGATCATGGCATCTGGCCCCATCGCTTCCTGGCATATAGAAGGGGAAGAAATGGAAGCAGTGACAGATTTTATTTTCTTGGGCTCCAAGATCACCGCAGATGGTGACTGTAGCCATGAAATTAAAAGACGCTTGCTCCTTGGGAGGAAAGCTATGGCAAACCTAGACAGCATAGTAAGAAGCAGAGACATCACCTTGCCGACAAAGATTCGTATAATCAAAGCTATGGTTTTCCCAGTAGCAACATATGACTGTGAGAGCTGGACTATAAGGAAGGCTGAACGCCGAAGAATTGATGCTTTCGAACTGTGGTGCTGGAGAAGACTCTTACGAGTCCCCTGGACTGCAAGGAGGTCAAATCAGTCCATCCTAAAGGAAATCAACCCTGACTGCTCATTGGAAGGACAGATACTGAAGCTGAAGCTCAAATATTTTGGCTACCTAATGTGAATATTTTGGCTACCACTGTTGAGTGTTCCAAATTTGTTGGCATATTAAGTGCAGCACTTTAACAGCATCATCTTTTAGGATTTTAAATAGCTCAGCTGGAATACTGTCATCTCCACTAGCTTTGTGGATATATCTTCCCCTTCCTCCCTTGCTTTTCACTTCCCTTCTTTCCTCAGCTACTTGTAAAGCCTCATCAGACAGCCACTTTGCTTTTTTGCATTTCTTTTTCTTTGGGATGGATTTAGTTGCTGCCTCCTGAACAATGTTATGGACCTCTGTCCATAGTTCCTCAGGCACTCTATCAGGTCTAATCCCTTAAATCTATTCATCACCTCCACTGTATTCATAAGGGATATGATTTAGGTCATACCTGAATGGTTTAGTGGTTTTCCCTACGTTCTTCAATTTAAGCCAGAATTTTGCAAGAAGCAGCTCATGATCTGAGCCACAGTCAGCTCCAGGTCTTGTTTTTACTGACTGTATGGAGCTTCTCCATCTTTGGCTGCAAAGTACATAAGCAATCTGATTTCGATATTGACCGTCTGGTGATGTCCATGTGTACAGTTGCCTCTTGTGCTGTTGGAAAAGAGTGTTTGCTATGATCAGCGTGTTCTCTTGGCAAAACTCTACTAGCCTTTGTCCTGCTTCGTTTCGTACACCAAGGCCATGCTTGCCTGTAATCCCGGTGATTTCTTGACTTCTTACTTTAGCATTCCAATCCCCTATGATGAAAAGGACATCTTTTTTTGGTGTTAGTTCTAGAAGGTGTTGTAGGTCTTCATAGAACTGATCAACCTCAGCTTCTTCGGCCTCAGTGAGTGGGACATAGACTTGAATTACTGTGATGTTGAATGGTTTGCCTTGGATTCATACTGAGATCATTCTATCGTTTTTGAGATTGTACCCCAGTACTGCTTTTCCCACCCTTTTGTTGACTATGAGTGCTACTCCATTTCTTCTAAGGGATTCTTGCCCACAGTAGTAGATATAATGGTCACCTGAATTAAATTCACCCATGCTTGTCCATTTTAGTTCGCTGATTCCCAAGATGTCGATGCTGAATCTTGCCATCTCATGTTTGACCACCTCCAGCTTACCTTGATTCATTGACCTTACATTCCAGGTTCCTAAACAATATTGTTCTTTACAGCATCGGACTTTCTTTTCACCACCAGACACATCCACAGCTGAGTGTCCTTTCGGCTTTGGCCCAGCTGCTTCACTCTTTCTGGCGCTACTTGGAGATTCCCTCTGCTCTTCCCCAGTAATATATTGGACACCTTCCAATCTGACGGGCTTATCTTCCAGCGTCGTATCTTTTAGCCTTGTGATACGTTCCATGGGGTTTTCTTGGCAGGAATACTGGAGTGGGTTGCCATTTCCTTCTCCAGTGGACCACATTTTGTCAGAACTCTCCGCCATGACCTGTCCGTCTTGGGTGGCCCTGCACGGCATAGCTTATGGCTTCACTGAGTTATGCAAGCCCCTTCGCCACAACAAGGCAGTGATCCATGAAGGGGTATATATATTTATGCCTATATTATTACCTTACACAAGATTTATGTAATATAGATGGAAGGAACTTGAAGCATCCAACCATGTGCACCATCACATTAATATAAATTCTTTTGAAATTCAGGGGTAGTTTTTGAGAAAGAATGGGGATAAGGAATACCATGTTCATAGGCATCTTTAAATATTGAACAGGCAATTGCAAACAGCTAATATCAAGGACAGTCCTATTTATGTTGAGGCCACTTTTCCAATTCCTACTGAGAGCTTGATCACTTTTCATAAATCAGAGAGACAGAAATTTTATTCTGAGCTTCCTAAGGTCTAGTTGTCCGTATTCCATTAGACAAGATAAAAGTTCAGGTGATCCATCAGAAGCAGGCAAGGAGGCACAGTTTCAGTCCCTGGATCCAAGATGATGATGATGATGTGGGAAGGGGGGCTACCTACCCACCACAATCTACTGGTATGTGCAAGTGTTTATTTGTTTGTTAGTTTATTTATTTATTTTGGCTATGGGTGCTTCCTGATGGACGGTTCCTGGTGCTACCTATCAAAAGACATCGTGCAGTTAGTCCATCTCCCTAATGGATTTTGTTAAAGGATTTTCTTAATGGATTTTCTGTGGTAAGAAAAAAAAAAGATGGAGCAGTGGGAAAACATGTGAAAGTTACAAATGGAAGATGTCATCATCTGGATCCCTGTAAAATTCCAGGAATGAGGAAGAAAGATAGGATAATAAGAGCCTTTTCTGAAAACACTTGTCTGTGTCCCAAACAGTCAGATATGGTTAACCTCTTGGAGAAAGCCTGTCTCTTAAATTCCATTCATAGAAAGGATTGTGGGTTAGCATTCAATTTCTCAGGCTTAAGAAGATGCTGGGAAAATGACTTGCTATATCAGCAAGCATGGTGATACAGGTATGTTTAAGAAGCAAAGATCACCAGTGTTGAAACAATGATTCTCCAGCATCAACTTCGCTTTGACCGGCCATGTTGTTCGAATGCCTGATCATCGTCTCCCAATGCAGCTACTTTATTCCCAACTTATGAATGGAAAACGGAATATTGGTGGACAGCAAAAGAGATTTAAAGATGTTCTCAAAGCTAATCTAAGAAAATGTAACATAAGCATTGTGAACTGGGAAGCTCTAACCCATGAGCGTTCCAACTGGAGGTCAGCCTATATTAAAGGCGCTATGGACTTTGAAGAAGCACGAGTACAGGGTGAAAGGGAGAAACGAGCTCAACAGAAGGCACATCAAGCAAACCCTCCCCGTGATCGCTTTCCACCTGGAAACCTTTGTCCTCACTGTGGAAGACTGTGTAGATCTAGAATCGGCCTTTTCATCCACCTGCAGACCCACTGTTAAGACTCTACTCTTGGAAGACAATCTTACTCAGTCATGAGTGATCGCCCTGATGATGATGATGACAGGTATGTTTGTTTCTGATCATGACCAGAGCGGAATCCTCTAAGATTTTGTGCTATTTTGAGAAGAAACTCCAAAGGCCTCTCCATTTGGCTAAGACAGTCTGTGAGAAATGCACAAGATCTGATGAAAGATATGTTCACGGATGTCTTTTACTATATATATATATATATATATATATAGTAATATACATATATATATATATATATATATACCATGCTTGCTGATATATACATATATCAAAATATATATTTTGAATATTCTACGCCTTGCCACAGCTTGTTATGTTGTGCAAACCCAGGGACTGCCGGTTATGCGAGGGTTAAACAACCTTTGCATAGCACATGGTCTGTTGTTCAGCGGGCTGTTCTGATCGTGTGAACCAGGTCACTCTTTAACTTCTTGGAGTCTGGGATAGGCTCTCCTCCTGCCCGTTGGTAAGCCCACACTCACTACAGACATCTCAGTTAAACTTGACACTACTGCAAAATTATCATGGGTTTCATCTGGAATATTTTCAGAAAGGTGCAAGATGCCTAGCAATTGACTGAATGGTAGGAAATAGGAAAGTTCCAAATAGAACTTGCTGCCTTGGGTTCTTTGCAAGAGGAAAAAAAGTGGGATATAAATGCAATAAAATAAATAAATAAATAGATAGATAGATAGATACTTAGTACATCAGTGACAGAAAATCTCTAAGATCATTCTTCTTCTTGTTTAAATAAGTAACTACTGTTTTTGTCATTATTAGATGATAGGTTCCCATCATGCATCCATTGTTGTGGCAAAGAATCCATTAGCTTAACATGATGATTCAATTATCCCAAAAGAAGCTTGGCAGAAATAGCAGTTCTCATTAAAACATGCAAACCATCACTCATGCTAAGCCATGCAAAAGGACCTCACAAAATCAATTTCTGTGACAATATCACACAGCGCGCGCGCACACACACACTCCCTATCACCAAGGTAGTAAAAAATAATTTAGATTCTCCCGGGGGGGGGGGGGAGCATTGGTGGAATTCTCACTCTTACCCACTCTTTTATTATCAAGGAAATGAGAATATTAGTCTGTAACTGATGAGATGGGGAAGAGAGGATTTTGGACTCTCCAAAGTAAAGCAACAGGATTTTGATCATTGGGAAATTAGCCTCAAAGTGATTTTTGTTAATATTGATGTCAGCTAGCTCATTGGAACTGTATTTTTAACAGCAATAGCTAGCTAACAGTTTATAGGTCAAATATTGAATTCATTGATGAGAAGTTGTATGAAATAATGCTTCATTTGGTTCTGTAATGGAATTTTCTTCTATGCCTGAATTTATTGCTCATCTGCAGATTTCCCACATTGCCAAGTATGATTTAATTTTACCATCCCTTCTTTTTGTTTATGTTACACTATAATGGTACAGACCAAGCTGTTTGGCTATTGATCCTAGTGTCAGGAGCACCCTAGCTGCCTACAGTCCCCTCCAATAGCCAACTCAGGACACAGACGATGAGGATTCTTTGCAAGGCTTTATTCCTTTATTCCTTTATGACTCTTTCAGATACTAAGCAACTAAGCAAGGAACAGCACTGGGGAAAGATAGCAGAGTAGCCTAAGCTCCAGGTAAGGCAGTTGGTCCCCGTTTGAAGGGGAACCATGGGAAGACTCTGAACTTATGGGATATGGAGAGATCCTCCCTCTTTCTCTTGGGTCCTCAGCACACGACCGTTGTTTGAGCGCCAAACGAGCGGAATGCCTCCTTTCGGCGCCCTCCATCTGTCGTCGCTCCCTGCGTCTGCACCAAGCATCCAGCAAGCCCCCCTCCAGCGCTCTCTCATTGCCAGGGTCACTATCGATCCCAGGAATGCTGGCAGGAGGAATCTCTGCCAGCTGCTGTGCTTGTGAGAGATGAGCAAGCTCCTCTCCCACAGATTGCTGTTCTTCCTCAGAATCAGAACTGCTCTGGGGCTGTATGGACTCAGTTTGCACCCTGACACCTAGTACAGGAGAATGAGCTAGAAGACATTCCTGTTTTTGTAGTTCTGCAATTACTGTCATCTACGATTTTGATGTGGTGCTCTCAAGAATCAGGTGGGTGTCTTTTGAAATTGGACAGCCCAATACAACATTATTTGCTTTGATGCAGAATTTGTTAGAGTGAGAAAAGAATCATTCACGTTCCGTCTGGGAAGGTTACCCTGTTTTTTGTGGGATCTTGGTTATGAAAATACTATGCAGTTACAAACAATATCCCAAATATAAGGCTGATTCTAAATGGAACATGAACTCCATTATACAAGGTCTAATCACTGCAAAGATCCATTTGTCTTATGACTTCTAGATTACACACTGAGTAGGCACCCAAAACAGTGAGTGATGCTCAGATTGGCACTACCTATGGAAGTGACTGTTCAGCTTAGCCATGATAAAAAGCGCAGAGCATTAATTAATTACATTTCTATGCTGCCCAATAGCTGAAACTTTTCGAAATTACCTGTAAAATAATTTGGCTAAGAAGTGAGATGCCTTATCTTTATCTTGTCTGTGTTATATAAGTGACTGCCATAGTCACTACAGATTCAAATATGCATATAGAAAATTGCTTTCCAAGGTCTTCCTTCATCTCCTTCTCAAGAAGTGTACGGATGTCTTTCAGATGGACAGCACAACATGCGGTTTTACCTGCTGTGTTGCAAAGCACAGATTCTACTGTGGTAGCCAGAGCAGCAGTCTGTGTCTTGCAAGCAAGACACAGTTTTTCAATAGTCCTGCGCAGGATTTATATGCTGCTGAAGGTTCAAGGATAAGCTCAGCTGCAACCTCAGACTAATCATGCCCTTGTACAGATGCTGGAACCCTTATGGCTGAAATGGCATGTCCTCACAATGGCCCATTGGCTCTAAGAATGGGTTTTTCATTTCTTTGAAGTGCATTTCTGAATAAGAAAGTCACTCTCTCTTGATATTACAAGTGCTTTTTTTCCTTTTAGAAACACATTCTTGCAGTAGTCCAAAGATATTATATTTTCAATAAGCTTCAATGAAAAATTTGCAGCTGGGTGAGGATAAATGCTCTCCAAACATTCTTCTGGAGTGGCGATAGAGAGACAATATCAGAGGGGTTATGTAAGGTTGCTAGGAAACAGGTATAACTGAATTCTTCAAGAGACAAGGGTCTTGTTACTTAGTTCTCTTTCACTATTTAGTATGATTTTTAAATTATGACTACATATCACAAAATCTATGTAATAACTGCTATAATAAATAATTTCCTCAGAATGTCTTTAGTTAGTACACACCTAAGCATGAAGGGCGGGCAGTTAACTGTGTGAATCTGTGTTTATTTTGGTTCATTGCTGTTTCTGACTTTAAATTCTGCAATGCAAGCATATGGTAGCCTTGGTTCATTAAAATATTGTTCACCATAATTTCATACTTTATGAAATTATAAATATTAGGATGCATCTTTCACCTCTTCAGTGCCAGGGGATGTGAAATTATAATCATTATAACTTTATGAATTTTATTATCTCCCCCCACCCCCAGGCACTGAATAGGTGAAAGATGCATTCTAATATTTCAGGCTAAGCAATATGTATGCTTGCTTGCTTGCTTGCTTGCTTGCTTCCTTGGAAAGTTTGTATATGGAAGACTTTTCTCATTATCCAGGTAGGTCATATCTGTTTTTGTTGAAGAGAGAAGCTAGCAAGAAAGAAAGACCTCCAGCAAACAGCTTATTGAGCCCAGAATGTTTATGGTGTAATGTTGAGTCAGTGAAACAGATTAGAGATTCTGTTGGTGTATCACCCAAAACATGGCTCATGAATCTCCATGCCTGAATTGATGGAAGTGGTGATATTGAGGACCACCAGGATGTTTATTCTGGGTAGGGATGTCAGAGAATTTCTCCACGAATCTCAGGGAGGCCGAATGCCAGCACATTCGGCCCCCCGAAATTGGTGGAGAAATGGTCTGCCCCCCCCGGAACGGGACTTACCTTGGTCGAATGTCCCTGGCAGCGGTGGCGGCTCCAGCGGCAGTGCGGTGGCAGCGGCGGCCAGTCTTCCGACCGGCTGCCGCCATTTCCAAGTAAAAAAAACAAAACAAAACAAGCAAACGTGATAGGCTCCGTAAAGATTTACGTAGCCTATCACGGCTAGATTTTTAAAAAACACCATGATAGGCTACGTAAATGTTTACGTAGCCTATCACAGCTGACTGCAGGGACGCAAACGGCAGCAGCTACAGCCACCACCATTTGCATCCCGGCAGGACTAGAGGATTCGCGGCCGGAGGGATGGGGCGCCTCCCCCCCGGCCAGAATTTTGGCGGGGAGGGACGGGGCGCCTCCCCCCCAGCCAGAATTTCGGCGGGGAGGGACTGGGCGCCTCCCCCCCAGCCAGAATTTCAGTGGGGAGGGACGGGGTGCCTCCCCCCCTGGCCTGAATTTCGGGGGGAGGGACAGAGTGCCTCCCCCCCAACGCGAAGCAAGGTTCGGGATCAGGTAAGTGACTTTCGTCCATCCCTAATTCTGGGGTATCTCAATATCAATTCTGGGATAACATTATCTTAGGCGGCTCAGGACTTCCACTATGACAAATATGGGTCTGTCCCAAAATATTATTGGCCCTGCACATGTAGCAGGACACACCCTAGATATGGTTTTCTCTACTGGAGTGGAGGATGGTGACCTGAAAGTGGAGGACTTTACAGCTTTCCCTTTGAGATGAGCAGGTGAGATTTAGACTCATGGGCTGGGATCAGTCAACACACCATGGCTCATCATTGGTTATTTAACCCACAATGAGCTGTGCTGCCTGTGGGCCCCAGGTTGAATTTGCAACTCATGCTCAGGGGTTGTTGTGTTGTGCAAACAGCCCCACTGTGTCTATTACCCTCTGCAGGGTCCATGCCTGGAGGCTAGATAGAGTCCAGAGGGCTCTGGGGATTTTTCTGGCTGGAGACGACTCTACACATGGACATCACCAGACGGTCAATATCGAAATCAGATTGATTATGTACTTTGCAGCCAAAGATGGAGAAGCTCTATACAGTCAGTAAAAACAAGACCTGGAGCTGACTGTGGCTCAGATCATGAGCTTCTTATCGCAAAATTTTGGCTTAAATTGAAGAACGTAGGGAAAACCACTAAACCATTCAGGTATGACCTAAATCATATCCCTTATGAATACACAGTGGAGGTGAGGAATAGATTTCAGGGATTAGACCTGATAGACAGAGTGCCTGAGGAACTATGGACGGAGGTCTGTAACATTGTTCAGGAGGCAGCAACTCAATCCATCCCAAAGAAAAAGAAATGCAAGAAAGCCAAGTGGCTGTCTGATGAGGCTTTACAAGTAGCTGAGGAAAGAAGGGAAGTGAATAGCAAGGGAGAAAGGGGAAGATATAGCCAACTGAATGCAGAGTTCCAGAGAACAGCAAGGAGAGACAAGAAGGCCTTCTTAAATGAGCAATGCAAAGAAATCGAGGAAAACAATAGAATGGGAAAGACTAGAGATCTTTTCAAGAAAATCGGAGATATCAAGGGAACGTTTTGTGCAAAGACAGGCATGATAAAGGACAAAGAAGGCAGGGACCTAACAGAAGCAGATGAGATTAAGAAGAGGTGGCAAGAATACACAGAAGAACTATACAGGAAAGATCTTAATGTCCCTGATAGCCATGATAGTGCGGTCACTGAACTTGAGCCGGGCATCCTCGAGAGTGAAGTCAAGTGGGCCTTAGGAAGCATTAGTAACAACAAAGCTAGCAGAGATGACAGTATTCCAGCTGAGCTATTTAAAATCCTAAAAGATGATGCTGTTAAAGTGCTGCATTCAATATGCCAACAAATTTGGAACACTCAACAGTGGCCACAAGACTGGAAAAGGTCAGTTTACATTCCAATTCCAAAGAAGGGCAACGCCAAAGAGTGTTCAAACTACCGCACACTTGCACTCATTTCACATGCCAGCAAGGTTATGCTCAAAATCCTACAAGCTAGGCTTCAGCAGTATGCGAACCGAGAACTACCGGAAGTACAAGCTGGGTTTCGAAGAGGCAGAGGAACTAGAGATCAAATCGCCAACATTTGCTGGATCATGGAGAAAGCAAGAGAATTCCAGAAAAACGTCTATTTCTGCTTCATTGACTACGTTAAAGCCTTTGATTGTGTGGATCACAACAAACTGTGGCAAATTCTTAAAGTGATGGGAGTACCAGACCACCTTACCTGTCTCCTGAGAAACCTGTACGAGGGTCAAGAAGCAACAGTAAGAACCAGAGATGGAACAACCGATTGGTTCCAAATTGGGAAAGGAGTACGACAAGGCTACATAGTGTCACCCTGCTTATTTAACTTCTATGCAGAGTACATCATGAGAAACGCCGGGTTGGATGAATCACAGGTCAGAATTAAGATTGCCGGGAGAATTATCAACAACCTCTGATATGCAGACGATACCACCCTAATGGCAGAAAGCGAAGAGGATCTCAAGAGCCTCTTGTTGAGGGTGAAAGAGGAGAGTGCAAAAGCTGGTTTGAAACTCAACATTAAAAAAATGAAGATCATGGCATCTGGCCCCATCACGTCCTGGCATATAGAAGGGGAAGAAATGGAAGCAGTGACAGATTTTATTTTCTTGGGCTCCAAGATCACCGCAGACAGTGACTGTAGCCATGAAATTAAAAGACGCTTGCTCCTTGGGAGGAAAGCTATGGCAAACCTAAACAGCATAGGTTTGCCATAGACAGAATATGAAGCAGAGACATCACCTTGCCGACCATGGTCCGTCTAATCAAAGCTATGGTTTTCCCAGTAGTAATGTATGGCTGTGAGAGCTGGACTATAAGGAAGGCTGAGCACCGAAGAATTGATGCTTTCGAACTGTGGTGCTGGAGAAGACTCTTACAAGTCCCCTGGACTGCAAGGAGGTCAAATCAGTCAATCCTAAAGGAAATCAACCCTGAGTGCTCCTTGGAAGGACAGATACTGAAGCTGAAGCCCAAATATTTTGGCCACCTAATGCAAAGAGAAAACTCTCTGGAAAAGACCCTGATGCTGTGAAAGACTGAAGGCAAAAGGAGAAGGGGACAACAGAGGATGAGATGGCTAGATAGCATCACCGATGCAATGAATATGAACTTGAGCACACTCCGGGAGAGAGCGCAGGACAGGAAGGCCTGGCGTGCTATAGTTCATGGGGTCACGAAGAGTCGGACACGACTGAACGACTGAACAACAACATGGCATTCCTTCTTCCCAAAGCTTTGTTCGATCTGAGAAATATGGAGATGGCCGGGGCAGTTGATATAAATGTTCCTTTCCTGCTTAACAGAGCCCACACAGCTCCATGCAGAGCCCACCTGAGCAGAGGGCAATGAAGCAAGCTGGCATACAACTGGAATGCAACATGTTAACTCATGATGAATCCAACAAGCTCATTATCGAGTCTACTCTGTGGTGGTGATGGAGGCAAAGGAGCCACCACCATCACATCCTTTCAGTGTCATCCAGTCAGAGATGGTGCGAGATGTCCTGCCGCCTGAGGCAGGAAGATGTGCACTGCCACTGCCTCTCCCTCCTCTACCACCCCCCTCCTCCCCCTTCCCCCAATGAGAGATTGAGCAGGTGGCCTCTCCAGAGAGGTGCTCAAGCCCAAATGCCATGCTTTGAGGGGCCCTTCCACAAAGTGTGGCACTGTGAGGTGGCCATGGAGACTGCCTGTACAGGTGACCTCTGTTCAGGCAGTCTCCAGGACCACCTCACAATGCCGCACTTTGAGAAAGGGCCCCTCAAGGTGCAGCACTGAGGTCTGGGTGCCTCTTTGGAGAGGCTGCTCACCTGATTTCTTGTCCAGGATACTCTCCCAGAGTGACAGATCCGGTGGGCAGATTTGGAGAGGCCATCTGCCCGCCCAATCTCTCACTCTGGGAAAGTCCCCTTGAAGTGGGTGGTTGCTGTGTGTGGTGATGTGGCTCTCCAGAGAGGCTGCTCACCCTCCTGATCTCTTGTTTTGGGGACGCTCCCAGAGCAAGAGATTGGGCGGGCAGGTGGCCTCTCCAGAGAGCCCAATTTCATGATCTCTCACTCTCAGCCCTCTCCCAAAGTGAGAGATCAGGTGGACCTCTGGATCTCTGGAGAACCTGCCTGCCTGATCTCTTGCCTTGTGAGTGGGCTTAGAGCAAGAAATGGGGGGAGGCAGCTGCTTCTCCAAGGAGCCCTGCTTGCCACTGTGTCGCTGTGGCATTGCTGCAGCAGTCAAGCGGGACCTGTGCAGTGGCAGGGCTTACAGGGGTCCTTGTGGCAGTGGGATGGGACAATCCACTGCCCCTCCTGATTCGCTGTCTGAGCACAGAATTCACCCTGCCGCATGGGAGGGCCAATCCTGCATCCAGTGGAGCTTTTCCCATGGAGCTTTCCCTTGAGCCAGCTTTTAAATGCTGGCTCAGAGGATGAAGTTGTGGAACCCTTGATGGCACATTGTGACAGGTTTGCAGGACATTTTGAGGGATTTATTTATTTATTTATTTATTTCGGAACCACCATTCATCCAGCTGGATTCTACAAAGCCATAAATAAAATTAATCATTCATATATATATATATATATATATATATATATATATATATATACACACACACACACACACACACACACACACCAATAAAACATCAATATAGAATAAGCAAGAGGCAGATAATAATTACAGACCAGCAGCAAATGTTCCCTTCCCAGGCAAGGTGCTTGAGCAGGCAGTGGTCAATCAAGTCCAGAGACTCTTTAATGAAGCTGGTTTTCTGGATCCTTTTCAATTAAGGTCCAGGCCAGTATTGGTGCAGAAACTGCCTTGGTCACCCTGTAGGATGACTTATCAGGACAGAAAGAGAAGAAGGGGGTGTGACTCTTTTGGTTCATCTTAACCTCTCAGCAGCTTTCGATACAATTGACCATCGTTACCTTCAGGAGAGGCTGTCCAGATTAGGTGTGTGTGGCAATGCATTGCAGTGGTTTCACTCATGCCTGGATGGATGGTTCCAGAAGAGATTTGCTGGGAGATTTCTGCTTAACTCCATGGCATTTATGTGTGGGGTATTGCAGGGCTCTACCTTATTCCCCGATACTCTTCAATGTCTACATGAAACCACTGAGTAAGGTCATCCAGACATTTAGGGTGTGATATCATCAATATGTGACACAGCTCTGCTTCTTCTTTTCTTCTAATCCAGGTGAGGCAGTGGAAGTTCTAGGTCAGTGCTTGGAGTGGCCGTGGACTAGATGAGGGCTAACAAACAGAAGCTCAATCCATACAAGATAGAGGTACTGTTTGTGAGTGATTCCTCTATCCAGATGCGTGATGTTCAACCTGTTCCGGGTTGATCTATCATTGTTATTACAGGCACAAATAGCCTCTGTGGAATGGAGTGTCTTTTACTAGTTTAAACTGGGTACTCCAGCTATGACTCTTTCTGCATATGGATAACCTGGCTTGGGTGATCCATGCTCTGGTAACCTCATGTTTAGATTAGTGTAATACAGTTAGGGATGTACGAAAGTCACTTACCTTTCCGCGGATTATGTTCATGGGGGGGGGAGGCGTTCCGTCCCTCCCCCTGGAATCCTCGACGGGGGGGGAGGCGATCTGGTCCTCCCCCCCGGAATCCTCGATGGCCGGCTGTGCTCCGCGGTGGCTTCGCAGAGCAGCCAGCCAGGCCCAGGCCAGAGCTGTCTGCAGCTGGATTTCCGGCCGCGGAGGGCTCTGGGTAAAAAAAACAAAAAACAAACGTGTACACAAATGGCGGCAGCTACAGCCGCCGCCATTTGCGTTCCTTATTTTTCGCCGTCTTAGTCTACGTAAATATTTACATAGACTATTACGGCGAAAATAAAGGGGAATGCAAATAGCATAGTGGGTGCTATTTGCATCCCTTTTTGATTCGCCGTTTTAGCCTACGTAAATATTTAGCCTCCCCACCCCCAATGCACTGGCATTCGGCCTCACCGAGATCTGTGGCGGAATTCTCTGACATGCCTAAATGCAGTATACATGGGGTTGCTTTTGAAGACAATCCAGAAAGTTCAGCTGGTGCAGAATATGGCAGCAAGACTCCTAACAGGGATCAGACATTATGAACAGATTACACCAGTTCTTCACCTTCATTGGCTCCGGATGTCTTTCTGGGTCCAATTCAAGCTAGCTGAGGTGGACTAATAAGTTAGGGCTGTTGGGATTTGTTGTGTGATCTGTGTATCTTGTTCTGGCACAACTTACAATGGAATATTAGTGTTTAAAAAGTAGTTATTCCCATTGACTTGCATATTGCATACTGAAGTCAAGTACAGAGAGCAAATACTTGAACTACATTGATATTTGTATAATTATTTATTTGTATAGTGCCATCAGTGTGCATGGTGCTTTACAGAGTGCAAGAGATCAGTTCCCTGCCTCAAGCAGTTTACAGCCTTCTGATTGACTTCAGTGGAACAAAGTAGCAGCATCACAATTACTCTGATCGTTACTGCGCTAATACAAATGATGAGTCCTAACTTCCAAGAATAGTTTAGGGCTTCCCTGCTTCCCCCTGCTGCTGCATCTTCCTGGGCCTTCCTGAGTAGCCACTCCTGAGGGTCAGGGGAACCCCCTCCAGAACAGCTTGGGATGTAGCATGGACAGCTGCAGCAGAAAGGGAGAATATTATATTTTACCAGATATTGGCGACACTTTTCCCAAGTCTATATCTATATAACCATAAGCACTAGAAACTTGGTTTTAAAAAATGAGATATAAGATGCCCATGATAAATCTCTGCCCTATTCCAAATTCTGTGCTTGCACATTGCAATCAAGAATCACAGCAACCCTGCAGCCTGGGCTATACCCATGTATTTGAGCAAAACCTTCAATGCACATCTTCAATATACCTGTTGTTTATTCTATAGTAATGGCTCCTATCCACAAAAACTTCTCCAAGAAAAGAGTGCTCTTGTGCAGGTTCCATTCATTTCAATGGAGTATGGCAGAAGAAATTCCTAGCAGACAGTTACAGCCTTAGTTACTCAAATCTGAACATTGAATTGTATCAATATGTCAACCTGATTTAAGAGGCCATTACAGTTCTCACCATCTGAGAACTGAAAGAGAAACATAAGGCCTCTAAACTTCAGTTTTCTTGACACAATACTGCATTAATTGCTCAGATTTTCATAGACACAGTTTTGTACATTTTAAAATCAAGAAGGTGCATTGCAATCAACTAGTCCAATATTGGGTGCTGTATAATTTAACTAGTGCTTTATTTCTTTGGCATTTCAGGGGACTTATTTCTTTCCACAGTAAAATTGCACTGTAAGAACAACATAAGAACATAAGAAGCGCCATGCTAGATCAGACTAAGGGTCATCTAATCCAGCATTCTGTTCACATAGTGGCCGACTAACTGCTTATTGGAAACCCTCGTGCTCGTGTTCCCTAGCTACTGGTGTACATAGGCATACTGCCTCTGGTACTGGAGGTAGCACATAGCCATCAGGACTAGTGGCCACTGATAGCCTTTTCCTCCAGGAATTTGTCCAACCCCCTTTTAAAGCCATCTAAATTGGTGGCCATCACTGTGTCTTCTGGTAGTGAATTGCACAGTTTAACTGTGTACTGTGTGAAGAAGTACTTCCTTCTATCTGTCCTGAATCTCCCACCGATCAGCTTCATAGGATGACCCCGGGTTCTAATATTATGAGAGGGGGGAAAAATGCCTCCTTATCCACTTCATGCATAATTTTGTACACCTCTATCATGTTTCCCCTTACTTGCCCTCCCCCCCAGCTAAACAGTCACAGATGTTGTAACCTTTCCTCATAGGGGAGTTGTTCCAGACCCTTGATTATTTTGGTTGACCTTTTCTGCATTGTTCTTCTATACACAGTATCAGTGTTTGTCCACCTTTTTTATTTTTTACCAGCGCAATATTTCCATACCCCCAAAACTGAAACATCCAGGTATCCCAGGCATGTTTGCCAGATTTAAAATGGAGAAATGTGGAGAGATGTTGTTGGCTGGGAAGCACAGAAAAACAAAAATGTCAAAATGAGGCTTTTTTACTGGACCAAAGGCACAGTCCTGTGCATGTTTAGACAGAAAAATGTCCTACAACTCCCAGGATTCCCAAGCTAGCCATGGATTGCTGGGGAATGCTGGGAGCTATTAGACTTTTTCCTGTGCTCTAAATTATGTTACTGAGGGCTAAACTAGACAACACATTAAATGCATGCATGCATGTAATGTTTCTTCTTACTTTGAAAATAACACCCAAGGGCCCTCTGATTAGGACTGGGAACATGTTGCATGGGGAGAAGGGTGCTGCCGTTTCCCTATGCTGCAATCCTGGTAAAAATTGCTCTGTAAAAAATTGCCAATGTTAGCCTCTCTTCCAGGAATCTGGCAGCTTGAGGGGAACGATTTTCACTGGGATCACAGCACAGGAGAAAAGGTTTATACCTCTTCCCTACTACACACCATGGTCCCAATCCAGAACCCCCCAAACCTGTCTTCTTGGATTTTCAAAACTGAAGTTCTGTTTTGTAATAGGGTTTCTGAAGCTTTTAAAAGCAGAATGCAATCAATATTAATCAGTAGTAGCATTTCATAGATCAGAATTCAAATCCATTGTAAGACTATCAACCTCCAGCAATGTCTAAGGCAGACGTGATGAAGGGTGAAGGGCTGTGGAGAAACCCATAGTGACAATGTATAGTTCCTTATTGCAATTTTCTTTCACTAATAATAACTGTATGATCTGTTTGTGATGATACTGTTAGTCCTGGACAGTCTGATCGACCAAATGGTTTGCAGAGAACGAGCCAGAGACCATCTTGTCCAAGAAGGGTGGGGAAGTTCTTCATGGAAGAGAACGTGTCATTACCTTCCTTCGCTTAACCCCATAATGACTCAGTTGAGGAATTATTTGCCACCAGAGGTCACTGTAATCGTATAATGACCAGGCATGGCTGGACAATTAAGGCTGAAATGTGGTTTTTCTTCTGTATGAAGGGACACTTCAGGCTTCCATAACTATTCCCAAGTGATCAAAAGCCAACACTGAATTATACCAGAGCAGGTATCATGAGGAGAGGCCAGCAGCAGAGTCCGAAGTGTAGAGGTGGAATCAGGTGAAATGTGGAACAAGGCTGTGATCTAAGGTAGGCAATATAGAGCTGGGATTCAGTGCAGAGTTTTTCTTCAAGACCATAACTGTTGGATGAACTAGATCAGCCTTCCCCAACCTGAACCTGGTGCTCTCCAGATGTGTTGAACTACAACTCTCATCATCCTGAACCACTCATCAAGGAGGACGTAATTGCGTGATAGCCCACTTCATGCATTATACATGTAAGGGGAGTCTGCACTGAAAGGGGCAGTGGAGCTGTGCTGCTGGCCTCACCCCCAGCATCACGTGGCTTCCTCCCGCTGCAGAGATCCCAACATCCATGTGTGCATGCCTGAGCTGGGAAACTGTGTGATTGGAATTACTGCTCCTGTGGAAACCTATGTGCATAGAGGCCTTCCCCAGCTCAAGACATCCATGCTGTGCAGACATTGGGGGTGTGCCCCTTACAATGCATAGAGCTTTTTCATGCAAATAAGGCATGAAGGGAGCTATATTGAGTGATTAGTATATGCAAGGGAGAATCAGCTCTAAGGCAGCCTATAGGCAAAGGGACCAAACTTACTGTGGCATGAGCACAAACACTGGCTGAGGAAGAAATATTGTATTAAGGACCAACAAGTATAACAGGTTGGTTATAATTAAGAGAGCTTCATTTGGTCCAAGGCTCTCACCAGGACTTAGCACTGAAACCTGTTTTGAAGGTAAATGTGAGACATATGACATATTAATAATAAAGGTATCTCTGAGCTTATGCAGAGTGCCCTGCCCTCCCTATTGAGCTTCCAAAGCCTCCCTGAAACATCGAGATTGGATGTGGTTGTGTGGACAAGAAGGTGTGGTACCTGGATTGGAAGGTGTGGTGTCCAGGCAAGCTTCGGCCCTGGAATTGTTCATCTGCTTTGTACAAAACCTTGGCAACATAAGAAAAGCCATGCTGGATCAGAATAAAAATCCATCTAGTCCGGCTTTGCCCAACCTGGTGTCCTCTAGATATTTTGGACTACAGCTCCCATCACCCCAGCCAATATGGCCAGGGATAATGGGAGTTGTAGTTTGAAACCCCTGGAGGGCACCAGGTTGGGGAAAGCTGATCCTAGCCCCTAAACCTGTTTCCAATATTGGTCATCCAAACCCATCTGAGAAGCCAGCAGGACCTCTCTGTTGTTTCTCCCCCAGCAAACTGCCTCTGAATTAATTTCATTTAGCTATCTGGTTACTTATCATGACTAAGTGCTGACTAACAGCCTTTGGTACACTTGTCCTGTACATATTTGTTGAATCCCATTTTATAGCCATCTAAGAGCCAAACAAGAAATGACACTGAAGAACTGTGATCAGGATATCCGGTGAGTGTTTTTTAAAAATAACAGCTGTAGGCTACCTCAAATCAAAACCGGACTCCAGCAGTGGAGAAGGAGAATGTGTTTGAACTCTTCCTGATTTTCCTGATTAAATATGCCACCCATGCTGCTACCTGCTCCAGTGGGGGAAACGTACAGGTACCATGATGAGCAATTAATTTGGTAATCTAATGCATTTGTACAGCTTGCTATGAGAATAGATGTATTTCTTTATTATTAATTACATTTAGCTCCTCCCTTTTTTCCCTCTTGCAAGGAATCCAAGGCGGCTGACATGATCCTCCTCTCCATTTTATCCTCACAACAACCATGTGAGGTAGGTTAGGCCGAATCAGTGACTGGCCCAGTCACCAGTGAGTCAGCTTCATGGCCGAGTGGGGACTAGAACCTAGATCCCCCGAGTCCCAGTCCAACACTCTAACTACTACACCACACTGTCTCTACAATTCAATTTTAAATGGTCTTCATGGGCCAGTGTTGTGCATAGTGGGCCTCATTTGCCAGAGGTCTTCTCTTGTTTTGTGTACATCAAATTTCTATTCCAGATTTTTTGTACATTTTAAAGCTACAGCCTGGTTTGGTTGCGTCTCTCATTTCTTTATAGTTAAGAGTTTTTAACACATTATGCATATGAGGAATTACAAAATGAAGGAGGATATAGACTGGAAACTGGGAGAATAAAATTAAAATAGGACAGCTGCACTGGATTTCACAGCTGGCATGAGAAAAGGCCATGGCACTCTAGAAGGAAGGTGAAGAACCCTAATGACAGTATAGATCGTCTGGCTGTGTGACCATTTTGTTTACTGCTTCACAGCAGATCTCACATTTGTATTTATGCAAGCTGGGCATATTGTCTCCATGGCTCTCCCATATCTGCCAAAGGAAAATTGAATTCTTCCACAGATGTGTGTCTGCAGTACATGAGCATGAGGTTCAATGAACACACAATTATGTGTGAGATTCAATTAGGGGCTTTTGGAGGCATCTCTGTTTCATTATGAAAAGTGTTTCTGTAATTCCTGCATGATACGCACATTACACCTTTCCCCTCTTCTGAATCCACAAACTAAATACAAATAAAAAGGAAAAACATAGGTCTCTGATGCTCTGTCTTCTGTGATCTTTTGTGGAATATATCTTCTATCTAAGAGGATAGAGAATTCAGGGTAGAATGGAGGCATAAAGAGATGCACTTCCCGTCCACACTTATCTTAAAGACAGAAAGATTAATGCTTACAAAAAGTTCATTTCTATCCAATCCATTCCCATGGTATATACACTCTAGAGTTATGGTTGATGCACTCTTAGGGCGCAATCCTATGGGGATAGGCGGCTGCCTCAGAACTCGGAGGCGACCGCCTATCCAATGCAGGGCAGGAGAAGCATGGAGGGGATCATTCCCTCCGTGCTTCTCTTGCCCTGCATTTGTGGCTAGACAGCCGACTTCAGCTGTCTAGCCGCAGGAAGGCGGAGCGGGGAGGAGGCTGCTGGATGACACACAGGATGTGTTGTACCAGCATTTCCAAGTTCCATGCCCCGGAAAACCCCCTGGCATGCCCTGTTTTGGCTGCTCCATGCTCCTCTTCTGAGCGCCTGTGAGGCAGCGTGGAACAGGGGGAAGGTCAGTTTGCTGGGAACCAACCTTGGAGCGCAGGCTCTGAGGTCGATTTCCAGAAAACCACATATCCTATGGCCATCTAGCTGCTGACTAGTGACCACAGGATTGCTCCATTTTTCTATCATGTTAAATCAACCATGACATTTTAAAATCATGGCCATGTGCAATTTGGTAGCATTCACACATGTACCACCATTTTGCTATATGCAGAAGTATCCTACCAATAGACAGTACAACTTCTACCACTACTGCATTATTGAAACAGCAATTTTCTGAATGAGGAAAAAGAGACTAGATATTGTGAATGGGAAAGAAGCCCTACTGGGAATGGGGGAAAAGGGGGAAGGGGTGGGCACCCCCCACCCCTTGACCAGGTCACCACCAGGTCACTGAAGTAGGCATGTCCAGGAATTAATGCGAGGGGACACGGCATACTGCAGCTGAACCATGCGGGAGCAGCGTTTAAGGAAAAAAGATGCACTAAACAGACTTTCTGAAAATGAGCTTTTTCCAGAAGGAAACTGAGAGGTTGCTGTTAGGGATGTACAAAAGTCACCGTTTCATGGATCTGCTTCACGGTGGGGGGGGAGGCGCTCCATCCCACCCCCCAGAATCCTCGACGGGGAGGGAGGCGCTCTGTTCCTCCCCCCTGGAATCCTAGACCGGCCGGCTGTGCCCCGTGGCGGCTCCGCGGAGCAGCCTGCCAGGCCCAGGCCAGAGCCATCAGCAGCCGGATTTCCCGCGTATGCAAACCCGCGTATGCAAAAGGCAGCGGCTACGGCCACCGCCATTTGCGTTCCTTATTTTTGGCCGTCTTAGTCTACGTAAATATTTACGTATACTATTACGGCGAAAATAAAGGGGAATGCAAATAGCGCCCGCTACGCTATTTGCGTTCCAATTTATTTTGGCCGTAATAGTCTACGTAAATATTTACATAGACTAAGACGGCCAAAAATAAGGAACGCAAATGGCGGCGGCCGTAGCCGCCACTATTTGCGTACACGTTTTTTTTTTTTAGCCTGCCGTGATAGGCTACATAAATACTTATGTAGCCTATCACGGCCTCCGCAGGGATGCAAAAGGCGTCCCTGCATTAGCAGTGATAGGCTACGTATGTATTTACGTAGCCTATCACGGCATGAAAGCGGAAGTGAATGGCGGCCGCAGGGTGGCCGCCATTCGCAAGACAGTGCCGACGGTAGCAGGTAAGTGCTCCGTTTCACACTATTTTCGTGGGGTGGGGGCTTTGTGCCGCTCGACTTTCGTGGGTTGGGGGAGGCGGGGGCTTCGTTCCGCGATGGATTTCGGGGGCCGAATGCACTTGCATTCGGCATCACTGAGATCCTTCGCGGAATTCTCTGACATCCCTAGTTGCTGTGGATTGGCAGCAGCAGCATCTGTTGCAAACAACCCTGATGTACTGTCGCTCTGCACTAAACTGGACACATAGATGGGGCCCTGGTTTTGGCACACCCCAAATGAACAGATGATGAAGACGTAGCCAGAGGGACAGGTTGACATCCAGGGCATAGCTAGTCAGTGTGCCCCCACTTCTACCTCATACATTCACTGGATGTATGAAGGGCATCTGTGTTATGACGACATGTCAGCTAGTGTCACATAGTTTGTAAGAGCTTGAGCTGTGGCTCAGGAATTTGCCAGTTCAGTCCTGCCCCTGTCATGAACTCACTAGGTGGCCTTAAGCAAAACATTATCTTCCTTAGCCACTGGCCTGCAGTATGGGAGTAATAACAGTGGCATGCCTTAAATGATTGTCGCAAAGATTGTCGCTAAGATGTTATATATAAAGCATTTTAAATTCCTTCTATAAAGTACTTTGTATTATATGGCTTAAACAATAAAAGGGATTGGACAGGAAAGTGTTTTTGTGATCTATTTTTGTCATTGTTGAGTCCTCTATAAAATCAAGCTGCCTCCAGGAAGACTGGCTGATACTAGTACTTAGAGATGTGTATTTCCCAATAATTACCCACAGTTCCCTTTTGGCATGGGAGTGATTTGGTGAGGTGCCATTCAAATACAAAATGACCATCCTTAGGAAAAGCATGTACCCTTCCTGTATCTTAATGACTTCTCTCTTCAAGTGATAAACTTTGCCCGTCTAATCCTATAATGACCCACAATTGGGGGATCTTTGTTAGCCTATTAAGAGAGGGCTAGTTCCAAAGGAAATAATTCCATGTCACTTGATCATGGGACCTTAATTAATATTTGCTGAGACTAAAATTAGCTTTTTAAATGGCTTCATCCCTTAGATACTTGGATGGTCCAGCACTGTACACTGCCCCGTCCCCCAAGTTTTTCATTGTCTTTGAAAGTCTGAAAACATAAAATTCATACTTCTTTCCATTGTCAGAATTCATATTTCTGTCTAGTATCAGATCCCTACCTGTGTCTGGGGGAGCTCTTTCCATCTGAATATATGAGTATGTTTGCTTAGTAAATAGCTACAATTCTAGGGCTTTTTGTTGTTGTTGTTCTAGGGCTACCTTGCCTTAAACTACTATCCATTTAAATCTGTATATGGAAGTTAGCTTGATTTTATCTTTCTACAATTGTCTGTGTTCCTTGATGTTTTCCTACCTCTCTGTGTGTAATCAATAAAAATCCTTGACTGTATTCAAGTTTTCCACCCTGATGTGATCTGCACATTCACAAATCTACTCATGTGCTTAGCTGTTTGGCAACCTGATAGGAGCAGGTAAAAGAAAGGGCTGGAAGTACCTAATGCCCAGAGAGATTAGAACACCTAAATTGCTCCATGAATCTCTCTCCTTAAATATACCTGCAAGGCACCCTCTCCTTTGAGTGGAACATAGAATGGAATGTGAGGGAAGCAGGCAAAGACTACTTTAGGCCCCTGCTCTGGATGGACAGTTTCTCCCTTCCCTCACAGGGTCCTGGGGGAAAATACGGTGGCTAGGTGTCCTACTTTGCTGTCTTCAATTTAAGGAGCTGTCAGAGGACAGTCCTCTCTTTGAAAAGCTGTTCAGTCCAAGTCTGGTTTAAAGATAAAGAACCATAAGAAGGGAGGGAGGGCAGGGGCCTTGAAATTGCTCCTCAACAGTTAGCACCTGTGGACAGCAGACTTAGCAAGCACAGAGTTCACCTGGACAGTCTTCACATTAAGATGAGATATATTGTATTTCTATTTAAATTATAGGTACAGTTTCTGAATTTGCAGCTATACATATGCATTAGCATATACAAATGGTATGCAACTTGGTGCCCTCCTTTGGTGATGTATTTCCTCTTTTTCTGGTGATGCATAAGTGGTCACCCAAAGACCCCCTCAGATCCCTGCACGGGCTGGTCTGTTTCCCTTCCCCCACAGGGCCTTCAACAATCAATTGCCCTGTGGGATGCATCCTTATGATTTGTTTTTCTTAATATTGTTTATAGTGATGTTATTAATATAATTTTATCTTATTTGCAAGCCAGTTTAGAAGGATTTCTATGCTGAGAGGTGGGCTATAAATAACTGAAATAAACAAACAAACAAATAAATAAAGACAGGTGGTAGGATAAGAAACCCTGGAGCAGAACAGCTCAGATAAGTGAGTTGTGAGGAATGTGGAAACTCCTGGCTAAAAGGAGGCACTCGAAACCTCTCAGCATTTTCCTTGCTTCTTGAGGCAAAATATGCAGATTTTATACGGCAGCCATATTTGAACAAACACACCAGAAGAGGGAACAATTAAGTATAGCAATCACAAAAAGCCTTCACACTTCATATATTATAAAACTAAGTACTACATGGTCAAAAATACAATACAATTACAGTTCTATTGTACTATTCACAAGGATTATTTCAGTTTATCATCATTCTACTCACACAATTTATGCCTCTCTGTCCTTCCCCGCAGCCATTTCCCCTTCTGTATCCCACAGTTTGTTGTGGCATGTTTTCCTCACCACTTTCATATTCCCTTCATGTTTTAGCAATGCAAATTAACATAGGGTAGATCAGACAGGGTTCCTGTGGCATTTATTAGCTGAATAGTCAGCAAGTGCAGCTTTTCATATCACAAAGTGCTTCAGTTTCCAGAGCCTCATCTATATGGCACCGCTTTGACCCCCCCGTCACAACTGCGCAGCAATGTGGCTTCAAATCAGCAAGCGCTGCGATACACTCGTGATGTACTGTGCGCTTCCCTAACAGACTTGCTGTGCCTGGTTTTTTTTTTGCTATTATACTGAAATGCGCAGCTGTGCAGTCCCGTGAGTGTGGGGGCATCAGTGGCTGTTTTGTGTCTTTGTGTCTTTCCATCCTTTTTAGGTAAAAAAAAGTGGGTGTTTTGTGCTCCTTCATTTCCGCACCATCAGTTTGTCAGTTCCCCAGCCTGAGACTCTCTCGATAGTGAGCGCTCACAAGTGTGAGCACTACATGCCTAGCCATCGCTCCGAAATGGAGGATGGAGCGATGTTGGTCCTCCCCTAAGACCCCCCATCCCAGCCCTTGGGTACTGAGTCCAAAAGCAACTGTTGCAAAGATACGAAGCTGCAAAAATGTGCGAAAGTGTGATTAAATAGATGAAAATGCCCCTCTGCACCTCTGTAAATGTGCAGCTGTGAAGGGATGGGGGGAAGAAAGGGACGTCACAGAGTGATGCAGGCCCTACACATGCCTACAACACACCCACTGCAAAATGAGAAGTCAGTTTGGGGAAGTGACAGAAGGCTCACAAATACGGGGAAACCCGTAGCAAACGAAAATCATTGCAGCAAAGTGACTCCCCAGAACTCCGCATTTTCCGGGTGAAAACCATGGATAGCTGTGAAGTCGCGACTGTGTCATCTATCATGAGGGACCTCGACTCGCACTTGCCCCGGAGTAAAAGCCAGGTGTAGATGGGGCCCAGCTCTACCTAATGATTAAAGGCAGAAGATAACATGTTCCATGCTGAATCTGGTAACTCTTACTTGATAGGATATACTTTCCTTTCCCATAGCAACTTAGCCATGAAGCTTACTGGGTGACCTTGGGCCAGTCTCTCTCTCTCTCTCTCTCTCTCTCTCTCTCTCTCTCTCTCTCAGTCTAACCTACCTCCCAGGGCTGTTGTGAAGATAAAAGCAAGCTGTTGTGAGGATAAAAGCAAGGAGAACCATGTATGCCACTGTGAGTGTCAGGGAGGAAAGTACAAATGAAATAAATACATAAATAAGAATCCAGCAATGATTTTGAATGGTATATATGTTTGTTTGTGTGTGTTCGAGACATATAAGTGAATGTAGTTGTAAGCAGAGTTCTGATGAGTTTCTTAATGCATATTCATTCTGCTTTTCATGTGCCTAGGTTTATGCCTAGGGTATAAACGTGGACAATCAGTTGTGGGTAAGTGATGAGAAAGATGCTCAGTAAGCCCAGGTAACTTATTTCTGGGAAACATTATACAAAGATGTGAATTAAAATTAACATCTGACCCATTTGCATTCATAATCAGTATCATAAGACATAATTTTCATAAAAATCTGTGCCACTTGCATTAATTGAGTTTCAGTCATTCTTTGCACAGTGTCCTTTTAAAAAATAGTACTAATATGGTTATAACTATCCTTATGTCTATGTTACTACTGTGTGTTTATAACACACAATTCCTAGCAGCATATAGCATGAATTGGAAAAGCATGCAATTTGTGTGTTAATTTCTAATCTCCATAATTAAATCTTATGATTCCTTGAAGATGTCTCCACGGACATTTCTGTGGGTTGAGCCATTATTGTTGCATCTTCTGTATACATGTAGCATTCCTCTATAATAAAAAGTCCTGAGCACTCCCACTTACTCATAATCTTAGGAGTCATACTTTTTGGCCACTGGAAATCCCCCCTTACCTCTTCACACATGCATATGCCAGTATCTATCTGCTGACCTGTAACCTCTCTATGGGAGTGATGGGACTGTAACGGCAGTTCTCATTTAGGAGGTCAAGTAGGTACTTCGGACATTTGAAGCCTCATCACACAAGGCTTTTTATTTTCCAGTTTATGTGGGCTTCTGTTTCCACATTCTAAGTGACATAAAGATCAGCTCTTTACACAGGCAAGTTCTCTGCAGCCTCAGGGTGGAGAGTGAGCCGTGAATCAGTGGGTCTCCAGAGGGATTCAAGTCTCTCTCTTCCTCTCTCTCTGCAAAGCAGCATGGGTGTGTGTGGCTTCATTGCTGTCAGCTGTTTACATGGGGGAGTAGCTATCTTCTTCTTCTTCCTTCCCAGCCTGCTCCGCACTGACTTTGAGCCCCTCTGAACCTGGCAAAGAAGACTCTCCTCCCAGCTCAGAGCAACAGGCAGACATGCTAGAAGAGGGGGGTGGAAAGGGCAATTGTGATTTTCCTGCTATTCCAGTGGCTTCTTCTTCCCAGGCTGTGGTTATAATGTAACCGCACATTTACACACAGCCATTAAAGCAGATTTACACTTAAATAGTGGATTATCTGGGTGGTAGTGGTGGTGGTTTACGGGATAAAGATAAAAAACAGCTGGATGTGTCCTGGAGGACACATGTATCCTCATGTAAAGACAGCCTTGGTCCCTTGCAAGAAAGATCTCTTTCCTATTCTTGTAACAGGGCAGTAATGATTAATAGAGTAGGACACGGGTAGGCATTGCAGTGCACTCCAGATGTTTTAGACTACAACTCCCATTATAATCCCTGACCATTAGCCATGCTGGCTTGAGCTGATGGCAGTTGTAGCCCAAAACATCTGAAGAGCACCAGGTAGCCTACCCTTGCAGTAAAATGTAACACAGACTTGCAATGACCAAGCTGAACAAAGCCTGCCACCTGTGTATGCTGGCCTGCCAGGTAGTTGACAATTCCCCTGTCTTTGGAATCCCAGGCAGGCAGCACAAACAGGAGACATTTTGATCCCCAGATGGCTAGTGGCCTGTATTCAGCTTGGTGGACCACAAGGTGTACACACCTGGGGCCAATTTACATTGCACCTGCCATCGCAATGAATTCGGTGTCCCGTCGGGTTAAATGCTCTCGCATTAAAATGTGATTATCCACACTCACCCATTTTCCCCATTGTGGTGCTTCATCGAATGCGCAAGCTTGGTTCACGAGCGCTGTGCTGTTTTCCTGTGTGCGCTTGTCTGATCTCAGAAGCTAAGCAGGGTCGGCCCTAGTCAGTAGTTGGATGGGTGACCGCCTGGGAATCAGGCTTCAAGCACTGAGCAGGGGGTTGTTCTATTCCTTCAAATGAGACTAAGTTTTACCCCCCCCATCCCCCACTCTGGATTTTTTTTTTAAATTAAGGCGTTATCTTTGAAGCATCGTGGCTTCTCCGTGATGGGTTTTTTTTTCTAATTCAGGCATGATCTTCGAAGATCATGCCTGAATTAGAAAAAACAAACCAACATCGTGGAGAAGCCACGATTCTTCGAAGATAATGCCTTAATTAAAGAAGTATATCCGGAGCGGGGGATAGGAGGGGGTAAAACATTTGAAGGGATAGAACAATCCCCTGCTCAGTGCAGGAAGGCTGATTCCTAGGCAGTCTCCCGTCCAACTACTGACCGGGGCCGACCCTGCTTAGCTTCTGAGATCAGACAAGCACGCGCACATCCAGCCCTTTGCTTGTTGCTGAGGAAATGGGGACTGCTGAGGAAGCTATGTGATCAGTAGCCGGAAGATGACATGGGGCCGTTGAGAGCTGTGATTGGACAGGAGGGAAATACAAACACTGCCATATATGGACAGGCGGGGGAGGGGACTACGACCACATACGGTAGCGAAGGCGGAAAATGAGAGCACATTAAGGGGAAATACCGGGATATTAGGGTATTGAAAGCGGGAGCATGGAAGTGGGAAATTCCAGTTCCAATTCAAGGCGGGTACTGTGTAGTGTGAAAGGCGGGAGGTGAAACCTCATTGGAAGCGAAAAAACCCGTAAGTGTAGATTGGCCCCTGATTTAGCCCCATATGTTAAACTAAGCTGATTCCAGCACTTAAAAAGAACAGTCTGACTTAATGGCATCATCTTTACACTGTAGGGGTATGAGGAATTGTAGCTTCATTTTCCTTTTGCGGGATATTAAACCTGAGGCTCTAATGGGAATGTAGTGCATCATTTTCATGCTGCTCTCTTTATCTTAATTTCTGCCTGCTCATTGATAATATGGTATGGGGATTTTTAATGCTCTTTAAGCACTGATCTTCCTTTTAATTGCCCATCGATTCTCATGTGTAACTCTCTGCCTTGCCTTAGTGAAGTTTATATTACTGGATATTGGTAAATCTATACACTGTATTTTTATGATCTGCTTTCCCAAAGGGATTTATGAATGCCATTATATATTAAGTTGTTTAGTCTTATTAATAGATGGTTTATGCTCTCACTTTATTCTTTTATCAATGAAAATAGCAACCTCACATTTTGCTTTATCTTAAATGTGCCTGCATTATAATAAAATGCTTAATGATGTTCAGATGACATCCTTCATTTGGAATGTAGAAAACTTGGTGAAGAAATGGGAATGGAAAAGAAAGGCAAAAGTGGTTTTCTTTTTTAAAATGTTGTTGAAAGATTGTGGGCTCCTTCACACTGAGCTTTTATCCTGCGATTGAGATTGCTCCTTCACGGAAGTTTGCGGGCTCTTTACATGACACCGTGATCATTCAAGGCGTCTCCTGCACTAAATGCCCTTTGTTCCATTTTTAAATAGATCGCAGATAATGAGCTATCAAATTACCCCATTGTGTTCCGCTTCTGTTTCCTCTGTGAAAAGAGTAAAAGTGGCAAGAAGAGGAGTGAGATCAATAAAAGATAATGGAAGACTCAGATATGGGGAGGGGGAAAAGGAAGCATGTGAAAAAGGGAGTTGTTGTGATCCTGCATTTAAAATGGAAGCAGAAAGCCCTGTTTTAAATGCAGGATTTTAGGCTCATTTAGAGATGCCCTGTATGTGGAAGGGAGGGTATAAAATTATCAATCAATCAATAAAAAAAATTAAAAATCCTAAGGTTCTTGACAGTATGAATACTTGAACTTAATCCAGGAATCAACTTTCTGTATAGAATTAAACATGTCTCTAACCTCTGTATTGTTTTGGTGTCATTTAGTGGTTAAGAACATGAATTTATGTTCTTTATTTAACAAGACCCACCCACCTCTTCCTAGTTCAAATCTCAGCTCAACCATTTCCCCCCTGCTAACCACTTGCCTAGGGGCCTAAATAGGTGTTACACAGAGCGCTTTTAACACATTACACTTATGTAGAGCAATCACAGATGCAAACAGGACTACACCACTAGTGCTGCCCACAATGGTACATCTCTCCCTGGCCCCACCCTTTCCTATCCATGCTCCAGGCCAAAACAGACATTACTTTAAATCCATATCTAGCAGCTATGACTGTTTTCATTTTTACTCTAAATAGGTGCAGCCTCCCCCATCCCTGATCTGGATCTTAAAAGCCCTCAACCCCCCACACCAGGGTTCTGCTCTGGATCAGGGCCCCTCTACCTATTCTAGAGTAAAAATGAAAAAGATGTCGTGGCTAGATACAGATTTAAAGTAATGTCTGGTTCGGCCTTTGATGCATGGTTGGTAACGGGGCAGGGCCAGTGGTGCTGTAACGTCAAGGGCATGGTCCTGCTCCTCTTTATATCTGTGATTGCACTACACACAATTGGTTGAAGACATTATTAAAGATAAAATTAGTAAGCATATAGAAGGACAAGTTCTGCTGAAAAAGAATCAACATGGCTTCCGCAAAGGTGAGTCCTGTCTCACTAACCTTTTAGAGTTCTTTGAGAGTGTCAATAAGTTTGTAGACAGGAGTGATCTGGTAGACATTGTTTATTTGGACTTCCAAAAGGCTTTTGACAAAGTCCCTCACCTCCTGAGCAAATTTAGCAGTCATGGAATCAGAGGACAGGTCCTCTGATGGATCAGTAACTGGTTAAAGAATAGAAAGCAGAGAGTTGGAAAAAAGTCTCCCAATGGTAAATTCTCCCAATGGAGAGATGTAAATAGTGAGGCCCAACAGGGATCTGTATTAGGACCAATGCTTTTTAACCTGTTCATAAATGATCTGGAATTAGGAGAGAGCAGTGAAGTGGCCACCCCTTCATGGATCACTGCCTTGTTGTGGCGAAGGGGCTTGCGTAACTCAGTGAAGCCATAAGCTATGCCGTGCAGGGCCACCCAAGACAGACAGGTCATGACGGAGAGTTCTGACAAAATGTGGTCCACTGGAGAAGGAAATGGCAACCCACTCCAGTATTCTTGCCAAGAAAACCCCATGGAACGTATCACGAGGCTAAAAGATATGACGCCGGAAGATGAGCCCCTCAGGTCGGAAGGTGTCCAATATGCTACTGGGGAAGAGCAGAGGGTATTTCCAAGTAGCGCCAGAAAGAGTGAAGCGGCTGGGCCAAACCCGAAAGGACACTCAGCTGTGGATGTGTCTGGTGGTGAAAAGAAAGTCCGATGCTGTAAAGAACTATATTGTTTAGGAACCTGGAATGTAAGGTCAATGAATCAAGGTAAGCTGGAGGTGGTCAAACATGAGATGGCAAGATTGAACATCGACATCTTGGGAATCGGCGAACTAAAATGGACAGGCATGGGCGAATTTAATTCAGGTGACCATCATATCTACTACTGTGGGCAAGAATCCCTTAGAAGAAATGGAGTAGCACTCATAGTCAACAAAAGGGTGGGAAAAGCAGTACTGGGGTACAATCTTAAAAATGATAGAATGATCTCAGTACGAATCCAAGGCAAACCATTCAACATCACAGTAATTCAAGTCTATGCCCCAACCACTGAGGCTGAAGAAGCTGAGGTTGATCGGTTCTATGAAGACCTACAACACCTTCTAGAATGAACACCAAAAAAAGATGTCCTCTTCATCATAGGGGTTTGGAATGCTAAAGTAGGAAGTCAAGAAATCACCGGGATAACAGGCAGGCATGTTCTTGGTGTACAAAATGAAGCAGGACAAAAGCTAATAGAGTTTTGCCAAGAGAACATGCTGATCATAGCAAACACTCTTTTCCAACAGCACAAGAGGCGACTCTACACATGGACGTCACCAGATGGTCAATATCGAAATCAGATTGATTATGTCCTTTGCAGCCAAAGATGGAGAAGCTCCATACTGTCAGTAAAAACAAGACCTGGAGCTGACTGTGGCTCAGATCATGAGCTGCTTCTTGCAAAATTTCGGCTTAAATTGAAGAACGTCGGGAAAACCACTAAACCGTTCAGGTATGACCTAAATCATATCCCTGATGAATATACAGTGGAGGTGAGGAATAGATTTCAGGGATTAGACCTGATAGACAGAGTGCCTGAGGAACTATGGACGGAGGTCCGTAACATTGTTCAGGAGGCAGCAACGAAATCCGTCCCAAAGAAAAAGAAATGCAAGAAAGCCAAGTGGCTGTCTGATGAGGCTTTACAAGTAGCTCACGAAAGAAGGGAAGCGAAAAGCAAGGGAGGAAGGGGAAGATATAGCCAACTGAATGCAGAGTTCCAGAGAACAGCAAGGAGAGACAAGAAGGCCTTCTTAAATGAACAATGCAAAGAAATCGAGGAAAACAACAGAATGGGAAAGACTAGAGATCTCTTCAAGAAAATTGGAGATCTCAAGGGAACGTTTTGTGCAAAGACGGGCATGATAAAGGACAAAGAAGGCAGGGACCTAACAGAAGCAGATGAGATTAAGAAGAGGTGGCAAGAATACACAGAAGAACTATACAGGAAAGATCTGAATGTCCCTGATAGCCATGATAGTGCGGTCACTGAACTTGAGCCGGGCATCCTCGAGAGTGAAGTCAAGTGGGCCTTAGGAAGCATTAGTAACAACAAAGCTAGCGGAGATGACAGTATTCCAGCCGAGCTATTTAAAATCCTAAAAGATGATGCTGTTAAAGTGCTGCACTCAATATGCCAACAAATCTGGAACACTCAACAGTGGCCACAAGACTGGAAAAGGTCAGTTTACATTCCAATTCCAAAGAAGGGCAACGCCAAAGAGTGTTCAAACTACCGCACAATTGCGCTCATTTCACATGCCAGCAAGGTGATGCTCAAAATCCTACAAGCTAGGCTTCAGCAGTATGCGAACCGAGAACTACCGGAAGTACAAGCTGGGTTTCGAAGAGGCAGAGGAACTAGAGATCAAATCGCCAACATTCGCTGCATCATGGAGAAAGCAAGAGAATTCCAGAAAAACGTCTATCTCTGCTTCATTGACTACGCTAAAGCCTTTGATTGTGTGGATCACAACAAACTGTGGCAAATTCTTAAAGTGATGGGAGTACCAGACCACCTTACCTGTCTCCTGAGAAACCTGTACGAGGGTCAAGAAGCAACAGTAAGAACCAGAGATGGAACAACCGATTGGTTCCAAATTGGGAAAGGAGTACGACAAGGCTGCATATTGTCACCCTGCTTATTTAACTTATATGCAGAGTACATCATGAGAAATGCCGGGTTGGATGAATCAGAGGTCGGAATTAAGATTGCCGGGAGAATTATCAACAACCTCCGATATGCAGACAATACCACCCTAATGGCAGAAAGCGAAGAGGATCTCAAGAGCCTCTTGTTGAGGGTGAAAGAGGAGAGTGCAAAAGCTGGTTTGAAACTCAACATTAAAAAAACTAAGATCATGTCATCTGGCCCTATCACTTCCTGGCATATAGAAGGGGAAGAAATGGAAGCAGTGACAGATTTGACTTTCTTGGGCTCCAAGATCACCGCAGATGGTGACTGTAGCCATGAAATTAAAAGACGCTTGCTCCTTGGGAGGAAAGCTATGGCAAACCTAGACAGCATAGTAAGAAGCAGAGACATCACCTTGCCGACAAAGGTCCGTCTAATCAAAGCTATGGTTTTCCCAGTAGTAATGTATGGCTGTGAGAGCTGGACTATTAGGAAGGCTGAGCGCCGAAGAATTGATGTTTTCGAACTGTGGTGCTGGAGAAGACTCTTACGAGTCCCCTGGACTGCAAGGAGGTCAAATCAGTCCATCCTAAAGGAAATCAACCCTGACTGCTCATTGGAAGGACAGATACTGAAGCTGAAGCTCCAATATTTTGGCCACCTAATGCGAAGAGAAAACTCCCTGGAAAAGACCCTGATGCTGGGAAAGACTGAAGGCAAAAGGAGAAGGGGACGGCAGAGGATGAGATGGCTAGATAGCATCACGGATGCAATGAATATGAACTTGAGCACGCTCCGGGAGAGAGCGCAGGACAGGAAGGCCTGGCGTGCTATGGTCCATGGGGTCACGAAGAGTCGGACACGACTGAACGACTGAACAACAACAACAAGTGAAGTGGCCAAGTTTGGGTGGTTAAAACAAAATTATTTAGGGTGGTTAAAACAAAAAGGGATTGTGAAGAGCTCCAAAAGGATCTCTCCAAACTGGGGGCTCCTTCACACGGAGCTTTTATCCTGTGATTAAGATTGCTCCTTCATGGAATTTTGCAGGCTCTTTACATGACGCCGTGACCCTGCCATGACCCTCCGGGGCATCTTCTGCACTAAATGCCCTTTGTTCCATTTTTAAATAGATCACAGATAATGAGCTATCAAATTACTCCATTGTGTTCCACTTCTGTTTCCTCTGTGAAAAGAGTGAAAGCGGCAAGAAGAGGAGCGAGATCAATGAAAGATAATGGAAGACTCAGATAAGGGGAGGTGAGAGTGTATGTAAAGGGAGTCAGTTGTGATCCTGCATTTAAAACAGAAGCAGAAAGTCCCATTTTAAATGCAGGATTTTAGGCTTGTGTAGAGATGCCCTGGGAGAACGGGCATCCAAATGGCAAATGCGGTTCAATGTGAGCAAGTGTAAAGTGATGCATATTGGGGCAAGAAATCCCAACTTCAAGTATAACCTGATGGGATATGAGCTAGCAGTGACCAATCAGGAAAGAGTTCTTGGGGCTGTGGTGGACAGCTTGATGAAGATGTCAACCCATGGAGCGGCCGCTGTAAAAAAGACAAATTCTATGTTAGGCATAATTAGAAAAGGAATTGAGAATAAAACTGCCAATATCATACTGCCCCTATACAAATCAATGGTGCAACCACACTTGGAATACTGTGTACGAGTCTGGTCACCACACCTAAAAAAAGATATTGTAGAGCTGGAAAAAGTGCAGAAAAGGGCAACTAAAATTATCAAGGGGCTGGAGCACCTCCCCTATGAGGGAAGGATACAACAGCTGGGATTGTTTAGCTTGGAAAAAGGGAGGGTAAGGGGACACATGATAGAGGTTTACAAAATTATGCATGGTGTGTAGAATGTGGGTAGGGAGACAGTTTTCTTCCTCTCTCAAAATACTAGAACCCAGGGTCATCCTATGAAGCTGATCGGTGGGAGATTCAGGACAGATAAAAGGAAGTACTTCTTCACACAGCGCATAAACTATGGAATTTGCTACCAGAAGACACAGTGATGGTCACCAATTTAGATGGCTTTAAAAGGGGGTTGGACAAATTCCTGGAGGAAAAGGCTATCAGTGGCTACTAGTCTTGATGGCTATGTGCTACCTGCGGTACCAGAGGTAGTGAGCCTATATACACCAGGTGCTGGGGAACATGGGTGGGAGGGTGCTGTTGCGCTCATGCCCTACTTGTGGGTTCCTGGTTGACAGCTGGTTGGCCACTGTGTGAACAGAATGCTGGACTAGATGGACCCTTGGTCTGATCCAGCAGGGCTCTTCTTGTGTTCTTATGTAAGCAGTGAACAAAAAGTGCTAAGGAGATGTGTAATTTTATTTTCTGTTGTACTGTTGTTCTAAAAGCAGCTTTGGTTCCAGTTTGGCTCATACCATGCTATGGGTGGGGAGGGGTCTAATCCTGTCTCCCTGCACCACAGCCCCTCTCCTTCCCAGAGCTGTTGTTAGCTGCAAAGGGGAGAATGCTTGTTTGTTCCCCCTCCATATTTAATAATAGCCTGGGATGTATTTTGTTTTGTTTTATTTGGGGGAAAGGCACAGACCCCTCCCCTCATGCCATGGACCTGATACAAATTTGGGCTTCTCCTGGCTGCTTTTAAGGGGAAAATTACCCGATCTCCTATGTAATGTGTGGATTGGCTTTAGCTCACAGGGTATTTGTAAGGATGATTGAAATTTAGGGTTGCCAGGTTCCAACTTGGAATTCTATGCTGAACTTTTACATTTTGCCATGTAGCTGGACACAAGGCAGTTTGCTTCGCACCTTGGATAGCTCCTTTAGAGTTCTGACTGAAACCCAGAGTGGATTCCCTGCCTACTGACATCAGAGCCACCAGCCTCCACTGCTTGTCTACGCCCTCCTGTAATGGCCCCAGGCCTGTAACCAAGTCACCTGTAGTTTTAGAGGGGCCTAGAGATCCATAATGCTTGGCTTAGGTTCATTATACGTACAATTTCCTTGCTCCTGGGCCTCTAAGCATGTGAGATTAATCAAAGGTCAATAGCGCGGCCTCAGCACATTCCATGCTAATGAAGGCTAGTATCTTATCTGGGCCTAGGATGTGCCTGAGAAGTGAGGCTGTGTTTATGCCAAGTTACAGGTGGCTGTGCTGGGAAAGTTCTGATTGTTTTCCCTCTGCACAAGTACTGTTAGTCTGTGCTGGGAAAGTTGCAGATGAACGGTAATTAACGCTTGCTGCTGTCATGCTGCCTCACTGCTGACACGTATGGAGTTCAGAGAAGTGGCCTGATCCAACCATTGGGTATGCCTGTGTGCTGTAAGTACTCAATAACATCTCCTTGTAAGCAAACCTGGATCTGGCTAATCACTATCTTGGCACCTCCAAACCTTAGCAGCCCGTGGCTGGGGCAGTACACTTCCCCGTGCTCTGCCTGCTGTGCAGCTAGGGATGGCGGAGAATTCCGCCACGGATTCCAGTGAGGCCCCTCTTTAGAATCCGGCCCCCCGGAATCCGTGGCAGAACAGCCTCCTGCCCCCGCCCCCCCGCGGAATCCCCCCAGGACGGCACTTACCGGGGGCAGCAGTGGCGGCGGCTGGTCTCCTGGCCAGCCACGGCAGGGCTGCTGCCGCTGCCATTGCCATCCTTGGACCGTGATAGGCTATGTAAGAATTTACGTAGCCTATCAAGGCTAACTTTAAAAAAAAACAAAAACCCTGCAGCGTAAGCAAATGGCGGCGGCTACAGCGGCCGCCATTTGCGTTCTCTATTTTTCGCCGATTTATCTTACATAAATATTTACGTAAGATAAATCAGCGAAAAATAGGGAACGCAAATGGCGGCTGCTGTAGCTGCCGCCATTTGCGTACACTGCGTTTTTTTGGGGGGTGAAGTTAGCCGTGATAGGCTACGTAAATTCTTATGTAGCCTATCATGGTTGTCTGGCTGGATGCAAATGGCGGCCGCTACAGCGGCCGCCATTTGCGTCTGCGCCAGGCCGTCTGCGGCTGGAAATCCGGCTGCGGACAGCCCTGGCCGGCTGGTCCGTGGCCTGGCCATGGAGCGAAGCCGGCCTTCGAGGATTCTGGGGGGGAGGACCGGATCGCCTCCCCCCCGTCGAGGATTCCGCGGGGGGGGGGTTGGAGCAAAGATAAGTGAGTTTCGTACATCCCTATGTGCAGCACATCTAGTGTCTTGCTTATTGCAGTGGGTGGAGTAGGCAGACAGGTCCTCTGCTGCACTGTGAAATTTAAATATTCAGCACAAGACTTGGTTGCAACCTGACAAACTTTGCATTTAATGTGGAGGTTAAAAAAGTAAATGGCATCAGCTGTGAGGTGGGCTGATAGTGATCATGATTATAGCAATCATGGGGGGAGATTTAACCCTTTTCTTCACAGCTGTGCTCCTTCAGAAAATCCCTCTTCTGAATCTGGTATTTGCTTGGCAGTGGGGGATCTCCCAGTCCAAATAGAGATACCTTTTGGAAACAGAATTTTCCACAGGACTGTAGGAGGAGAGGAAATTCCCCCTTCATTCCTGCTGCAACCCAAATAATTATCCCAGCCCCCACAGCTGATGCCATTTACATTTTTTAAAACCTGCACATTAAATGCAACGAGATATTTAAAGTCATGCCTAGTTGGACCTGAGATAATGTATGTGAAGCAGTTTGAGCTGGAAAAGCATTATACAAAACACTATTTTTTTATTATTCATTACATTGAACTGGAACTTGAATAAGTAGGAAGTGAATTAAGTTAACCTTATGATGTTCCCTGGTTGGTTTAATGATGTGTTGCACCCATCATTAGTAAGTTGCAAGGTTTAGGAAGGTGGCTGCAGCTATCCTCCAAGGAACTCAGGGGCACTGGTGCAAACCCTGTAGTGCAGGGTAGGAGAGATACTCTGGAGCTTAAGGGCAGCTATCCTTGTAAGGTAATTCATGGTGCTTCAAAACTGCTTTTGTCCGTCACTGTTGGCAAGGATCCCAGCTGGTGCTCCCAGCATGTGAGGAGGCATTAGTGCTTTCAGTGAGCATTTTTTAGGGAATGTAGGAAGCTGAATTGGACCATTGGTCCATCCAGTGCAGTAATGTTGATACTGACTGGCCACACCTCTCCAGGGTTTCCGGCAGGAACTTTTAGAGCCCTACCAGGAGATGCCAAGGATTGATCCTGGGACCTTCTGCATGCAAAGCATGTGCTCTATCACTGAGTTACATACTCCTATGGCATTCCATGGCTGGATTATGGTAGAGAACAATAAGTGCTTTCAGATAGGGTTGCCAGTTGGTCACTGTTTTTTTACTGGTGTGGCCAATATACCACACTCTGATAGATAACCACTAATAACAGAGTCTAAAACACCAGTCAGCCCCGAAGATGACCCAATTAAAGGAGCAGTAAGCACTGGGGAAGTTAGTAGGCTTGGGGGAGGTCAAGTCTCCCCTCTCTAACCACAACCTACCACCTTTCACCAGGAATTTCACCACAGTACTTGGAAATCGTTCTTTCATTTGGCTCACTCTCCACTATAATAATAAAAAACCCTTTGCACTTCGTATGAATCAGGTATATCTGGTTTTCCTTCTGCCAAATATTGGAGGTACACTGGCCACATCTATTTCTCCTGGGATGGATTCCTATTAATGTTTTGTATGGCAAAAAATTCTACTGCACATTCCATCTGAGGCAATTTTCAGATTGAGTTCTGTGGCTGAGAACTGGGCTGAGGAGATGCATGCTGGGGTGGCAAAAAGCCACCCCAGAAGGCAAATTGGCTTGGAAGAGTTGAGTTGGTTTTCCTGGTTCCGTTACTGGATCTCTAGTTGTTTCACCAGACACTTGTAAAGACTGTGACCACAGAACTCTTTTCCTGGGCTTCCTGCCCATGTTGTGAATGTCCATTTCTGAGAAGGTACATTGTTGAAGGTACATTGTTCTTCAAACAACACAATTCTAAGCTGAGTTGGAATATTTAGTGTCAACCACCTGGGAAACATAGTTCTTGCCATATGTTCTGAAGGGCTAAAATATGTTGCTTGGCCTGCACACATTGCTATGTTTACATAAACGGATGGCCAAAATTCCCCATCTGCTAGTGCCACCAACGTATGCTATCAGCATTTCTTTCCACAGTCTCTTCTTTAATAATCAGTACTTCATAATTCCCAATTCCTGTTTCTCATTTCCTGTCTGATTTGCCCAGTGTTGTTCCAGTTTGGGGGCTTTATTTTACTATGGGGTCCACTGTGTTTCTCATTTTGTTTAATCTGATCAATGAGTACATGCTCCATATTTATATTGTCTTGTCTAACTCCCACTTTTGTTCTATCCATCAAGTCACTTGAAATAAGGCAGTCTCACGTGCAGTGGCTTATCCCTTTCCACTCTATTTCCTTCTGTCATTTGTCATTTCTCCTCCTCTTTACACCTTATTTTCTTTCAGCAATTACATGGCCATCCATGTGTGTTAAACACTGTTCAAAGAAGATGTCAGATGCATGATAGTTTTTATCATAATATATAAAACACATGGCTTGAGTTAAAGCAACAAAGAAACCACAAACACCAGAGTAAAAAACTGAGGAATGTATATCCAATCCTGTCCGTCCACCAGTGGAATGGAAACACTGGTGGAATGGATTCTCCCTCCTTCTGCAGCACTCCCCTACGTGGACCTCCCACATGCACCCTATACCTGCTCTGGAGGGTTGGGGGACCCTCCAGAACAGATTTAGGGTGAACATGAGGATTGCAGGGGGAGAAGAGCAAGGGGAAGTCCTCTCATGTGATGTTGGATGAAACTCTGATTACCCATCTTTTTTTAACATCAGAGATGAAGAACAGCAGGTGTTGTTGGACTACAACTTCCATCATCCCTCATCATTGGCTATGCTGGCTAGGGCTGATGGGAGTTGCAGTCCAACAATATATGGAGGGCCACATGTTCCATATACCTGCTCTATATAAAATTCAGATACAGGATTCCATTGGTAATGCAAACCATTGCAAAAGGATGGCCACTTACTTACTTATTTATTCAGCAAAACATTGCCAAAGGGAAGCCTACATCCACACCCACTGCTTTTTGGAGCCCAGACCATCAGTGGTTTAAGTGATATGTCCATCTGGGTCTAAATTCCCCTCAGTTTCCAAAGAGATTCACCATGGGTCACAAAGGGGTGCTGTTCAAGAAATATATCCAATGTTCCCTTGGGCATGAGTAGGGATGTGAAGGGCTGGAAAAAAGCATAAAAATTCAGGAAAAAATGGGTTCCCCCTCCCCCCATGGGAAAAATAGAACAGCTTTGGATTATTAAATATTTTCTTTTAGAATTTAAGACGAAGTATTTATCTATTGTCATCCATCCTTTACTCCCC
The DNA here is from genome assembly GCF_057233095.1 of Heloderma suspectum. Taxonomy (NCBI): domain Eukaryota; kingdom Metazoa; phylum Chordata; class Lepidosauria; order Squamata; family Helodermatidae; genus Heloderma; species Heloderma suspectum. The sequence continues at coordinate 236,506,730 of NC_139460.1, forward strand.
TCCCAATATGATTTCTAAAAACTATGTAATAAGAACACTTTTATAGAAAGACTAGAGATGTAAAATGTCTGGAAATAATGAAGCCATGAGGAAAAATATTTTTTAATCCTCTGTGTAAGATTCTCAGCATAAATAGTTCTTTCGTTCATTATTAAAATTAGTGCATTTATTATTAAATTTATTAAATTTAATAATTAAAATTATTGATCTAGGGTGCAATCCTATGGCCGCTAGTCAGCAGCTAGATGGCCATAGGATAGGTCGGTTCCCTGAGATCCAACTTCACCCCCTCCCGCACTGCCTCTTACACAGCGTGAAATGGTCCCACACTCCATGCTCAGATGAGGAGCACAGAGTGGTGAAAAAGGGGCGTTCCTGGGGGCATGCTGGGCGGGGAACTCAGAAATGCCGGTACGACGCACCCAATGTGTTCTCTGGCTGCCGCTTCCCCCATTCCGACTTCCTACAGCTGAAGTGCGGAGGGGACAATCCCCTCTGTGCTTCTCCTGCCCTGCATTGGATAGGCAGTCGCCTCCAAGTTTGGAGGTGGATGCCTATCCCAGTAGGATTGCTCCCTCGAAGTATATTTTACTGATAGACATTTATTCTCAGTTTCCCAACATGTGAGCAGAGTCACCATTGTGCAATCTTGACTGTAAATGTGCATTCTTGACAGCTTGGGTTTTGTTCTATAAAGTCCTGTGTTTCTGATGCAGTCATTGAATGTAGTTCTAATCTATTCAGGCAATAATTACAAATTTACTAACTGAATTTACTTTTAAAAGTTTTAAAATATAATGATATTTTTATGAGAAAACTAAGTCATACATAAAATAACTTTAGGAACAGAAAGGTGCCCCCCAGATCTTTTGGACTACAGTGCCCAGCATTCCTGACCATTGGCCATGCTGCCTGAGGCTGATGGGAGCTGAAGTCCAAAATATTTGGAGGGCACCAGGTTGGGGAAGGCTGTTTTAAAGCAACAAAGTGACTTTAGTTCCGTAAGAAGCGCTAATTACTGCTTATTTTTCAATTTTTCCAAAACTTCCAATTTTTCCAGAAAAATGGAAAAAACACATTTTTCCCCCCATGGCCTCAACATTTCTGGAAATTTTACATCTCTAAGCATGAGGAACTAGTTGTGCAGTTCTTTGGACTCAGGCCTTAGAGCCTAATATTTCAGCATTCACTGGCTTGTAAGAAAGTGGGTAATCCACATTCAGCAAGTAGCACCTTGATCAAATTATTGATGCTCTTACTTTGCTTTACTAAATTCAGAGCAGAACTTGAACTCACTGAGCAGATCAGAAACTACTCAACAGGAAATATATAGATTTTTAAAAATAAACAAACTCCATAGCTTTCAGGTTACCAGGTTATTTATTTAGCTCTTTGGACTGCAATTCTATTCCAAGAATGTTTGTCCTGAATTTATTCATCTGATTAATAAGTCGTAGTAAGTTCTGGACCAAAGACTACATGTACGTAGCAGTAAGGAAATTATATCAAATGTTCTACTCATTTGAATGCAGAATAAAGGACACATTTTCACCAATTTCAGTAGAGTGAATTTATTTATGGTGAAACAAAGTAGTAAAGATACATTTTGTGTAGGGTAGCCAGGTGCACAAGAGGACCCTTGCTGAAATTTCCTCTTCTACACAGCTATTAAAGGTGTTGGAGCCCTGTCCTCTTTTTTTTGCATCAGGCCAGACTAATTTACACTAGATATCTATTTTTAAAGACAGATAGGAAATATTCTGAGGAACAGCAGCTCAGGGAGACTCAAGATATTCCCTTGTTAACTTACACTTTTAAAAGGTAGAAAAAGAAGAAGGAGAGGATAATGAACAGGAAGGCAGTTATTACCAACTTTTCTACACAAGGATGTTAATCAGCTGCTAATCCAGTGTATCTATTTTTGGTTTTGTGGCAGAATCAAGATCCAAGCACTACAGAAGGAGCATTTCCTTTCCTGCTTTTCCACTACATAAGCTTTAGGTGGCACTATGGTACAGCAGAATAGTGTGGATATACAAGTGAAAAAAGTAGGGATGGCAGAGAATTCCACCATGGACTCCAGTGAGGTCGGATTCTAAAGAATCCGGCCCCCCGGAGTCCGTAGCAGAACAGAACTCTCACCTCTACCACCCCGCAAAGTTCGTGCTGGCCGGATCCTACCTGCCGCCGGCCAGGTCCAGGTCCGTCCGCTCACTCCCCTGCCATCAGCTGCCGGTCTGCGGACGCAAATGGAATCTGGCGTAGCAGACACCATTTGCATCCCTGCTTTTTGCTGTGATAGGCTACATAAAGATTTACGTAGCCTATCGCGGCAAACAGCAGGGATGCGAATGGTGTTCGCAGGCCGGCAGCGGACAGAAGTCCAGCAGCAGATGGACCCAGCCGGTGGCTCCACGGACTCGCTGTGGAGTGGAGCTGGCCTGGGAGGATTCTGGGGGGAGGAACAGATCGCCTCCCCCCCCATGGACCCCCCAGCGGACTCGGGTGAGTGGGGTTGGTACACCCCTAGAAAAAGGTGGGTTCTTTCACTTTTACAATTAAGTACACCATTTTCGCTGCTCTAAAAAGCTTGCCAAAAGCGTTGCTTGGACACAGCAGTCAAACTGGAGGTCACAACACCATCTAAAGAACCTGTCAGCAACTGTGAGTAGGGAATGATGAGCATACAATAAATGCCTTGTATAGAAAAGCCCTACAAAGGTACACTGAGGAAAGAGGGAAGAAGAGGTGGGTCATGATAGGAAAGGATGCACATTTTAAGAAGGGGGGGGGGAGGTTTAGTTGACATTGATTCATCAAGAGCAGTACTCAGTTGTACAGCTAGCAGTACTTCAATTGGAGAAGAAAAAGGATTTCAGGCCTAGTAACTTTCCAGGTCCGGACTCTAGGCCTCCCTCCCTCAGCTATCTGGACGACAAGGCTTGAAACTATATAGAACACTGCAAATCTTCTGGCTTCAGAAAAGAAGAGAGGTACAATACTCTAGCTATTCTAATTGAAAGAAGCCACTCTTTTAATTCCCATTGGGGATCCATATTCACAGAAGCCCCTAGGGCCTGTGGATTTATATCCAATATGGGGTCTATAAATCCTTTTGATTCAATATTCAATGGTCCCCTTCTGAATATCTTCAACAGAGGCCCCTATTATTTCCTTCCAGTAACAATATGTCATTTCCTCCTGCCCTCCAAAAAACATCTCTCAGACATTTATATCCCATCTTTTTTCTCCAAGCAGTTCAAGCTAGCATTCAAAAGGTTATGTTACTACATCCTTCCAACAATCCTCTGAGATGGGTTAGGCTGAGAAGTAGTGACCCGTTCAGGGGCTGAGTTGAATATGGATTTCCGCTTCCAAACACAGTAGGATTGCCAAAATATTCCTGAGTTTTTACATGCAGCCTTTACATGCAGAAACTAAGCAAGTATACTTCCATGCCAGGAAACACCTCCTACATGTCTGCAAATGCATGTTCTGCTGCTGTTAAAGACAAAAGAGTAAAACCTGGCAACCCTAAAATATACAACTCAGTCCTAGAGTGACCAGAGGCAAAAAAGAGGACAAGGCTGCTGCACCTTTAATAATTTTGCAAAAGAGAGGATTTCAGCAAGTGTAGCTGATGCAAGCTACACCTTTTTAAACTGCCTCTTCTACACAACTATCAAAGGTGTAGGAAGTTTGCGTAGGAAGAACCTTGTCCCCTTTTGCATCTGGCTACCCTACGCCATCTACCACACCACACTGACCCTTATACAAAGCACTGCCTGGCCATCAAAACCAGGCTTTGGCAAGTCTCCAATAGAAAAACTTTGCACAGTTGAAGGCAATTAAATCCCTTTTAATTGACCATAGTTGAGGGGCAGCCAATGAATGAAGGAATGAATGGTTAATGAAGAAGTTATCGGGCTTAGCCCAATACATTTTGCTGCCTGAAGCAAGCATGTAGATGCGGCTCCTCCATTCTACCTACAGAACCTGACTGGAGCACTAGTTCAATCTTACTTTGACACTGGCGATGGAAGAGCAACTTCCAGCACACCTGACAGCAGCAACTTATTTTTTTTATTTATTTATTACATTTTTATCCTGCCTTTTTTTTCCTCCAAGGAACCCAAGGCAGCATACATAATCCTCCTCCTCTCCATTTAACCCTCACAACAACCCTGTGAGATAGGTTAGGCTGAGAGTCTGCATCTGGCCCAGAGTCACCCAGTGAGCTTCATGGCTGAGTGGGGACTAGAACCCAGGTCTCTGGAGTCCAACACTCTAACCATTACACCACACTGGCTCTTAAGAATGCAGGGCAGCTGCCTGGAACATAGGGGTATGGTTAGAGGACTGCTGCTGCCTCCTCCACACCACCCAGCCTCTGCCACCTGAGGGGACTGCCTCACTCTGCCTAATGTTAGGGCTGGCCCAGAGACATGGTTGTTGTTTTTAATACTGCATTCTTTTCCAATTTATTCAACAGTGTGAGAACTATAAACATGACATTTAACAACGGAGTGTCCCTCATTGCTGGAGATTTGCAGGTGGGATTTGGTCCCAGAAACAATTTTATCTGGTCCCTGACAGCACTATTGAATTTTAAATTAAAGGTTTGCCCAGAGTTTTACTTGAAAGAAAAATGTTTGTTTTCCATCTGTAAGAAACAGAGATGTTCCACACTTTAATGTATGTGTCTTTGAGTTTTGTAGTGTGCTGTTATACCTGGGTGCATGTGCCCCATATCTGTTCTTGCTTCTAAATGGCACCAGCTTTATTAGAGTCTAACTACTCATGAGGGAAATCAGTTTGTGTGACAACATAGATTTCTGACCTTCACACCACAGTCTGGAGAACAGAGAGACCTCTGAGAAAAAACATATTGTCCATCCCTGCTCTAATATTTTTTATTTATGAGGAGAAGAGGTCCATTTTTTAAATTGCACAACCACCAACAATTGTTTACCTTAATATCTACTGTCGGCTTTTGGCAAAATGTGTGCGAATATCACTCTTCACACAGATGTGCAGGATGAAAGTAAATTTTTATGGCAAACAATAAAGAACTAATATAAAAAAATGGAAGGGGGAAAATAGTCTTTACATTTTCTAGCTAGAATCTTCTCTTTCAGCCAGTGTAATATGTTCTGCTGTTCACTACATCAAGTTTTACTACAGACAATAAAGAGTTTTTAAATTTCATCTCAGTACTGCTTTAGTATGTCAGTGGCAACGTATCCTGGGAAACCACTCAAGGCATGCATTAAAGAGGGGGAAATGAAATGTTTGTTTACCCACGTTATTTGTTCTCCCTGAAGAACTTGTCTGTCACACTGGTGTAAAAGGAGCTCTGCACATGCTCAGAGGCATCCCTATCTTTGTCACTTCATATATTCATAAGCCCTGGTGTACTAGGTCTATGTCTGGTGAGACATGGCTGAAATTAAACCCTGCATGCTTCATATGCTCAGAAATGTCTTTTTGCTGTTGCTGCTTCACAAGTTATTGGCTTTGAAATTAAAACAGGTTCCTTTCAGTGCCCTGGTTTTTCCATTAATGGCAATGGGAGCTTCCTCCCCCAGGGCTAACAGCAGCTTTGGGCCCCTTCACCATGGTCTGATCTTGCTTTGTACCTTCCACACCTGCAGTTTATTTTTTCACCCTTCTTTTACAGCATGCATACAACTTTCAGTGATGCATTTAGTTTCACACATAGATTGGCCCATATGCTGTGAATTCTCATTTGTTTACCTGATACTTGGTTACATTTGAGCTCAACTGGCCCTAAACAAGACGTGTGTAGCTTAGATTCAACATGCTGCCTTAGTTGCTAAGCAACTGGTTTTACAGAATTGGAATTCCCACTCTGTTACTAGGGTTTCCAGAACCATCACAATTTTGGTTAAAAAACAGACTTAGATGGAGAGCCTTGCTAATGTGGCTTCTCCCTTATAATTTTCAATTCGTTCCATAAATTCTGTGTTCAGCTTAAGGCCTTTTGGTAGCCACTTCCCAATGCTCTGGGTTTCCCAGTGCTCTATGCTTCCACCTTCAGATGCAGAACTGACAACTCATTTATTTTATTTATTTTATTTTATTTTATTTATTTCATTTCTATATCGCCCAATAGCCGAAGCTCTCTGGGCGGTTCACAAAAACTCATGCATAGGACACAGTCCTTTCCCAGGGGTGGAATGGCAGTATTCTAGGTGGTGGAATGGCAGTATACTAGGCCACCCGACATCGGTGGTGGAACGGCCCACCCCCCCACCTCCCCCAGGACGGGATTTACTGGGGCTGGATATTCCTGGTGGCAGCGGCTCCGGCAGCGGCTCCGGCAGTGGCTCCGGCAGCGGTTCGGCGGCGGCAGCCGGTCTTCTGACCGGCTGCCGCCGCCGCCATTTCCAAGTTTAAAACTACAACAACAACAACAGAAACGTGATAGGCTACATAAAGATTTACATAGCCTATCACGGCTAAATTTTAAAAAACACCGTGATAGGCTACGTAAATGTTTACGTAGCCTATCACGGCTGATTAAAAAAACAAAACAAAACGCGCGTATGCAAATGGTGGCGCCCATGGGCACCACCATTTGCATTCCTTATTTTGGCACGTCTTAGTCTACGTAAATATTTACGTAGACTACTACGGCAAAAGTAAAGGGGAACGCAAATAGCATAGTGGGCGCTATTTGCATCCCTTTTTGAGTCGCCATTTTAGCCTACATAAATATTAACGTAGGCTAAAACGGCAAATCAAAAAGGGACGCAAATAGCGCCCGCTACTTTGCGTTCCCCTTTATTTTCGCCGTAGTAGTCTACGTAAATATTTACGTAGACTAAGACGGCGAAAAATAAGGAACGCAAATGGCGGCGGCCATAGCCGCCGCCATTTGTGTACGTGGCGGGGTTTTTTGTTTTTGTTTTACCTAGAGACCTCCGTGGCCGGAAATCTGGCTGCGGACGGCTCTGGCCTGGGCCTGGCCGACTGCTCTGCTGAGCCACCGCGGAGCACAGCCGGCCATCGAGGATTCTGGGGGGGAGGAACGGATCACCACCCTCCCCGTCGAGGATTCTGGGGGGAGGGACGGAACGCTTCCCCCCCCACCATGAACATAATCCGCAGAAAGGTAAGTGACTTTCGTACATCCCTAGAATGGAGTAGGTAATCATGGTAGGAATAAGTCATGAGGAGTTATAGTAAAAGTCAATTGAACCCTGGCTAGAGCTGAGACACACCAGCGTGAAGGATGCCCAAGCAGAAAGAATGAACGTTGACTGCCCGAATTTCAAGGGGACAAAACAAAAGGAACAAAGAGCTCAATGGCTCAGAGACTGGACCCAGGATAGGGCAAAACAAAGAGAACAATACAAAATATATTTAAAAAGAGAACAATAGTTTGTTTCTGGCAACTGAATAAAAGAGGTTCTTTGCCTCTTGATAAATTTTTCATCTAGCTGGCTTTACAGAGTAGCATAGTACAATATTCTAAACAAAACTATCATTACAGGTGCTCAGGTAGTGCTTGACCTATCTGACTTGTCTGAGAGGTACAGATGCTTCAGGGTTGGACCATTTTCCCCACCAAATTCATAGTGCACAATACACATCAGGGAGTTTCTCTGTCACACAACTGCTAGCAAGAAGTATAGAAAACTACAGATCCCTCAACTGTGTGTTCAAGCCTTTCTGTTTCAGTATTTGTCTCCACTATGTTAAGGGCTAGAGCAGCTTTTCCCAACTTAGTACCCTTCAGATGTGCTAGACCACATGCCATCTGGGGGTGATAGGGATTCTAGTCCAAGACATCTGGAGGGCACTGGAAGGCTGGGCTAATTTTTTTTAAAATAGTAAATTAATTTTAAAAATAATTATAGAAGTATGTAAAAAATAACAGTAGCATTTTCAGGTCTGAGAAGCCCCATAGCAGAAAAAATACAGTACCTATATATTACTAATGCCTGGGCAGTACCACTGATGATTATTTAACTCAATGCCATCTCCAGGTTTTTGAGGGCCTTCGGGCAAGAGACCCCCAATGACTCCCGTGCCTCAGTAAGTCTACCTTCTCACCACCATTGTTACTAGCTGCTATTGTTCCTCATTCTCTTTCCCATCATTACTACGACTTGCTTGCTTGACAGGCACAAAGCCAGTGAGCAAGTAGGCAGAGGTTTCTACTCCTCCTCCTCCTCACCACTACTGTTATTTGGGCCAGAGCGAGAAACATGTGAACAACTAGGTTGTAATGATGAAGAAGAGGAGCAACTCCAGGAGGCTGTCATCAGTGGGCCCCGGATGAGGTGTGGGTCCTCAGCAGGTGCCCAACTATGCCTACCCTTGACGCCAACCCTGATTTAACCTGCCATTTGTATCCTGCCATTTCTGTCGCAAGAATCATTTTAATTATGAGATAGTTCACTGCTCTCAGCTTTGTGTAACCAGCAGAGATATAAATAGGACACAGAGAATAATTTCAGAGCTCCAGGGCTATTTTCTTACTACTGAAAGGGATGACATGTGAATAAGCCCCTACAATATATTCCTCAAACTTCATATTCTGAAGTAATCCTATTTAAATCAATGGGACTACTTTCAAAATAAATGGCTTGGAGGGCTGCAGCCATATCTTATTAAATCACTTATATGCCCTTGAAGAATTTACCCTTAATCATTACTTGTCTCACGCAAAATGAATTATATTTCTTGTGGCCAAGTGCTTACCACCACGTTAAATCATTCTGATAATTTATGCCCTTGATAAAAAAAAGTCGTGAGTAGGAGAAATATGTGTAGCCTGCTACTGTGTGTTTACTTGGTAGTAAATCCTACTGCGTTTGTTTGGGCCCCTTACTTCCAAGGAAGTGTTATAGGATTACCCCAGTCCAGCTTGGAGACATATATATATATATATATATATATATACACACAAGTAGACTTGTGCACATGGATGCCCAACTAGATGAGGAATTAGTCAGGAAAATGACTGCTGGGTGCACACAAATAGCTGCCCAATCCAGGGCTGCAGCCAGATAGCCTGCCTTTTAGGACTAAACTGCAAGTCACAAGGGAGAACTGTGATTGGATCTCCCAACATTGTAGGGCCATTAGATATAAGAGTTGCACAAGGTATATATTCAAATCTTAGGACAATACAAATGTCTCTCCAAAATGATATCTGTGTGATTGGAGATCTGAAGCTATTTTCTTTATTGTCAACAAAGGTAAAAAATGTGAAGTTCATCTTTATACAACTATCTTGCTTGGTCAGCCCTAAGGATGGATGAAAGTCCCTTACCTGATCCCGCAGCTTGCTTCGCGGTGGGGGGGAGGTGCTTCGGTTCTCCCCCCGAAATTCTTGGCGGGGGGGGGAGGCGCCCCGCCCCTCCCGGCCGAAATTCAGGCCGGGGGGGCACCTCATTCCTCACCGCTGAAATTCTGGCCGGGGGGAAGCGCCCCGTCTCCCCGGCCGCGAAATAAAATGTTATGGGGGAAAAAAAAACACGTGATAGGCTACGTAACAATTTACGTAGCCTGTCACGGCTAGATTTTCAAAGTCAGCCATGATAGGCTACGTAAATTGTTACGTAGCCTATCACTGCTGACTTTGAAAAAAAAAACGTGTACGCAAATGGCGGCGCCCATGGGCGCTGCCATTTGCGTTCCTTATTTGGGCATGGGTAGTCTACATAAAGATTTACGTAGACTGCGGCAAAAATAAGGGCAACGCTATTGCATTGCCCTTATTTTCGCCGCAGTCTACGTAAATCTTTACGTAGACTACCCATGCCCAAATAAGGAACGCAAATGGCGGCGCCCATGGGCGTACGCGCTTCCCCCCCCCAAAGTCAGCCGTGATAGGCTATGTAACGATTTACGTAGCCTATCATGGCTGACTTTGAAAATCTAGCTGTGATAGGCTACGTAAATCGTTACGTAGCCTATCACATTTGTTTTTTTTTTATTTTATTTTACTGGGAAATGGTGGTGGTGGCCGCCGGTCGGAAGACCGGCAGCCACCCCCACCGAAACGCCACCGAAATGCCGCCAGGACCAGCCGCCGAGAGGGACATTCGACAGAGGTAAGTCCCATCCCGGGGGGGGGGCGGGGGCGGAGAATTTCCCCACCGATTTCGGGGGGCCGAATGCGTTGGCATTCAGCCTCTCGGAGATTCGTGGATAAATTCTCCGCCATCCCTAGTCAGCGCCCTCATCCATCTACTATGCAGCTTCTGGGCTAGTGCTGCTTTCCAAATCCTGTTATGCCACCTTTGGCCCATATATCCTGCCTTGGTTTTCCACCCTTTTGCTACCTCCGTACATGCTGCTACCAATACTAGAGAGACATAATTCTTTATGGCTTACAGGGGTCATTACAAATGGATAAAAGTGCTAATAAAGGGTTTGGTGCAATTTACTGGGCCTGTTCAGACAGCACACTAAGCCATGATGGTTAGGGAATTTCCGCTAACCACGGAGGCTTAAGCGTGGGAAGAGAAAACCATGTTCCTCATGGTTAGTAAGCCACCCCAACTAACCACCCCCTGCAAAAAGGTTAAAGGGCCCTAGAATGGCTTACCATGGTTAAAACAGCTTCTGCGGGACTTCTGAGCCATGACCATAAAGCCCACCGCTTAGAGCATCCACCATTGTAGGCGATGCTCTAGCCACTGTGGGCTTTCTCCATGGTCGCACAGCCATTTGGGATGATGGAGCCTGTTCACACCATGGAGGTTCACAGATATTTGGTAAACATGCCAGGTAGATTGCCAAGTAACTACAGAGGGGTGGTGGTGGTTAGCAGAACCACGTGTCACTGTGTGGTTCTGCAATCGTCTGGCAGGCCCACGTGATGTGGTTTCACTTCCCTCCCCCATTACCCTAACCACTGTCTGAACAGGCCCACTGTTCAGCATTGTTTTTCTTTAAAGATATTTACCCAAAATGCTTGCACATGAACACATTCTCTCCACATGTGTTCCCCATGAATGGCATCCTCTCCGGCATGATGGTGTTAGCTCCCAGTTTATGTGTTGTAAGGGTGGTCACCAACCTTACTAGGGTGAGGTGCCACCTAGATACAAGCTTAAGCATTGATTATTGAATTTGCTCCAATGTGGTTTTTAATGGTTGCTTGGACTATATTGTTACTATATTGTTATTCCCAAATCATTCTCTCAAACTTCTTTGAATTCCCATGAATCGCCATATGCTTCTGCTATCATCATCATTATTGAAAGTGACCCTTTCAGTGCCTCCTTTGCTTGAATGCATAGGTTTTCAATCGGTGTTGAAGACCTCTGTGCTTCTCCAGAGATGGAAAGTTTTTGTGCAAATGTTCTGACCTGTAGGATCAGAGTTTATTTGCTTTCTCTGTAGCTTTTCCAATATTTTATTCTCTGTTTCACTGGGAATACTGAAACCTCATCTGCATGTTACACAAATGGGGTAGTTTGGCATTTAGCTAGTCAATGGATGGCCACAGCTAGCCTTAAGAACTCTATCTCCTATAGTGACTTCCTGTTTCCTCCTTGCTGCTTCTCCCCCCCCCCCTGCCTTCCTCCATTGCTAGAAGCACGTTCTTGCCATCTCTCCTGCCGGTGTTGTAGAAATGCCTGAACAAACTGTGCTTTGAAACTGTAAGCTGTGCCTGCGCTAAATGCAAGATTATGTGTGGGTAAACCATTTTTCTACCGTTACCAAAAGAAGAGTGTTTTGTTTGTTTTTCAATGATAGCCCGCGTGCATGTGGGACTGGTGAATACTCATTCTCCTTTGCTTTGTGCTAAAACTGCCTTTCTAATAAAAGGCAGTAATACCAGATAAAATCCAACATGCTATTGGTCTTCCTTTTTCAAAGCCCCTTAACCTGTAAATACCTCTCAATTCCAAATCTCTGACATATCATATTTACTAGAGTCTTTAAATTGAGGATGATCTAGGAAAGGCAGTAAGGGAGAGGAAAGTGGAGCAAAAACTTTGATCCACCTTTTTCATGTAGACAAAGCAACATATAAGAAGGGATTCTCAACAGTTTGATGTCTGAACAGGCATCTTTCCCTACCATGGTGGTTTATTAACCATGGACTAACCACCTTCACTAACCACTTGCTGCAAGATGATTAGTGGGCTCTACCATGGCTTAGTCTGAACAGCCTCTGTAGTTAATTGACAGCTGCCATAGAGCTCCATGGCAAGAGTGGCCAAAGAAGGAGTAGCACCAAAATGGTGGACAGCAGCAAGCACCAAAATGGCTGACAGAGCAAAGGCTGCTGAGATGCATGGCTGCCCATCTGGAGGACTGCAGGTTTCTGCAGGATGGAGGGTGGTTAGAGAATGGTTAGTCTAACCATGTTGTGGAACATGGTTACCTGCATGTGTGGCAGTAGCATTCGCAGTGGTTAGTGGTAACCATCGTGCACCATGGTTAGCCTAACCACCCTTCCCCAATGTGCTTCTGAACAGGGCCATAGATTGTGTGGCATGTCAAAACTGGTATGCAATTCTTCTGCTAAGCAGGATTGACTTTTTTGTACTCAAAAGTAACAATAACAACTTTAAACTAAAACCAAATTGCCACCCCAGGATGAGATGAGTAGTATTGTCATGGTCACCGCCATATTTAGGTTTTAGCCACCCTTCTATCCTGGGGGACATATCTTGGGGTTGGATCAAGTTAACCACCTGATCCCATTTGGGGACCATATATTTGTTGCTTCCTAACAGTGCATTTTACTTAAGAAGAGGGTCTTCCATTTGCTGTGCATGTCAACCTTCCTTTTGACAGTTACTGACAACATAAGCATAGTTATAGACAGACTTTTAACAACTAGATTAGAGATAAAGAATATTTCTTTTCAGGTTCTAGTAAATTGTTACACATTTGAGTAGACTCTAATCTCCTCTTCTGCTAATCTCCTTTCTCCAGTAAGAGCAGATGTGTTTGACCAACAAAAATATAATGGTATTGTGATAGCAATCCAAGGTTGTTGGGCTTTTTTTAGTCAAGAAACAGTTGTCATTTCCTATTCTGTCATGCGTGTGTATCTACATGTGTATGTACCCCCATACTTACTTCTATGGGAGAGACAAGAGAACACTGAGATTGTGGCCCAAGGCAGCATTTATACAGGTCAATTAGCAGATTAGAGACAATAGAAGCTGAGGGGTCACAGCTGTAAATTATCAGCCATCCAAGAATGTGTTTGGCCTGTCCTGAAAGAGTTACATGAGGGTATCAAAAGGCCAGGGTAGAAGACTTGGCAAAGTCTTTGGAGAACAATAGGAAAGTTCAACATTTGCCAGCTCTTCCAAGCTGGCTAAGTGCGTGAGGAGTCTGGTGCAGGATCTAAAGGAGGGGTGGGCAGAAAGTCTCCTGGAAGATCTTTGGGTGATTTGCAGTAGATCAGCAAGGGTTTCCTACTGCCAATTGTCTAATAATAGCAACAACTAAGGGCACAACCTTATGCATGTTTAGACAGAAAAATGTTCTACTCCCAGCATTCCCCAGCCAGTATGGCTGAGGAATGTTGGGAATTGTAGGATTTTTTTTTCTGTTTAAACATGGATAGGATTGTGCCTAAAAAGCTTTTTTTTTTTTCCCCCCTAAGTAAGGTTGCTGAAAATAACTACTGGGGGGGGGGACACCAGGAGTGGGTTTTTGTGTGAAAGCACTTTGGTTCCTAGGCTGAACATCTGCTCAAAGGCACCCTGTTCCTTAATTCTCCATGTATGTCTGCTCACCTTAGCCACTGTTTTGCACCTGACTGCAGTTGATGGACCCTAGGGATTGAGAAAATAATCAAAACAATGAACAAAGTAGACCCTGCTAGCCTAAAGTTTGTCCAGCTCTGGTCTAAAGAGTCTTGAGTTCTAATCCAGTTTCAGAAAAGAAAAAGTATCTGAAATACATGTCTAATGTCCCAAACCCTGCCTGTTTTTTCTAATATATATTGTGCCAGCTTGAAATAAAGCATCTGTATTATGGCTGTTCTAAAGCTGCAAGGTGCTCCCAATCCCAAAGTTCCCTTTTGACCCAACAGAAACTACAGTGCACAGGGGAGCTCTAGCGTATTGGTTCTTCTGCTTCTGTTTGAAGACGGCTCTTTGGACTCCCATTTTCTTCGAAGAAGGTAGCCTGGAACAGGAAGTCACTACTTACCTGCAATGTCATACAGATAAAGCAAAATGCCCACAAGAAAGTAAATAACCTATCATTCCCTCGAAGGAAACTAAATTACCAATTCATGAATTTATCGTAATCTGTTTTATTTCTGCTGAATGCTTTATTGGATCTGTGCAACCCCCTGCAGATAAGCTCAGAAACACTGTGTAACCTATGGTAGAACATCTTTCATAGCTGTAAATATTAATCTCATCATAAAGCAGATTAAGAATTTACAGACATGAAATGATGGCATCATGTATTGATGGTTCCTTTTCTTTGCAAAGACTTCATTCTTTAAATACCTAAATGCACCATCATCTACTGCATATCTAAAAACACTGTGCTCAAGGAAAATCAATTAATTCCTTAGGCATTATAGGAGAGTGACTGCAGCTCATTTATGTTGATTATCTACTAAATTGCTACAACTGGTAACAATACAATTGTTTTATGATAGCATTAAACATCCAGTTTCTGGGAAATTGACGGCCTGGCCAGGCAGAAGAAGTAATGCGCTCACTCTTTCTCCACACTTCTCCCAGTATATTTGTCTTGGAATGGACTCATCCAGGTTGGCTGGCTAACAACAAGAAACACAGGTGCTTTGCTAATAAGTCCCTATTCATTTTTATTAGTCTTTTCAAAGGCAGTTTCCAAAATGTTGGTAACATGCCTGGGTCTAATCCAGTTATTATTCTGTGCTGACCCAATGCAACATCTGACCAGCTCCATAGGGGCAGATTCAACCTAATGAAGCTTGCAGCCATAGTGTATGCTAGCACCAGTTTTATTAGATGGTTCCCTGAAATATGCTATTAGCTCAGTGCAAATGTTCCAGTTTTATATATTCATGGAACGTTCATGTCAAGCTTGCATGCTGTGCAGTATGTTCGCTCTATGATAAACCACAACACCATCAATAAATTAAATAATTACACAATACCCAAGTACTTGGCCTGACTAGTAGCTATTTGTAACAGTAGCTATTTGGGAAAAAAACATACAAAATAGTATGTAGCAGTAGGCTGTTAAGGACCATTTGATCCAAAGTTGTGCAATCCTTTCCAGGAAAGTTTAATAGTTTTATTAAAACTAGCTATGTGGAAATCAGTTTGATAGATGGAATAGCTGTCAAGCAGCCGCTGATGGATCAGCTCCTTCCTCTGTGTTGCCTCCAGCCAGGGAGAGTAGATGTTGTAGGATTGGCAGGCAGGGATTGACTTGGAGTAAGGGAGGATCTCTTGCATCTCGGTGGCTTGTGGATCATGGATGTCATCACTGCAACACAACTGCCTTATTTTGCCCATCTCTAAAAATATTAATTGTGCCTACAATTATGGATGCTCTTATCTGTTACTTGGGGGTGACTCCCTCCATTTGGCAGTTTTATGTTAAAAGGTCAGAATTCTGTTATAAGGATCCTTAAAATCATTCTAGAGCTTGGGGCTGAAAAATTGCAGCATCTGGTAGCTCTAGAAAGCTGTGTTTTAAGACCGTGTTGCTGTTGCGTGGAATAAAAGAACTACTCTGAAATAAGAGATTAATTTTCAGTTACTTGATAGCCACTGAACAGTGGAGCCAGACTGCAAGTGAGCAGATGAAATAGAGAACATCTCAGGATCTGAAGGGGCTTCGTAGAACAGCTTAATAATACTGCAGCCGAGGCTTTTTATATTCCATATTCACTTTCATGGCTTTGGATTTAACAGAGCAGAGAATTTCACAGTTTGGAAATATTTTTTTGGTGGGGGGGATAAAAGTTGGAGCAGCAACGGCTTTTTAGGCAGCTTTCACCACCCAAAGTAAGAATAAAGAAAAGCCTGTTCAAGCAGCAGATCTTTTAACAGCAAGATGCAGAGTAGGATGCACTGTCCAGGAAATGGCGCCTGTGGCAAGAAATATCGCTCACGAGATGTGGTCAAGAAGTGTCAGCTAAAAATCTTTTGTGCTGGAGTGAAAGAGCATGTGATGATAAAGGATGTTGTGAGCAGTAACTGGCTTCCGCGGCAAAGCAGAGTCCAGCAGTGCTTCCTCTCGACCAGCCAGGGGGTGAAAGGAAAGGGCAGAAATAGAAAACATGAGGCGAGTACTGAATTAATGCTGTTGTTTTTGTTTTTGGATAGCATTCAGTCAAGTTTCAGGCCTAGCTTTGGAAATGATATTGAGCTGGTGGACAGTCTGTAGATGGACAAGGGGAGCAGGATCATATTCATTTCTCTAGACCCATGTATTTGATAATGTTGTCCCAGCTAGCCCCATCATTAGGCTGAGTGAGGTGGCTGCTCAGGTGGCAGATGCCAGGGGTGGGAGTGGCAACAAGGTGTTGGAGGACAGAACTGTGTATATGACATGGCCTGCCCTGTGCCCCCCAAGCTAGCCTGCTGCCCTCGGGTGTAGTGGAGAAAGCTGCCCATCACCAGTGTTGAAGTAAGAATCAGCTGCTAGTCTGGTCAGTTTCTGTACACTGAAGGGGGAGGGGGGAAATGCCATCTGGTCCTTTGCCTCAGGCAGAAAAATGTCTGCAGTTGGCCCTGGTATCGACCATCAGACATTCTGTTGGATTGTCTGCAGGATTTGAAATTCAAGGCATTGCGTTGCAGTTGGTCCTTTAGAATGACAGAAATGTAATTTGGCCATTCTTTAACAAAATGGCTCGAGCAGGAAGTTTTAAGTGACTGCTGCTCCTCTTTCTGGGATTTATCCTGCAGACTGCAATATGTTTTAATATTTAAAGGAAGCTGCTAGATTTAGAATGTAGAGTCATCTGATGAAGTGGACTTGCCATAATTAAATTGTCAGTCTTTAAAGTTCCATAATATTCTTTGTTAAGCTGCAATAGTTTAACATGGCTCCCCTCTGAAAACAGTGCTGATCACACCCAACTTTGTTTCCTTTTCCACCAATTCCGCAAGAGCTGGTGGGTCTCCTAACCAATTTTTGGAGTTATGCGTGGGGAATTAGGCAGAACTAATAAACTGATGCTTAATTCACGTAGGATGGAGATAATGATGCCTAGGAGTCCAGTTGACCTTGGAGAGGTGTTCTAGATGGGATCACACTCTTCTTGAAGGAATGTGTCTACACTCTGGGACTACTCATGTATTTTGCTTTGTTTCTGGATGGACAGGTTGTGGTCATAGCCAGGAATTATCTTTTCATTTATGTTTGTTTGAGCTACACCCTTTCTTGGAAGATGAGGTTCTCATCTCCATCTTCCATTCCTTGGTAACCTAACCATTTGGATTGATTGCTGTAATTTCCTCTAAGGCCTTTGAAAACTGTAGGGAAGTACACATCCTTCTGACAAGCATTGGACACAGGGAACAAATTTCACCAATCATCTACATTGGTTAGTTGTTAGTTTCCATTATATTGTAAAACATGGAGGGAGCAATCCTATGGCGGCTAGTCAGTGGCTAGACGGCCATAAGATATCTGGTTTTCTGGGAACCGTACTCGGAGCCTGTGCTCTGAGGTTGGTTCCTGGAAAACCAACCTTCCCCCACTTCCGTGCTGCCTCACAGGCAGCATGGAACAGTCCTGTGTTCCGTGCTCGCAAGAGGAGTGCAGAGCGGCCAAAATGGGTAGTTCCCAGGGGCATTCCGGGGCAGGGCGGGCAGAAATGCCTGTACAACACATCCAATGTGTCATATGGCAGCCTCCTCCCCTGCTCTGCCCTCCCACGGCTAGACATCTGCAATCAGCTGTCCAGCTGAAAATGCAGGGCAGGGGAAGTGTGGAGGGAAAGATCCCCTCGGTGCTTCTCCTGCCTGCATTGGATAGGTGGTTGCCTCCGAGTTCAGAGGCAGCCGCCTATCTGCATAGGATTGTGCCCTAATACAACTAGGTAAATTTTATAAGTCCAGTAAAATTTTGCAAGACTGGTAAATGTTCTAATAAATTCAAATAGTAAACTGACTGGTGCTTCTACATATCAATTAATGGCTCAATATAGTTTTTCAAATATTACAAATACTATATAATTACTATCAATGCATACGTTTAGTCCCATTTTTACCATACATCTAATCTTTAAATCTCACCATTCTTTAATTCAGCTTATATTTACCAAAATCCAAATGGTATTTTTGACTCATAAACTCTCAGAAGGTTTTCCAGTTATAAGGCATTATAAATTCGAGATGACAATCCTTTTTTTTTATTGGATTCCTTCACAATTAATCGTTCATGACAACTTACATTTCTCTCAGAAGTCCTTGATGCTTTCCCCTTTCTCTGTAACTTCGGAATTGCAAATATTGAAACCAGTGTGATAGCTGTTCACTTTGAAATGTGGTAAAGAGGAAGCAACCTTAAGTACTTATAATGAAAGGTAGATTATACATTTTTAAAATAAATATTGCTTACCCAGCATAGGAAGCTGCCTTATACTGACCATTGTCCATTGGTCCTTCTCGCACAGGGTGTCTATATAGGGACTGGCAGTGGCTGTCCAGGGTTTCAGACAATACCTTTTCCTATTCCTATCTGGTGATGCTGGGGATTGAACCTGGCTGGGGCCTTCCAGAGGCAAAGCATGCGCTCTATGACTGAGCTATGGCTCCCATCTTGTATTCTACAGAGTAGAACAAGAGAGAGGTTCGGGGGGGGGGGGATAAAATTTGCATATCTTATTGGAAGAGAATATTATTTATTTATTTGAAATATTTATATGCCACCCATCCTTAAAAAATTCCAGGGTGGTGTACACAATTTATTAAAACAACAATTACAGTTGAGATTAAAATCCTCAATAAAGCAGAAAATCTAAGAAACCTAGATTTAATATCAGCTTGGCTAAACTAATACGTTTTCAACAGGTACCAAAGCAATTTCAGGTTGGTGTCTGTCTTACTGCAGGGGAAAGAGAATAACAAAGGTAGGACACCACAACCAAAAAGGCCCTGTCCCTGGTTGCTCTCCGATGTCCATGTGCAAGAGGTGGAACAACCAGGAGGCCCTGATCTGTAGATCTCAATATATGGGCAGGTTGATATGGGAGAAGGCGCTGTCTCGGTTACCTTGGTATCAAGTTGTTTAGAGCCTGAAATGTCAATAACATCACCTTGAACTTGACCAGGGCCCCATCTACATGAGCCATTTACCCTGGTGCCGCTTCAAAGGGACAATCTTCGTGACAGATGACGTAGTCACTGCTTTGCAGCCCAATCGTGGTTTTCACGGGGAAATCTGGATTTTCTCAGAGTCCATTTGCTGCAAGGTTTTCACCTGCTTTGTGTTCACTGCGGGGGGTTGAGCTGTCTGTCCCCTCCTTGGATTGAAATCACAGCGTCGTTAGTGATGCTCCTCCCCTTTCCTCCTTCGCAGCTCCGCAGTTACAGAGGGATGAAGAATGAGTGGTGGAAGGGAAAGTAGCCCAGGCGGGGGCAGGGAGAGAAGAGGGGCAAACATGTCTACTGGGAAGGTACTCATTGCCTTCAGTTCCACATCGCTGCCTCTCTCACTTTGAGTATCGAGCTTGAGAATGGAGACATTCAGCTACAAAGGAACACTACTGAGAAATGTCGGATGCCTGTGGATTCGAAGCTGCGCAGTTGAGAAAGGGTGGGGCCAAGGCAGATGATTTTCATAAACATGTACTCAGAAGCACTTCATTGAGCCTGTGCTGGGGTGGGGGCGGGGGCGCCTGTTGATTGGGCAGTTAATAGACTACGTGCGACTCGCTCTTTCCTCCTCCCCAGCTCCACGCTCTCTGCTCTCAGTGCAGAGTTCTGCACTAGCTGCAGTTTCTGGACCTGTCTCAAGGGAAACCCCACCACAGCATGGACACTGCAGAATCAAAGAATAAGTGACCAGGCTCAAATCTTTATATTAACTATATTACAGTAGCAACCATTTCCATTTCTGTTAAAGGCTTTGTTGGCTCTTGAAGAGTTACGTGGAAGTCCTAAAGCATATGTAAACAGTGTTATACGTTTACATATGCAGTATTCTCAAGCAATACAATTCCTCTCATGTTTGAATGAGGTTATTGTCTTATAAATCCAATCTGCATTGTAAAAGGCAGTGAAAATAGGAAGATTTTTAAAGATTAAAATGTCAAGGAGATAAACACATTACCCTGAACAGTATTTGTACTCTACAGCTCAGTCAAACAGGGAGGCAGTTGTCTTGCAGGCAGTTGTCTTCCAGAAAGTAAACATGCATGAAATCTGATCAGACCTTCATTGTACATGGGGTAAACTATGCAAGACTTTGTAATAGGATAGACTCCTATCTGCCTGTTTCCCCACGTTCTCTGATCAATGTAGTATGCAGAATTTCAGTATTTTGTGCGACAATGTTGTGTATTTAATCCTTTACTATGACGTTCAAGAGGCAATCAAGAAGCTTTCTATCAGCTTTTGGAAGAAAGCATGTTCTCAGAACTAGGAAGGAGTTTAGGCAGCACTGAATCATATCATTCCTTTAAATTTCAGTCATGACTCTTCCTCTTAACATTCATTTAATTATAGTAATGAAATGTTTAGTATAAAATGGGAAAGGGATCCAGTCCATAAAATACGCAGTAAGATACAGCTAAAAGTTTTCTAAAAATACTCTTCACTCCACGAAGGCTGGTTGAAAAATGTCTTATAAAATTTGTTGAGCATACAGAATATTAGCTAATATTTTGAAGAACAACCTTGGGGAGCTTCAGTAGCTGCATCAGCTGTTTCTGTCCATTTCCCACAAGGAGAAGGCACTCTGAACCGCCTCATCCCTGGGGGAAATTTCGTAGCATCATTTTCCCATGGGGGATGCTGGGACCTGAAGTTCCAGTTCCCTCCTGGTGGGAATGGATGCTCTGCTAGGAAGCAAGAGCACCCACTGCCATCTCTCCTACATCCACTGCCTCACCCACGACTGCAGAGAAGTCACCGAGCAACTGGGGAGCAGGGGGAAGGGGCAGGACTGGCCCTACTGTTAGACAGAATAGGGCAGCTATTTGAGATGTCATGAAAAGGCAGCACATGGTTAGTTTTTAGTTCATTGTTGTATTTAGATGGGGAGAGGTGCTTATGGGATTTTATTTTTTTGTAACATTTGTATACTGCTGAATATAATAAAATCCCTCAGTGGTTCACAATAAATATTAAAATTCATGTAAGCACAGCACATTAAAAACACAGCATTAAAAGCACAAAATTGAAACAACTATAGTAAAAACAATTAAAGGAGCAGCAAAATGGAACACCATGATTAATTTATTTACAGCCTGGGTGAAACGGTGTGTTTAAAATATGCCACATTTCCTGCCTCCTGAAGTGCATGGGGGAGGGCTTTCCAGGGGGGAGGGTGCTGCTAGAGAGAAGGCCCACCATCGGGCTTCATGGTGACATTCTGTTCATTTTGGAATGACCAGCAAGGCCTCCTCTGATGACCTTAAAAGTCACCGGGGTATATATAAGGGAAGGCAGTCTGCTAGGTATCCGGGTCCCAAGTTGTTTAGGGCTTTATGTGATAATAACACATAACTTTGTATACAGGGATGCTGGAGAAATCTGCCACAGACCCAAATGAGTTCAGATTCCTGAGACTCTGACCTGTGGAGTCTGCAGGGAATGGCTCTCCCTGCCAGGCGTCCTCCAGATTTCACTCTTCTTTCTCTTTAAACAGGGCAAGATATGCCAATTGTGGCTGCAATTTGTGTATCTTGGGCAAATTATAGCTGTAATTAGTGTATTTTACATCATTTGTGGCTGTAAAATGCTTAGTTATATGTAAATTGCAGCTGCAGTCCCAAAGTTTTAGGGCTAGTCTTAGAAAAAATGTGTTCAGAACAAAGCTTGCAGAATCAGAATTCAGGATTGGTACAAATG
This sequence comes from Heloderma suspectum, assembly GCF_057233095.1. Classification (NCBI taxonomy): domain Eukaryota; kingdom Metazoa; phylum Chordata; class Lepidosauria; order Squamata; family Helodermatidae; genus Heloderma; species Heloderma suspectum. Next base: position 236,528,728 of record NC_139460.1, read on the forward strand.
GCTTGATTTGTGCTGAAGAGAAAAATTGTTTGTCTCACAGAATGTTCATTTTCAAATCTTCTTTCTGGATAGCTGCTGGTGCCAAGAGTGGCAAAAGTTTTTTAAGAACTCTCCAGGAAAAAATATAGTGTTCACCAGCCCCAACTTTTCTGAGTGCCAAGACATGTTTAAACTAGCATTTGTTTCATGGTAATATTGAATTTCTTTTACATGTATTGAATTGTTTTATATTTTAACTTTTTATTGATATGTTTTGTAACAAATTGTTCTTTCAAAAGCTGTTTTGATAAGTTAATGTTTGCTGTCAGCTGCTTTGAGTACAGTTTACTGTAGAAAAGAGGCATATACTGTAAATATACTTAACAACTTCTCTCTAGACCCTCTATAGTCTGGACCCTTTGTTCCTTTTCACAGACCCCCCATCCCCTAATTGCATCATCCTTAGTTGGAGGAAGGGATGCCCCCTACTACACACACACACACACACACACACACACACACACTTAGTCAGAACATCCCAGATTTGTCCTGTATCAAGAAGCAATCTTCTGACAGTTAGGTTCCACTGAGATACAAACCTGAATATCCCAGGCTAGTAACACTTCTTTTTCAGGTCCAAGAATCTGGCCAGATGTTACCTTAAGGCAACCCCATAGTTTCACAGAATTATAGAATATCCATCATAATATCACAGATGTTGCAGAAGACACCCCCACAGATTCTCTCTCACACAATCAGTTTTGAATATTGATTTTGTTTTTTTGAGTGTTGGGATGGCATCACCCCCATCTTTCTTCTTTTCCCTAATGGTCATCTCCCCCGCACCCCTGCTGATTGCTTTAGAACTTGCTAATCCACATTCAGTTTTTAAGGTACGAAAGGGACTTTATTTCAGACATACTTTACCCCTTCCTATGTTGTGCCAGTGAATCATGAACTTTACCATGTTTGTCCCACACCAGGGCCCCATCTACATGGCCGATTTAGTGCAAAGCAACAGCACATCAGGGTCATTCATGACAGCTGACAATGTCGCCAATCCGCAGCAATCCTACAGCGTCTTTCTGGAAAAGGTGCATTTTCAGAAAGTTCTTTTAGTACATCTTTTCTCCTTAAATATGGCTCCTGTGCAGTTCCGCTATAGTGTGCCCCATCCTCCGCATTAAATCCTGGGCATGCGTATTTCTGTGACCTGGCTGTGACCTGGGCAAGGGGTGCCCTGTTTTTCCCATTCACAATAGCACGGTATCTTTTAATCTTTCACAATATCCCAGTGGTGGATGAGAGGGGAGATGTGTGGGGTAAACTACAGGGGCTTAATTCAGTGCTTCCAGTAAACTTCCTCTGATCAGAGGAGTGTGGACAGGGGCAGGGAACAAGCCTCTGTCATTCTCTGAGCAGCACCTACGGGGTTGATGATGTTCAGTTCTACTCCGCCCACCCATTCCCAAAGTATGGGGCTTTCAGGTGCTGCGTGACCCATGAAAGTGGATTTTTAGGTCGCGTACACTCTGCTTTTCTTGCTTTGTGTGCTCCTGATGGACCAAAGCAATTTCATGAAAATCTGGATTTTCCTGATTTCCAGATATATCCAGAATCTGGATATAACCAGAAAGCGCTTGTCATTCTGCTTCCATGTAGATAGAGCCCAAGTAATAAGTCATTGATTTAATTAGTGGTGTGTCAAGGGCCATTAATAGTTTTCACTTTTAAGTTGACTCAAGTCTGGATCACTCCTTTGATAGTGAGAACAAATCTTAAGGTATGGTGAATGAAGGAATTGTTATTTAATGATAACTATGTTTTCTTTAAAAATGGGCTCCTGTTCCCAAAAAATATGTTTAAGAAACAAAACATGGCTTAAGTCACAAAGGAGGTAGAAAGTTCACAAATAAATTCTTCTGGGTCATGAGTCCAATCTGAATTTACAGAAATACATTACTTCCTTCACTGCAGCTGTCAAGTACACATTGTCTATCAAAATGACTTAGAGGAGACCATGGCTCTGTCATGATGACTTTTGTCTTGCAAGGAAGAAAATAATCGCTCATGGAGTTAAAGAAGGCTTGCTCAGCTGTCTTCACCCCAAAATGTAACATCACCTTAAACATATGCTTATATAGAAAAGGTTCTCCTTAAGTCTTTATAATAGTTTTAAACACATAGTTACACCATCATAGGATCCTCCCACCACTCTTTTTTTTTTTAAACCTAAGAGTTTTTTATTATAGCGTAAACTTAGATGCACGAATGGAGCGCCTCTGTATTCAGAACCTGCCCTATTAATTTCAACAGAGGGAGCATATCTGCAGCATTTATTTGCACATGTAGATCTGCTGCCACCATTGAAATGAATGGGGTAGCTGGCACGTGTAGGAGCTCAGAGACCATTATAAATTCCAGACTGAAGCATAGAAACTATGCTGTATTTTGCATGCCTAAAGGGCCACTTTGAATGTTGTTTAATCATTGTTTATAAAGAGGAAGAGCCGTTACTAGATCCCATTTTACACAGAAGTTGAAATGAGAGAGAGATTGGTAATGATTAGGGATGGCGGAGAATTCCGCCACGGACTCCAATGAGGCCCCCCGGAGTCTGTGGTGGAACGAAATACTAAACTCCGCCACCCGGGGGAATCTGCGCGGGGCTGGATCCTACCTTCTGCTGGCTGGCCGCTGCCACCTCTCCCGTCTGCTACTGCCTGTCTTCGGATGCAAATGGCGTCCGGCGTAGCAGACGCCATTTGCGTCCCTGCCGTTTGCCATGATAGGCTATGTAAATCTTTACGTAGCCTATCACAGAAAACAGCAGGGACGCAAATGGCGTCCAGTGGATGCCATTTGCGTCCGAAGACAGGCAGGGCGGCAGCGGATGGACCCAGCCGGTGGCTCCGCGGACTTGCTGCGGAGCGGAGCAGGCCGGGGAGGATTCCAGGGGGAAGAACGGATCACCTCCCCCCCATAGACCCCCCTGGTGGACTCGAAGGTGAGTTCCATACATCCCTAGTAATGATACCTTACTTGTACAGGTAATGTCAGTGTGGAATAAATGTGGTCCAATTCCAATTTATCTTAGTTTTTAATCAGTTGGAGGTGAACCTGCCCATTATTACACATAAGAGAAAAGGGGTTTTGCACAATTATATATAAAAATATATATTCTAGATAAATAATGAAAAACAGTGTCTTCACCATTATGTTATTTTTGCCTAGGATATTTATCACAAGCTTTGGATCCTGGAATTGTTCATACATCACTTGATGCAGAGAATGTATTATTGAAATTGGTACTAATTCTGTCTTGAACAAGAAGCTTAAAAGATGTCAAATGTTTTCTCTCTGCTATTGCATGGTTATGAATTTAGGCTGCAATCCTGCACACACTTAGGGTGCAAACCCATTAAGGTAGGCGGAGGCAAACTCGGAGGCAACCAAACTCTCCAAATTCGGAGGCAACCGCCTACCCAAAGCAGGGCAGGATTGGCACAAGGGGACTGTTCCTTCTGTGCCTCTCCTGCCCTGCTATTTTCTGCTAGACAGCTGTTTTTGGCTGTCTAGCCATGGGGGCCTGACCGGGAGAAGATGCTGCATGTAGGACACACAGTATGTGTGGTACATGCAGCTTTGCTCCCCCGTCCCTGGAATGCCCCCATTCCCACCCCTTTTCAGACGCTCTGTGCTCCTCTTCTGAGGGGGGGGGAGGCTCTGAGGTCAGTTCCCAGAAAAGAGCATATCCTATGGTCCTCTAGACAGTGTCTAGTGGCCATAGGATTGCTCCCTTAGGCTGTTTAAATCACATGCAGGGCAAAGGGGTTGCATGCTGAGTCTCTAAATGTTTAAAATTTTTTCAAAGCCTACCTTTAAAAGTCCACATATCCATTTGGTGAATTATGCATAATATTTAAGGATGAATATATCTCTCAGCCTATCGCTATTATTTCACATAACAGAAAGGTGGTTTTACCCAATTATATATAAAAGAGGGAAGCCAAGGAGGCAACAAGCAAAAGAACCATTCTAGCTGGCTTATATGCGTACCACCTGGATGTCATCTTCAGGGCTTAGGGCAAGATCTTTGCATTAATGAAACCCATTTGAATAACTTAAAATGTTGGAAGTCATCCCAGCTCTTCAGGAAAGTGAAAAACCTTCCACAGAGCATTCATTTCACCTCTAAGGAGAGCATATTTTGTGTCAAATTGAAGTGAACAGCTATTGAGGTTTGTGCAAAACTACTGGAAAATACAGATTATATAACACAATTCATCACAGTCTAGTAGCAACATTTTTTTAAAGTACTCACTTTCAGCAGATCAAAACAGGTGGGAAATGTCTGCTTAAATGTGACATATTGCTTGAATTGTGGTCATAATTTACATTATGTTTTGCTGGGTTAAAAAAAAACAGACACGAACTTCCTATGAAGTGCTACAAAACAAAAATAAGTCTACAAGGATGAAGGAACCATAGCATCTTTATTCATATCCAAACAAGAGAACAATTCTACCATTTTATTTCAGACAAGGGATATTATCTCTGAGATAAAAAGCAATTGAAAATCTAAATGAAAAATCTAATGCTTTTTTCATGCTGATTTATTTTAGATTGGCAAAGTTAAACAAGATGTAAGCATGACTAGATGGAGCTCAGAAAGAGAATTGCTGTGAAGTTAGAGTTCTGCTTCCATGGGAGTTTGATTATATCAAATTCTATTGCAATTTTGATGGCATGCTGCTGATTACACAATGCATAACTTGTGGGCTATTTAGCTAATGTCCAATCATGCATTAATTTACTCTTAACATACAACAGACTCACCCCAACTTCTACAGTACATGCAATCACATTTATCAACATTATTGTGAGAGAAAGCAAATAGTGTGAGGTAATGTTCCTAAGTTTTAAACAATCTCATTTCCTCAAGGAAAACAAAAAACGATCTCAGATGACAACTGGCAAGGAAGATGTCCTTGAATTGGAAGTGGAAGATGTCATGCATAATTCTATAATTAAGAAGAGAATGATGAAATGGATTCTGAAAGGAGAAATCAGAGATCTACTATAATTTGATATATAAAGATGATCAATTTTCACATGGACGTGGGTTTTCAGAAAAGCGTTTGAGAAATTCATCAGGATATAGGTCAGTTCATACATGAAAGTCAGGTTCTTCTAGACCAGCTTTTCCAAACTTAGGTCCTCAGAGCTTGTTGGACTAAAGTTTCCATCATCCCTAGCAGCAAGGCCAATGGTCAGAGATTATAGGCGTTGTAGTTCAACAACATCTGGGGACCTAAGATTGGAACAGGTTGTTTTAGACCTATGGTGCTTAATGGGGACAATGTTGTGTGGGATGCATAACTGCCAAGTCTGCTGTTAAATTCACTTGGCCTATGACTCAGGTTTGCCATTTGCATCTTCTGCTTCCTGTAGGTCAGTCAAGGAAGAGGCAGAGTTGGAAGTCTTCAGCCATTCTGCATGTTTATGCCATGAATCCCCTGGCCTGCCTAAGAAGTTACCATAGAATCAACCCACACTTAGCAAGAATCACACATGGCCTGGAAGATCACATTTGCCATGATATCCCACAGTTAGGACTTTGATTATGAAAATTAAAATGAGAAGGGGCTCTGTGCTATGGGTGGGGGAGAAGGGATTCAACAGCCATAATGAAGTGTTTGCCAGCTGTTAGATACATGTGTGAATGCTGTGTATGAGGCAAAACAAAATGGCTATTCCATCTACATTTCTTTTGTAAAATGTTGAGCCTTTGTTCTACTCCTTGTCACAGTGTTTTGTCACATAGCACATGACAGAGGTGGGACAAGATTGCTTAAATGTACAGTTCTCGGGTTAAATATACGTAGAGTTCATAAATGTTAGTCTTTCCCAGCTAAATACACTCTCAATAGCTTTTCCCTCAGATCAGATTTCCCTAACCTTCACCCAAGGCTATCCCTCGCAACCAGGAACAGGTGCTACAAAGCAGTCTTTCTCTGCCTCAAGCTCCTCCTTTTGCTTCTGGTTTCTAGGATGACTCAGATGTTTCAAGGATTACTTGAAAGCCCCTGGTCTTCAGGTCCTCTGACTATCCACTGTCAACAACTATCTCACCTCTGACTAACTGACCTTAAAAAAAAAAAAAATCTTCTAGCCAGTACCTCTGACTAATCCCATTTTCACCCATTGGCCTTTGAATGACCAATCAGTGGTTCTTTATGGACCTTCTAACCACCAATCAAATTGGTTGACTCCTTGACCAATCCAAATTGCATTTTACTATCTGCCTAGTAATATAAACAAAGGAAGCTTCTCCCACTAGACATTTTCAAACTGCCAGCTTGAAACCTCCCTCTGACAACAACTGTACCTAAGGCAGCCACAATTGTCTTATGCCCAATACGCAGAAGCAAACCGAGGAGTCTGGCCTACTTGCTTACATTATAAGGACTGGGCACTCTTCATTGCTGGACTGGTAAGAGAAGAGAACTGAGGAGAGAGGATTGTTCCATTGTTTGCAGCTGGCTGGTTGCTTGCTGCCTGTAAACCCCCCCCCCCGCCCCATCTCCCAGTATCCTGCCTTGTGCTGGCCTGCGCTGATTGCAGAGTGAGTGGGAACACCTGCCAAAGTTTTCTCCAGCCAACCAGAGCAGAGTGCTATCTCTGAGCCTTGAGACCTCCGGGCATCATGGAGACTTAAAAACTGCCCTGCTATGAGGTGGTGGGCTGCCCCCAAAGGGGGCGTGCCCCTTTAGTTTGCCACTAGGGTAAGGGTGCCTTCTATCTTCTCTCCCTTTTTGGTCTGCATACATCTTGCTCATCTATTGATTGCCTGTCTTATGTTAGTGAGGTGTCTCTGAGTGAGAGCAGGGACCCTCTGACAACAGCAGTTTTCCATATGTTATTGTTGCTCACCCTGGGTGAGAGACAGGGGATAGAGGCTTCATATCCTAGAACTGCTTCTCTGCCCAGGGTGGGAGGCTGTGGTAGTCAGAAGTGGAGCTTCCCCTGGGTGAGAGCTGGGGTGTGTGCGGGGGAGAGAACTGCTTTGCCACCTTCCAGGTGAGATAGAATGAGCATGAACCAATGGAAGTCGGTTACATGGCTAAGAAATAAGCACTTTACTTGTTCTCTGCTTTATTTGGTTGATTAACAAGCCTGATGTCCTAACTGTGACCAGCGGCTGGTTACAACCACAAATTACAAACTGTGACTGTGTTAGTTTGGTTGGGAGTGATTGTTGGATGAGTGGAGTGTATGTGTTGAATGGCTGATTGTATATTTGAATGGTGGGTGGCTCTTGAGAGTGTGGGGGTATTTTTACGGCCGTAAGGATGTGCCTAGGAAACTCTGATACAGGGACCCATGGAGGGGGCACCACTATTCCAGTGGCTTGGGGCAGAAGGAGATGGAGGAGGGGATTGGGGCATTAAAGTAGAATGGGCCACAGGTGTTTATACACTGTTCCCCATCTACCCCCGCTCCTCTAGCTCTCATGTACCTGGTAGCTTTTCCACTGTGCCCTCCTGTCTTGCGGTGCTGCTATTTAACACCAGATCGGTCTGCAATAAGACCACACTCATTCATGATTTAATCATGGATGAGAGGGCCAACCTGGCGTGTATTACTGAGACTTGGGTGGGTGAGCTGGGTGGAGTCAGCCTGACTCAGCTCTGCCCACCTGGGTACTCAGTGCAGCATGAACATAGGTTGGAGGGTGGCGGGAGGGGGGGCAGTTGCCGTGGTTTATAGAACTTCCATCTCTATCACCAGGAGACCACTCCACCTTGGAGTGGGCCTTGAGGGGTTGCACCTGGTGTTGGGCCATAACGACAGATTGGGGATGCTGCTGGTATACTGCCCACCCTGCTGCCCAGCATCATCCCTGACTGAGCTGGTGGAGGCAGTCACAAGTGTGGTGTTGGAGGAACCCAGGACTGTGGTTCTGGGTGACTTCAACTTCCATGCTGAGGCTGTCTCTGGAGTTCCAGCTCAGGATTTCATGGCCTCCATGACAACCATGGGGCTGTCTCAGTATGTCATCGGCCCAACACATGAAGCTGGGCACACCCTTGATTTGGTTTTTGCTCCAACTTGTGAGATGGGTAGTCTGAAGATTGGGGGGCTCCAAGTAACCCCATTGTCATGGTCAGTCCATTTCCTGGTGAGATTTGAACTTACAGCGTTACCTCCTCCCGTGGGGTGGGGGACCTATTCGGATGGTCCAGCCCAGGAGACTGATGGCATCCAATGGATTTCTGAATGCTCTTGGGGATTTTTCCAGTGGAGAGAGCTGGTGATCCAGCTGACGCCCATTCTGCTCCCTGGTGTACTGGGGAGCTGAGGTCAATGAAACAGGCTGGATGTTGGCTAAAGCGCAAATGGTGCAAGACTCGAAGTGAAGATGACTGAGCACACTCTGGAGCGCATAATCGTGCCTACTGCTTGGCAGTGTGGGCAGCAAAGAAGGTTTATTTTGCTGCCTCCATTGCGTCCTCAAGTAGCCATCCAACGGAGCTCTTCCAGGTGATCCAGTGGTTGTTAACATCTTCCCCAGTAAATGGGGCCCTGGCCCCATCGAGGACTTGCTGTGACCTTTTTGCATTGCACTTTGAGGACAAAATTGCTTGTCTCCGCAACGACCTTGATCCTGTTGTTAGTGCGGTACCAGTCGAGGTGTCTGATGCCACCATCTGCCCGATTTTGTGAGATCAGTTCCAGTTGTTGTGGCCTGATGTGGACAAGATGCTTGCAATAATGCAACTGACCACGTGCCCTCTTGTTCCCTGTCCCTCCTGGCTAATAAAAGCTAGCCAAGGGGGTATGACTGGGTGGGTCCAGGGAGTGATAAACGCTTCCCTATGGGAAGGGGTGGTCCCTACTGTCCTTAGGAGGCAGTAGTGCGGCGACTCCTGAAGAAGCCCACTCTGGACACAACGGTATTAGACAACTACCACCCAGTCGCAAATACCCCTTTTCTAGGGAAGGTACTTGAGAGGGTCGTGGCAGACCAACTGCAGGCGCTCTTGGAGGATACTGATTATCTAGACCCATTTCAATCTGGGTTTCGTCCTGGTTACAGGACTGAATCAGCCTTGGTCGCCCTGATGGATGACCTTTATCGAGAGAGGGACAGGGGGAGAGCAACCCTGTTAATTTTGCTCAATCTCTCATCAGCTTTTGATACCATCAACCATGGTATCCTCCTGGATCGACTCCGTGGGATGGGTATTGGAGGCACTGTGTTACAGTGGTTCCGATCCTACCTACGGGGCCAATTTCAGAGAGTAACATTGGGTGACTATTCCTCATCCCCTTGGCAATTGAGCTATGGGGTGCCACAGGGTACCATCTTGTCCCCAATGTTGTTTAACGTCTATATGAAGCCGCTGGGAGTGGTCGTCAGGATTTGGAGCTAAATACCATCAGTATGCTGATGACACGCAGCTATATCTCCATGATGTCTGAATCAGGAGAGGCTGTGCAAGTCCTGAATCAGTGCCTAAACTCAGTAATGGGCTGGATGATGGCCAATAAACTGAAGCTGAATCCTGGCAAGATGGAAGCCCTGTGTGTGAGTGGTTCCCGGGTCCGGGAGATAGGCTCATTGCCTGTTCTGGATGGGGTTGCACTCCCTCTGAAAGATCAGGTCTGTAGTCTGGGGGTACTCCTAGATCCATCATTGTCGCTGGAGGCCCAAGTGGTCATGGTGGCTTGGATTACCTTTTACCAGCTTTGGCTGGTTCACCAGCTACGGCCTCTCCTGGAGAGGGATAGCTTGACCATGGTGGTACAGGCATTAGTAATCTCAAGACAGGATTACTGCAGTGTGCTCTATGTGGGGCTGCGCTTAAAGCTGGTCCAGAAGCTGGATCTAGTGCAGAATGCAGCAGCTTGGCTGCTTTTGGGAGCGGACCCTTTTCAATGTGTAACTCCTCTGCTGAGGGAACTGCACTGGCTGCCTTTTCACTACCAGGCCAGGTTTAAAGTATTAGTACTAGCATACAAAGCCCTAAACAACTTGGGACCAGGATACTTGAGAGAGCTCCTCCTCCTTTACCAACCTTCCTGGTTACTGAGGTCATCAGAGGCCATGTTCCTGGTGGTTCCACATGGACCCATGGCCTGGTTGGAGTCCACCAGGAAAAGAGCCTTCAGTGTGGTGGCCCCCTCCCAGTGGAATTCCCTGCCTGTAGAGGGTCAGGCAGGCGCCAACATTATGTTCCTTCTGGCGCCTCCTGAAGACGTTATTTCAGGAGGCCTTCCTTGCACGACCAGCCGTGGTTTGTTAAATTCCACTTTGTTGTGGTTTGTCTTTTTTAAAAAATGTTTTAACTCTTTTAACCTGCTGTTTTATTCTTTTACCGTGTTGTTCACCGCTCCAAAATCTTCTGATATGGAGCTGTATATAAATATTGCAAATAAATAAATAAATAAATAAATAACCTCACTCGGAAGTTACTGACAGAATATAAACATTATAAAACAAAAAAGTTTAAAATTATAGCATTTCCTAAAAATGTGTATATAAAAAAATGTACATGGCATGTGTAAATTGCATGTTTATATCAATATTCTATATGAATATGAGTTGTATGAGTAGTATGTGAATGAGAAAAGGAATGAGGGAGAATGAAGGGTGAATAGAAACATCAGCATTATCTTATTGGTTATATCATCATGGGTGATTGTGATCAGATACATGTATTCAAATGTGTTACATTACATGGCAGCGACAGATCATGCATGCAAATTGTGCATCAACATCATGAAATGGGCTGCAAATGTAATGAAGAAAGAAGTATTCAAAAGCTGAATAAATGGAAGGGGGTGCTAGAGGTACTGTTTTCCTGATCTAGGACATGGGAACCTCCAGCCTGCTGGCCTGATACAGCCTGTAAGTGATGCTCACCTGGCCTGGTTGTTCCCCTGTCTCCTCCACCTCTTCCCTGGCTTCACCCACTATCCTTAGGCCCTGCTGCATACAAAAACCTCCCACAATGTGACCATAATCTTCTGTAAACCGCCCAGAGAGCTTCAGCTATGGGGCAGTATAGAAATGTAATAAATAAATACATAAATAAACTCTGATCTCTGTAGGGATTGGAGACAACAGATTTCCCTAGCATTCACCCCCATCCCACTCCCACCATTGGCACCAACAGATACAGATTTCAAGCCTAAATGCACCAGTGGGGGGTGGTTAGAGGGAGGGTCACTGCTGGTGGCAGTGGGTGGGGGGAGACTAGTCTTTTGGGTGTTGCCTTGACCTCTGTTGTCATGCTGCCCCCAATAGGCTTGCCTGGAGCCAATTTAGCTTGCAGGCTAAAAATTTTACCCATCCCTGGTTCAGGGCCTGCTCTGTCTCTGTGTAAGGCAGTGAATCTGCTGCCAAGTAGGGGCCGATCTACATTGTGCCCACCATCGCAATGAATTCGGTGTCGTATCAGGTTAAACACTCTCGCATTAAAACGTGATTATCCACACTCAGCCATTTTCCCCGTTGTGGTGCTTCATCGAATGCGCAAGCTTGGTTCACACTCGAGCACTGTGCTGTTTTCCTGCTCTTAAAGATGGTGGCTCTCATTGGAGGATCAGAAACTCTTCCTGTTTCTGCTGATTCCACGCCCACCGTGTGGCAGTGGTGCGGGAGAGGCTTGTTGTTTTCTGCATGTTTTCCTGGCCTTGGGGAAAATCACCAGCTTGTCCCTTGCCACTGCTGCTGTAGCAGGTGAGGGTAGAGGGAAGAAGGAGGCACCTATCGTCTTCTCCACTCCCACCCGCTGGAAGCCAGGGCGAGCGGCTGCGCGTGTCTGCCAATGCTCTTTTCCCCGCACCAGCCGTTGACAGCCGGCGCGAGGAAGAGGGGCAGTGGCGGTGGCACCCAGCGCTCACATTTGGTGGGGGGCTGCTGGCATCTTCAAAGATTCGAAGCTTGACGTCGGCCCGGTCAGTAGTTGGATGGGTGACCGCCTGGGAATCAGGTTTCCTGCACTGAGCAGGGGGTTGGTCTAACCCTTCAAATGAGACTAAGTTTTACGCCCTTCTATCCCCTGCTTTGGCTTTTAAAAAAAATTAAAGCGTTATCTTCGAAGAATCGTGGTTTCTCCGTGTTTTTTTTTTTTTTTCTAATTCAGGCATGATCTTTGAAGATTCAAAGATGTAAAGCTTCACATCTTCAAAGATCATGCCTGAATTAGAAGGGAAAAAAAACATCACGGAGAAGACACGATTCTTCGAAGATAATGCCTTAATTTTTTTTAAAAAAAACCAAAGTGGGGGATAGAAGGGGGTAAAACTTAGTCTCATGTGAAGGGATAGAACAACCCCCTGCTCAATGCAGGAAGCCTAATTCCCAAGCGGTCACCCATCCAACTACTGACCGGTGTCGACCCTGCTTAGCTTCCGAGATCAGACAAGCGCACGCACATCCAGCCCTTTGCTTGTTGCTAAGGAAACATTGAGTGCTGAGGAAGCTATGCGATCAGTAGCCGGAAGACAACATGGGGCCGTCGAGAGCTGTGATTAGAGAGGAGGGAAATACAAACACCGCCGTATATGGACAGGCAGGGGAGGGGAATACGACCAGATACGGTGGCGAAGATGGAAAATCAGAGCACATTAAGGGGAAATACTGGGATATCAGGGTATTGAAAGTGGTAGCACGGAAGCAGGAAATTCCAGTTCCAATTGGAGGCGGGTACTGTGTAGTGTGAAAGACGGGCAGTGAAACCTCATTGGAAGTGAAAAAACCATAGATCGGCCCTAGGAGTGCACACTGCTTGCCACTACTTTTGCTTGCGTATATTTGTACATAAAGCAACCATTACAAAACCACCTTAACGCTCCCATGCTGTCTCTCCTCCAAAGGCATCCAAACTTGAATTGCGCTGTCCCTCAAATTCTCACCATTCTGGGAAGAAGGAAGTACACATAGATATAACTAGGAAGTTGTGCACTGAAAATGCATTCTTCTGAATGAATTACCTATACCAGGAGTGGGGAACCTGTGCCCCTCCAGATCCTGGACCCCAACCGCCATGAGCTCAGCCAGTATGGTCAACTGGAGGATGGGATTTGTAGTTCAGCAATATCTGGGGGTGGGGGCACAGGTAGCCCACCCCATTCTATACTTAGCTTATCATGTTTAACAAAAGGAACTGCCTTGTACTGAATAAAATCATTGGTCCATTTTGCCTAGTACTTTCTATTCTGACTGGCAGCTGTTCTACGGGGTCTCAAGGGAAGAAAGGTGTTTCCCAGCCCTACAGCCTCAGATCTTTTTAATCTTTAATTTAAACTTGTCCTTAGCTATGATCCACAGTAAACTAGCTGCTCAATTGAAATAGAAACTTCTGCACTCATATAATTATATCTATTAAGAAATGGGAATAAACAGTCACACCATTCTGATGCTGTCATCTTCACAGTATTAGACACATCTGCATGTGGTTACAAACTTCATTACACCTTGTAGAAAAACGCCAAGCACTTCAGATGCTTTCTGCCTTGCCTGTAATAGAATAATTTCCATTACAGGGCATTTATATATATTGGTTGATTGCAGTGTGTTATTTAGTCTTTACCGTTCCTTTGAAGTCATCAGTATCCCAGTTTCATTTTCTGGCAGAATTAGCTCAGGGGAAAAAGAAGAAATACATCATGCATTTCATTTCTTAGCAACATGCTTACAGTAGGTCTGATCCTGTCATCCTTAATGCATGAAAGCTTTCAAATGCTAAAGTGCTGTAGGATGGTATTTTTTGCATTTTAAGAATATGGTATCTCAGTCATATTGAGCCAGCTAATGAACAAAAAGGTCGGTTTTGTGTTTTTTTGTTTTCGCAGATTTGTAACAGATTTTTTTCATCACTGAAAGATCGCTCTCTGTGGAGAAGAAAAGGAAGCCTTTCTCATTCAGGTACAAATAATCAGTTTCTGTCTGTGGGGAAAAATATAATTTCTGGAACATTTATTTACCTCTCTCCTCTTATTAACTATTAATAATGAGATACACTCTTTGAAGTATAGTCTACTCCCCAACGCTAGGCTATTGAAATGGCAAGGAGTGAAACAGATTAGAATTTCTAAGCCAAGACAAAAGCTTTCCAAAGAGAAGGAAATGAAAGAAAACATATCAAAAGAAATCTTGGCCATTTTATACTTGTTTGAACAGCCTATCTGAACCTTTGTCCAAATAACTGTGTAGATATCATCATGCTCATCATTTATTACCATATTCAAGTCACTCAAACAGTGTATTGGCCACACAAAGCATCCATGAACAAATATCAGAGAAATAGCTAGTAATGTCAGGACTGGAAAAGAACACTAAAGACAAGATAGTAGGGCTGCAATGTGTAGTTTATCAGTTAGATTAATCAATTAAGGCTACAATCCTGTGCATGTTGAGACAGGAAAAAATCCTACAACTCCCAGCATGCCTCAGCTGGAGCATGCTGCAAATTCTTGGTCATTTTTCTTAACATGTGCAGGATTATGCCCTAACAGTGCAACCCTAGGCATGTCTACTCAGAAGTAAGCCTTGTTGAGTTCAACGGGAGTTACTTCCAGGAAAAAAATGTATAGGCTTGTAGTGTAAATCCACTTTGACTAAAAAGAGCCCCCCAGTAAAATCTTAACTTTTCAAAACATTAAAGGCGGTGGTGGCTGGTGGTCATTGGGACTGGTAGGGTGGAGGGCAGGGCTGCCAAGAGTAGGCCAACTAATTTGTTTCAGTGAGACCTTTTAGGGCAATGCAAATTTCAGGCATGGAGCTCCCAATCCAGATTGGGGTTGCAGTAGGGGCGAAGAGTTAATTTTCCTCTACAGCCCCTACTAGGGTCTTGATCCAGATCAGGGCCATTGAAATAGCAATTTGCAAAAACAAGCCCTGCATTCAAGGGTAGAAATATGTGATTTAAGCTATGTGTAGTTTGACCCTAAGATTTTGTTCTAAGTTTAGTTACAATTCTTCTTCTTCATTTCTACTCTGATTTATTGTTATAGATAATGGAAAACCTTAATCAATTATTGATAAACATTATTAATAAAAACGATGCTCTTAATTAATGGATGTCAGGAGCGCCCTAGCAGCCTCTTTCAGTAGACTCCAATAGCCAACTCAAGACACAGACGAAAGGATTCTTTTCAAGGCTTTAAGCCTTTTACAACGTAATGACTCTTTCAGGTGCTAATCACCAGCGACTAAGCAGGGAAACAGCAGAGTGGCCTTTGCGCCAAGTAGGCAGATGATCCCCGTTTGAAGGAGAGTCACTTGAAAACCCTGAACTTAAGGGCTAGGGAGAGATTCTCCCTCTTTCCCTTGGGTCCACGGGAGGTGGCTGTTGCTTGCGCGCCAAACGGGTGCTACGTCTCCTTTCCGCACCCTCCATCGCTCGTCGCTCCCTGCGTCTGCGTCGAGCATCTAGCAAGCCTCCTTCCCGCACTTTCTCACTGCTAGGATCACTATCTATCTCAGGAATGCTGGCAGGAGGAATCTCTGCCAGCTGCTGTGCCTGTGAGGGATGAGCTAGCTCCCACGGATTGCTGATCCTCCTCAGAATCAGAACTGCTCTGGGGTTCTATCGGCTCAGTTTCCACCCTGACATCGGAACAGAACATACTTTAAAAATAAATAGAATCAAACTATTTTCACAAAAACTGTTGGTACCAGACTAGATGCTTTCTTAGAAGAGACATTTTGCTTTCTCAGAGGATAACATCATCTAAAAACAAGGAAAGAGGCGTTGTTCTCCAAAACTACTGCTTTATCATTGTGCACAATTATGCAGTTTTGACCTATCAATATTTTTAAGGGCATAATCCTATGCATGTTTAGACAGATTGAAACAACTTTATGCATGTTTAGACATGCCCTAGCCAGCCTGGCTGGCTGAGGAATGCTGGGAGTTGTAGGCCCTTTTTCTATCTAAACATGCATAGGATTGTGCTTTAAAACTCACATGATTAACTGAGCAAGATTTCTTGAATGGACGGGTATGTTAGTAAACTTGAGATCAAATAATAATCCCAAGATCAAATAAATGTTCGTGTTAACCACACCCATGTAGTTAACATCCCATCTAGTTTAGTGCTAAGAGATCGTGTAAAGCAGGCCCCCTGCTGCCACAGGAGCATGGTTTTGCTTCCCAACAAGGCACATGCTCGTCATGTGCCTCAATTTAAAGGAAAATTGCTGCTTGGTGGTTAGGGATGTACGAAAGTCACTTACCTGGTCTCGCAGCTTGCTTCGCGGTGGGGGGGAGGCGCTTCGCTTCTCCCCTCGAAGTTCAGGCCGGGGGGGGAGGCTTCCCGCCTCGCCCGGCTGAAATTCAGGCCGGGGAGAAGCGCCCCATCTCCCCGGCCGCGAACTTCAAAAGAAAAAAAAAAAAGCCCCGTGATAGGCTACGTAACGATTTACATAGCCTATCACGGCTAGATCTGCAAAGTCAGCCATGATAGGCTACGTTAATCGTCACGTAGCCTATCACAGGTGACTTAAAAAAAAAAAGCGCTTACGCAAATGGCAGCCCCCATAGGGAGCCGCCATTCGCGTTCCTTATTTGGTCCCTGTAGTCTGCGTAAAGATTTACGTAGACTACGGCGAAAATAAGGGCAACGCTATTTGCGCTCCCAGGGTAGTTCACAAGAAGATGAAATAATAATAAAATCAATTAAAAGTTAGATACAGAACAAACAATGTTGTTCTTGTTGTCGTTGTTCAGTTGTTAAGTCGTGTCCAACTCTTCGTGACCCCATGGACCATAGCATACCAGGCCTTCCTGTCCTCCACTCTCTCCCGGAGCGTGCTCAAGTTCATATTCATTCAGGGGACTCGTAAGAGGCTTCTCCAGCACCACAGTTCGAAAGCATCAATTCTTCGGCGCTCAGCCTTCCTTATAGTCCAGCTCTCACAGCCATACATTACTACTGGGAAAACCATAGCTTTGATTAGACAGACCTTTGTCGGCAAGGTGATGTCTCTGCTTCTTACTATGCTGTCTAGGTTTGCCATAGCTTTCCTCCCAAGGAGCAAGCGTCTTTTAATTTCATGGCTGCAATCACCGTCTGCAGTGATCTTGGAGCCCAAGAAAATAAAATCTGTCATTGCTTCCATTTCTTCCCCTTCTATATGCCAGGAAGTGATGGGGCCAGATGCCATGATCTTCATTTTTTTAATGTTGAGTTTCAAACCAGCTTTTGCACTCTCCTCTTTCACCCTCAACAAGAAGCTCTTTAGATCCTCTTCGCTTTCTGCCATTAGGGTGGTATCGTCTGCGTATCTGAGGTTGTTGATAATTCCCCCAGAAATCTTAATTCCGACCTGTGATTCATCCAACCCGGCATTTCTCATGATGTACTCTGCATATAAGTTAAATAAGCAGAGCGACAATATGCAGCCTTGTCGTACTCCTTTCCCAATTTTGAACCAATCGGTTGTTCCATGTCTGGTTCTTACTGTTGCTTTTTGACCCTCGTACAGGTTTCTCAGGAGACAGGTAAGGTGGTCTGGTACTCCCATCTCTTTCAGAATTTGCCACAGTTTGTTATGATCCACACAATCAAAGGCTTTAGCATAGTCAATGAAGCAGAAATAGACGTTTTTCTGGAATTCTCTTGCTTTCTCCATGATCCAGCGAATGTTGGTGATTTGATCTTTAGTTCCTCTGCCTCTTCGAAACCCCGCTTGTACTTCTGGTAGTTCTCGGTTCGCATACTGCTGAAGCCTAGCTTGTAGGATTTTGAGCATAACCTTGCTGGCATGTGAAATGAGCGCAACTGTATGGTAGTTTGAACACTCCTTGGCATTGCCCTTCTTTGGAATTGGAATGTAAACTGACCTTTTCCAGTCTTGTGGCCACTGTTGAGTATTCCAAATTTGTTGGCATATTGAGTGCAGCACTTTAACAGCATCATCTTCTAGGATTTTAAATAGCTCAGCTGGAATACTGTCATATCCCCTAGCTTTGTTGTTAGTAATGCTTCCTAAGGCCCACTTGACTTCACTCTTGAGGATGTCCGGCTCAAGTTCAGTGAGCACACTATCAAGACTATCAGGGACATTAAGATCTTTCCTGTATAGTTCTTCTGTGTATTCTTGCCACCTCTTCTTAATCTCATCTGCTTCTGTTAGGTCCCTGCCTTCTTTGTCCTTTATCATGCCCATCTTTGCAGAAAACGTTCCCTTGAGATCTCTGATTTTCTTGAAAAGATCTCTAGTCCTTCCCATTCTGTTGTTTTCCTCTATTTCTTTGCATTGTTCGTTTAGGAAGGCCTTCTTGTCTCTCCTTGCTATTCTCTGGAACTCTGCATTCAGTTGGGTATATCTTCCCCTTCCTCCTTTGCTTTTCGCTTCCCTTCTTTCCTCAGCTACTTGTAAAGCCTCATCAGACAGCCACTTTGCTTTCTTGCATTTCTTTTTCTTTGGGATGGATTGAGTTGCTGCCTCCTGAACAATGTTATGGACCTCCGTCCATAGTTCCTCAGGCACTCTGTCTATCAGGTCTAATCCCTTAAATCTATTCCTCACCTCCACTGTATATTCATAAGGGATATGATTTAGGTCATACCTGAATGGTTTGGTGGTTTTCCCTACGTTCTTCAATTTCAGCTGAAATTTTGCAACAAGAAGCTCATGATCTGAGCCACAGTCAGCTCCAGGTCTTGTTTTTACTGACTGTATGGAGCTTCTCCATCTTTGGCTGCAAAGTACATAATCAATCTGATTTCGATATTGACCATCTGGTGATGTCCATGTGTAGAATCACCTCTTGTGCTGTTGGAAGAACAAACAACACAGACCAGCAATTAAAAGCAGCAGATTAAAACATCTGAAAGTCAGCACCACAAAGAGAGCAAAGTAGGCACCAGATGAGCTTCTCTAGGGAGGGACTTCTATAAATGGGCTGCCATGTGAGAAGGCCCTCTCCTGCTCACCACCCACCTCATCTTAGATGACCAGAGCACCTGGAGGAGAAGCTGCCTAAATAATCTCAACACATGGACAGACTGATGTGGGAAGAGACATTCCTTCCTTCAAGTAGCCATAGTTTTAAAGCTGTGTAGGACATTAAAGGGGAGCAGTGACGCCTTGAATTGTGCTCTTAAACAGACTTGTAACCAGAACATATCTTAAAGCACTGGAGGAATTTCTTCCCAAAGCTTGATTCCATTTAGTAGCCTAGCAGTTGTGTTCTGAACTGACTATACAGAACAGCAGTTGTGTTCTGAACCCCTCATATATGGTCAGCTCCAAGTATTAAAAAATTTCAGCACCAACTAAAGACCTATTTGTTCACCCAGGCTTTTGATTGACATTGTATTGCTGGACCTTGTAAGCTGTTGTTTGTCTGTGTTACTCTTCACCAGTTTAACTGTTCATTGGTTTTTGTTGTGTAATTTTCTGTGGTTTAGTACTCCACTTTGAGATTATTTTATAATGAAAAGCGGGTAATAAATTTCATAAATAAATACTTGTAATATTGACATACATGTTATATATTAAGGTGAATAGCCAATAAATGCTTTTATCTAAACATGGATATTATTTATATTACAGCTTATTTATAAATCGGCTTGATCCTAATGTTGAGCTGATTCAGTATGTTTGTCAGGTATCTTAAAACAGATAGTTAGTAACAACAAATACTGTCCTAACATCTTTTAGGGATGTTGTATTAATGAGAAAATATAGGTAAAGCACTTTGAACGAGAGAGTGGTATACAAATGCTAAACGTTATGATAATAAATAGGTTTAGGTTTAGAATGAAGGTTATTTTTTATTAACTACTTTGCTCTTTATTATATGGAATTAAACATTAAATTACTCTGGAAAGAAAAAGAAATCCCCTTGTAAATCCATTTTGAATACCAAGACTTTAATTCTACACACAGGCTGCTGAAATCCAAGTCCCAGCCTAACTATATACAGTTTGCAGATTGGACCCAAAGACTTACTAACTTACATCTCAACTTTAAAGACCCCCGCCCCTGTTGCATTAGTGTAATATCTTAAAATTATAGCAATACAAGTAGACTGATAAAATTAATAATTTGCAGTGAAGCTGTCAGTATAAATTGTTTGCAAATCAAGCGTTGTGTCTTTAATGAGATTTGTGCAGAAGGTGTGTGTGCCTTATGTGTATTCATGTGTTGCTATTAGGTTAATGAAATCTCTCAGTTCAGGGATTCCTGTAAGAATGAATGTGGAATAAACACAACAGCAGGACATGAAGGTGTGATTGATTTATAAAAGCTGCTTCCATTCCATTTCCTGGCTTTTTAAGTTGACAGACTAGGCTCTACTCTGGATAACTCTCCATTTTCCTTTTATACACAAGACGAACACAGTCATTTTGAGATACCTGGATTTCAGCAAGTGACCATATTTTATCTTTTTCAAATGAGACACCTACGGCAGGAACATGAGCTCGGTAGTGCAGGTGTACCAATCTGAAATGGGCTTTTAATTTGTAGGTGTCAATGGGTAACTAATTCACTCTGTGGCTGATGTATACAAGCTCTTAAAGGCATAAACACTGGCCGGCTCAGACATAATGTGAAACCATGGTTTAGCATTATATGAATGAGTTATGGTGATTCTTGGGTTTACCCACTTGCCCCTCCCTTCTCCTTCTGTTTTGTACAACATGAGGGGTGGAGGCTGAACATTTCCTCTCCTCCTGAAGCTGTTTTTTATAAGAAAAAAGAAGTATTAAGGCATCTCTGTAATAAGGGGTTAGATTCTCAGTTAAACCTAGGTCCTGTTGAAATCAATGAATGGAGTTAGTTATTACTGTTTTACAAGGGATAGAGATAGATGGCAATTGCTACCTCTAACCCTTTTCCAGCTCTGCCCCATCCCTACTGGAGCCATACAAGTAGCATCATTTTATTGATTGATTGATTGATTGATTGATTTTATTAATTGCCCATCTGGCTGTTCACCCAGCCAGTCTGTACAACATATAATAAAACAGTTTAAAACAATAACATCCTACAATAAAAACATTTTCTAAATAATCTAACCCACCCCAAATGCCTGCCTGAACAGCCACGTTTTTAATGCACGGCGGAAGCTCATTAAAGAGGGGGCATGACGGAGTTCCTTAGGGAGGGAGTTCCACAGAGTGGGGGCCACCACAGAAAAGTCCCTCTCTCTTGTCCCCACCAGTCTAGCTGTCCTGGCTGATGGGACAAGAGAGAAGGCCATCCGAGGCTGATCTTGTTAAGCGGCCTGTCTGGTGTTGCTGGAGGCGCTCTTTAAGATAGGCTGGGCCGGAACCATATAGGGTTTTAGAGGTCAAAACCAACACCTTGAATTTGGCCCGGAAAACAACTGGTAACCAGTGCAACTCCTTCAGCACTGGAGTGATGTGATCTCGCCGGCGGCTGCCTTTAATCAGGCGAGCCGCTGCGTTCTGTACCAGCTGCAGCTTCCGAACCGTCTTCAAGGGTAACCCCACGTAGAGCGCATTATAGTAGTCTAAACAAGAGGAGACCAGGGCATGTACTACCGATGGGAGCAGATGGTCGGGAAGGAAGGGGCGCAGGCGCCGTATCAGATGGAGTTGATACAGTGCTGTCCGGCTCACAGCTGACACCTGAGCCTCCATGGACAGCTGGGAGTCCAAAATGACCCCCAGGCTGTGGACCTGGTCTTTCAAGGGTAGCCGTACCCCATTCAACACCAGGTCAACATCCCCCAGCCCAGCCTCCTCTTGTCTCCCACCAAAAGTACCTCGGTCTTGTCAGGGTTCAGCTTCAGCTTATTCCTCCCCATCCAGCCACTCACCGTCTCCAGACATTTGGACAGGGATTCTACGGCCAACCTTGGTGAAGATTTGAATGAGAGGTAGAGCTGCGTGTCATCTGCATACTGATGACACCGCACCCCAAACCTCCTGATGATAGCCCCCAGCGGCTTCACATAGATGTTAAATAGCATTGGGGAGAGGATGGAACCCTGTGGCACCCCACAAGTGAGTGGCCACGGGTCTGAAACCTCCTCCCCCAGTGCTACCCTCTGGTACCTGCCAGAGAGGAAGGACCGGAACCACCGTAATGCAGTGTCTCCAATGCCCAACCCCTCCAGGCGGTCCAGGAGGATATCGTGGTCAACGGTATCAAAAGCCGCTGAGAGGTTGAGGAGAACAAGGAAGGAGCATTCATCCCTACCCAGAGCCCTCCTCATATCATCCACCAAGGTGACCAAGGCTGTTTCTGCCCATGCCCAAGCCTGAAGCCCGACTGAAATGGGTCTAGATACGTTTTATACACCATAATAGATGCAAGAGACAAGCTCTGGCACAGAAGTTCTTATGGATGCACCTGCACTGTACTGCTGAAGTGGCCCTGCCCTGGGTCAGGTCCAGGCCCTGGCACAAAGTATCACTTATAGCTATGCATTAGGACTGACAGTCTTAAACCCAATCAAAATAGTACAGACTACAGCTTTAATAACACCTGAAGAGGGCTACCATGTTTGTACGTATTGAACCAGGATACACAGTGGTCGGGTTTCAGTGTCTTACTTCCTGTTCCACTAAGGCAGAATGTCTACTGTTGAAATTTCAGACTGAACTATGTTATTCACGTGCTACAGAGACATTACATACCCTATCATCACAGGTCAGGTGACCCAAGGAACCAGTATAGCTACACTTGACTCTATAACGCCTCAGACCCAGGACTTACTCTTCAGTTTGAGCAACTTGTCTTCTGGTGAAAAGACTCCAATATAAAGAAAAGGCATTCATTCTCATTCCTCACAGTAGCAACTACTGTGGAAAGCTGACCGTTTGCCTGCATCCAGCTTGCTTTCTTCTGGACTGGCCCATCTGCCTACTAGCTGTCATTTTGGAACCTGACCTTTGCCTGCCTTAGATCATGCCACATGCCTCTACTGCTGCCCTTCACCCAAATCTGGCTGCCATCTTTTTCCTCCTGACCTGGAGGCCCTGATCCTGTTATTATTTGGGTTATTAACCTACAGCAAACCTTGACGGTCTATTCCCCAGGTTAGATATGTAGGCCTAACAACCATACAGCACTACAGCAATGTTCCCTCTCTCCTGCTGAGAAAATTTGACCCTACAGGGGACCATGCAACCCCTTCACTGCATGACAGTAAGGCTCTCATAACAGCTGCCACACAGAGGCCATTTGAAATTGCAGTCATGTTATGGCTCTTCTGTGCGGTGAGCCATGTGACATGCCATGTGAACCAGCTGCTGTCATGTGGTTTTGTGCTTCTACACCATACAAAGCATTCCTGTTGGTAGGTGGAAACAGTGGAGGAAACAGTTAGTAGCATCTAATCTATGTGGCAAGCTGTTTGCATGGTCAACTCACTTCATGCAGCAGCTGCCACGTGGGTGCAATTTTAAGCAGCATCCACATGAGATCCACCAACCACAGCCAGGTGCACACAGCTACAATGCTACAGATCATTATTTGGAACTAAGTCCCATTGAATTCAGTGGTACCAAAGCACACTTTGTCTTTCACCTTTACAAACAGCCCTGTGTAGCTGTCTGAACAGATATGCTGAATGGTATACAATAGACAGAGATGGGAATACTTTAGCCTTGTGGAATCTTCCTTACCTTTTTTACTAGAACCCCCAGGTCGACCAATCAGAGCCAGGTGCTCAAGAGGGTTGGCATACAGTAATGATTAAGGACAGGGTGTCTCTGAGCACATGCTCAGTCCAGGACAAAAATCCGCTCCTAGGTAGGGATATTGGAGAATTTCTCCACGAATCTCCGGGAGGCTGAATGCCAACACATTCGGCCCCCCAAAATTGGTGGAGAAACGGTCCGCCCCCCCGCCCCCCCGGGATGGGACTTACCTTTGTTGAATGTCCCTGGCGGCGGCGGCTCCCGGCGGCAGCGGCTGGTCTTCCGACCGGCTGCCGCCACCGCCATTTCCAAGTAAAACAACAACAACAAATGTGATAGGCTACGTAAAGATTTATGTAGCCTATCACGGCTAGATTTTCAAAAAACACCGTGATAGGCTATGTAAATGTTTACGTAGCCTATCACAGCTGACTTTGGGGGGGGGAAAGTGCGTACGCAAATGGCGGCACCCATGGGCGCCACCATTTGCATTCCTTCTTTGGGCACGTGTAGTCTACATAAACATTTATGTAGACTACGGCGAAAATAAATATTTTTGCTGTAGTCTACGTAAATGTTTACGTAGACTACACGTCCCCAAATAAGGAACGCAAATGGCGGCGCCCATGGGCGCCGCCATTTATGTATGCGCTTCCCCCCCCAAAGTCAGCCATGATAGGCTACGTAAACATTTACGTAGCCTATCACAGCTGACTGCAGGGACGCAAACGGCGGCGGCTACGGCCGCCGCCATTTATGTCCCGGCAGGAGACGAGATTCGCGGCCAGAGTGATGGGGCGCCTCCCCCCTGGCCAGAATTTCGGCCGGAGGGACGGGGCGCCTCCCCCCCAGCCAGAATTATGGCGGGGAGGGATGGGGCGCCTCCCACCCCGCCCAGAATTTCGGGGGGAGGGACGGAGCGCCTCCCCCCCACCGCGAAGCAAGCTGCGGGACCAGGTAAGGGACTTTCGTCCATCCCTACTCCTAGGTTCCTCCAAGTTTTTTGTTGTTGTTTCACCAGCCTAATTTAGAAGGCAAGAGGAAGGCTTTTGGTTGTTGCCATTCTCTGACAACTGGGAGTCAGAAAACCTTATCCAGCTACTGAAAATCTCCCAGAGGAGTGACTAAGCGAAGGAGAAGGTTTTTGCTGGCAAGCAAAAACTCTCTGTACCCTCAAGGATACCCTTTTCTGCCAGTCCCTAGGAGCTACAGTTTACCGGGCAAAACTGAGTCCTCCAGGAGAGGCTGTTGAGGCATAAACTCAGCACTCTTTGGCTCTTCCACCTGTCTCCTTCCCCTGGCCTGCCTATATCTTCAGCACCTGCAGCCTGTGGCTGTGCTTCTGTGTGTGCATCTAATGTTTTGGCGGTTTAAAGCAGAAAATTGGTGAAACTTGTGTGTGATGCTTGAGACTTTTGTTTTTAAAATGTTTTAGTCTGTATTGTGCCAACTCTAATTTTATTTTATTACTGTTTGTAAGATTATTATTATTTTCAGTGTTTTATCTGAACAACGGTTTATACTTGGAAGCAGTGAATATTACCAAAAGCCAAGCAAGCAGAGTTAGTGAGACCATCTGTTTTAAAACAAACTAAGATTTCAGATTTTATTAGTTTTAATTTGGATTTGGAAGGCAATACTTAGTTTCCTTAGAACCATCTGTTGAGTCTCTTGGGGCCGATCTACATTGTGCCTGCCATCGCAATGAATTCGGTGTCCTGTCGGGTTAAACGCTCTTGCATTAAAACATGATTATCCACACTCACCCATTTTCCCCATTGCGGTGCTTCATTGAATGCATGAGCTTGGTTCACACTTGAGCACTGTGCTGTTTTTCTGCTCTTAAAGATGGAGGCTCTCATTGGAGGATCAGAAACTCTTCCTGCACGCTCACAACTCTCAATGGCCCCATCTTCCGGCTACTGATCGCATAGCTTCCTCAGCACCCAATGTTTCCTCAGCAACAAGCAAAGGGCTGGATGTGCGTGCACTTGTCTGATCTCAGAAGCTAAGCAGGGTCTTCAGATTTTCAAATCTTTGAAGATCATGCCTGAATTTAAAAAAAAAATCCTCGAATTTTCAAGTCTTCGAAGATCAGGCCTGAATTAGAAAAAAAAAAAAATGCAGAGAAGCCACGATTCTTCGAAGATAATGCCTTAATTTTAAAAAAAAAAACCGAAGCAGGGGATAGAAGGGGGTAAAACTTAGTCTCATTTGAAGGGATAGAACAACCCCTGCTCAATGCTGGAAGCCTGATTCCCAGGCAGTCGCCCATCCAACTACTGACCGGGGCCGACCCTGCTTAGCTTCGAAGATCAGACAAGCGCGCGCACATCTAGCCCTTTGCTTGTTGCTGAGGAAACACTGAGTGCTGAGGAAGCTATGCGATCAGTAGCCGGAAGACGACATGGGGCCGTCGAGAGCTGTGATTAGAGAGGACGGAAATACAAACACCGCCGTATATGGACAGGCAGGGGAGGGGACTACGACCAGATATGGTAGTGAAGGTGGAAAATCAGAGCACATTAAGGGGAAATACCGGGATATTAGGGTATTGAAAGCAGGAGCACAGAAGCGGGAAATTCCAGTTCCTGTTCAAGGCGGGTACTGCGTAGTGTGAAAGATGGGCAGTGAAACCTCATTGGAAGTGAAAAAACCCATAAGTGTAGATCGACCCTTGGTCTCTTGATGCTATTGCATTATTTGATGATGTGGCTAATTTCCAAACTCCCAATTCCCCTACTGATGTGGAAAATTTCCCAGAGATTGGCCAGTAGATCCCAGTTTATCTTCTGCCCACCCCTGCAATAGACTATGCTATAACAATATACCTGTTATAGTAGTGAGATCTATATACCATATACTTAGGTATGAGAAAAACCCAGTTTCCATATTAAGCACTAGCGAGCTCATCGCACCACCAGTTATTTTTGTGAAGTAGTTTCATAAGACTTCTGTTACTCTGCTGCCAGGAATACCTGACATTAATTCCACACATGGCTTTGACATCACTGAACTTCTGAGATATTCCAGTACCAGTAAAATCCAGCATCTGCAATCCTCTGACTTTTTGAAGAACTGTATGCTTTGTGCCGCTTTCCATTTGCTAAATCCCAAAGACAAAGGCCTGCACAATGCTCAGAATAGTGGATATAATTTCTGGCCTACTTTTTTGTAATTATATAATGTATTGCACAGATTGAGCTAACATCTTGAGGAATGCAGTTTTTCTTGAACAGTTTTAACAGAGGATTTCAGTTCCATTAGGTAGCTTCACTTGCGCATAAGTTCAGTTATTACATGTTCAGGATGCAAAGCAAATCATTATGCAGCTGATTGGTTCAACAACCTTTATGTTGAACCTGTGGCTCCTATTTATAGCCTGCATTCCTTTGGTTCCCTAGAACAGCGTGAGGTACGCTGTTCTAGGCATTTCAAATCTGGCAACCTACCAGGTAAGAGAGCTTTATGCCATTCAGTTCTTTCAGAACAGTGATGGGAGTTACATCTACAGTTCCCTTTACATCAATGAACAATAACAGTGTGCCTTATTAGGCACTGGAAAGGAATTTACTTCATGTTAAGATGGGTGGTAGGCCCAAGAGTACCCCCCCACACACTTCTTCTGTAGGGTGTGGCAAAAAGCTTGTTTGAATCACATGGATTTGTTTCCTTAAATAGTACTGTCAGAAAGGGCCAATAAATTGAAGGGCCAAGGAGCTCCTCTTTCGCCTGTCTTATATCCTGAGTACAGAAGAGTTTGTTGAAAGGTCTATGGCCCTATATCACAAAACCCTTTCTTTGTCATACAGTTACATTAGAGTACACGTCCCTCCTACCATCTAATTATGTCTCTTAATAGGAATTATATGAGCTAAGGTGTATGGAATAGCTTAGAGAACTGGGGCAGACCCACCACTATACCATCCTCTGGTTTGGGCAAGACCAGCTTCCAAAGGGCACCAGGCAATAGTGCTGTGCTGAAAATTTCTCCCACATTTTTTCTACAATTCTCATTCAATTTGACAGGAGAGAAATTGCTTTGGGAAAGCAATTCAGTGGTGAAGATATGTTGGAGAAATTCTCATACGTTGGCTTTGGGTATCTTGGGCTTACATTACTTAGGAGGTGGCCAAGGAGTGAGCACAGGTGTCATGTTTCTCATTGTACAATCATCTCTCTGGCTGCCTGTAGCCTCCTCAGTGTTCTACACTTCAATTAAAGCCCAGTGGAAGGCAACATGAGGTAATGCCTCCCATAAGGCTTTTTCAGATCAGGACGTGATCTGGGAGGCTAGCTGTGATTAGGTAAGCTCAAAAACAGTGCAAAAATAAATTATAAAACATCCTGAATGAGGCAGAACAATGGAAGCCTCTTTCATGTAAAGTGGAGGACAGATTTTGGCAGAGATAAGTCTGCCTCATCCCTGGAGCTGGACACAACACTGCCCCCATATGCACTGCAGTGGATGCAAACTGGGGGCCAGCCTGCCAAGGCAGTTGATGCTGTTGCACCACGAAAAAACCCAAAAAGAAGGCGGCTGTGCTATAAGCACTGCCAATGGGGAGCCCTAGCTGGAAGAAACTGCTGAGAATTTCTCCTCCTCCTGGAGAAATTTGGTGAAATTGTCTCCCAAATTTCTCTGTCCACAAGTAAGGTGGAGAATTTCAAGAGGCCTTTTGCACACAGCTCTACCAGGAAATAGCAGGCCTTGTCTCCAGGGCCATGAGGACACTCAAGTTGAAGACATAATATAAAAAGTTCCAGAGGGGGAGCCATGTTAGTAGTAGGGTCACTGCTGAAGTTCTTTAAATAGCAGAATTCTATTTGAAATTTGCTGTTCCATCGAAGTATGACAGTGCTTCAAAACAAGAGGCAAAGATTCTCACATCCATGTTGCTTTTGTTGAATTTGCTGCATATCCATCCCGGAAGGGCACTAGTGAAGCTCTAGAGTTCCTGACAAGTTGTCAGGCTAGACTTTAGAAGCAGACAACACTTTTTGCCCGCAATGATTTCCAAATAACTTTTCAACATTCATCCAGCATTGCAAGGGAAGCCTTACCGCAGGCTTACAGAATCTACTCCCCCCATGCTTTCCCCCCTTTTTACTAGAATATTGAGATCAGCCAACCAGATCCTCATGCAAAAGGCATCTACTTAGGTCTGTTTTGGCTCTTACTTTAAATGTGTGTATAGCAGCTATGTTTTTTTTCTTTTTCTTTTTTCATTTTTATGCTAGAGTTGGCAAATGGCCCCTGATCTGGACTGGAACTGTAGCATCGGGATAGGTGGGCTTTTAAGATCTGCACCTACTCTAGAATAAAAAAATGACAAAAGTCATAGCTACTAGACAGATAGTAATGCTTGGTTTGGCCCAGAGAATTGAAGAATTCTGAGCCCAGGAACTTGTTTTGAGTACCAGAACTGAAAGAAGCTTATAGTCCTTCCATTCAAAACCCCAATCCTGGTTCCCCCTGCCCTGCCCCAGCTTTTTTCATTTCAGCAGTATAATTTAGGGCAGTATAATTTTGTTGTTATTATTGTAAAACAGAAAGGAGTCAGAAATCCTTGCCATACTATTGTGGATCATGAAACAATCTACCTTTTCCCCACCCGTGGCTTAGGTTCTACAATATAGGGACTATTACTTTGCCCTATCAGCTTCTTACAACCAGAGCTGTAAGGATACCTCAAGGGCCAATCCACATGTCTTGACTATATAGGTGAATAGCCATTCATAATCCTGTCTTCAATTAACGGCCCTCAGATTCCGTAGCATGCTGTATGCTTGTGACATTGTGCTTCAATTCGGGCTTATTACTGAAATAAGCAGGAGCCTGTTTTCCTCTAGGGTTTGTTTATTTATTTACGTACTTATACTCCACTTTTCAAAGCACAAAGCCATATTTCATTTTAATTGGCAAAGCAGATCATATAAAGATGGGATCTGGCAAATTAAGAAATGCATGGCAGCTGCGACTCAGTCTTGATCTCAGGCTCTCGTAATATTTTTGCTATATCTGTAGAAGCAGAACTCTGTAAGGATTTTCTCCATTTGACTGCAGTAGAATAAATGAAGGCAAATATTACATGTTGTTTAAAGAAAATGACTAGGTGTTTGGATTCGTGCTTTCTATTCCTGGCACTGAAGCCTTCCTCATAACCTCATTTTGGGTCAATATATATTACCATTTTTAATATGCTTATGTGGTTACTGTAAATGTTCTGAGGTATTATCACCATATCCTTCAAAATCTTTGCAATGTGAGAGGATCCCGAGGTAGGGTTATTCTCTATATCCAAACACTGAAATGGTTGCTTTAACAGCTCCAGGACAGAGAGACAGCATTTGGCAGTCCATCCACACCTTCTGGCTCTTCTTCCTGCCTTCAAAATCCTCTTTGTAACAGAAAGCAGGCGAAGTGGAGCAGGTGAGTAAAATGCTCTGCAAAGTGGCAGAAAACAACATTCTTAAAGGCTGTCTCTTTGACCAGAAAGCTGCTAAAGTAACAATCACAATTTCTCTGGATTAGGAGTTGGCGACCCTCACTGAGGGCTGTGGAATCAGAATCTTGATTTGGACTACAATTTCAAGCATTCCCAAAACATCTGGAGGGCTCCAGGTTGGGGAAGGCTGTGCTAAAGCATTCACAAGACTCTAGTCACCACTTGTAAAAAACCCCTAACTTCACATTGGCTTTACTGTACAAACATTGCCTAAAAGACGGCCATGTGAATTAGTATGTGCCAATCAAGAGGTATGTTTAGGATTAGGGCTTTAATCTTGCTGAGGCTCAATTTACCCTTTTGTAAATTTCAAGGAGTTCCTTGCTCCCTGTTCCTCTGGAGTATTGTAGGGTTTAATTGAAGGGTGTAGGTGACATGAGCTCATTGGAAGACAATTATTACTGTGCAGCAGGGAACTGATCTTTTTACCTTTATATATTTTTTAAAAACCTCTGACTCATTCCCCATAGGTTGTACAATTGCTATTAAAATGTGTGTCTGTGTGGGAATCTCTTAGAGGAAGGGGGGGGGGAACCCTGAGTGGCAGAGATGAAGCTTCAGAAGTGGCTGATTCATCCTTACAAACACTTTGGGAGGGTGAGGGAATTATTGTACACAAGTCATCAAAAAATCTCCTGTTATTTACGGCTTGATTGCTCATTTTAATGAAATGTTAATAATATTGCACTGCTTGAAAAGAGCTGCTGATGAGCTAATGTTGTGGGTTTCTGGGACTTGTATACCAAAAGTGATCGTTTTGTGAGTGATGATTTCAAAACAAGCATCCCCCCCATCAGTGGTTCATACGATATAAACCAATGAACTAAAAATGCTGCCTTGTTGCTTCTGCTGCATCCAATGTTGCACAAGTGGATTTTCTGAACTTCCCCTTCCCCTTCTTCCTATGCATCCCCTCGTACCCCCAAACAAACTGTTCTGGAGGGTCTTCTAATCTTCTGGAGCAGATTTTTTGGGTGTGTGTGTGCAGGAACCTGCAAGGTAGAAGGGGGAATCACTCCCTCCCTGTTCTGCTGACAGAAGCCTTGAGCTGGCAGATAAATTGTTTTTCACCTTTAAATGCCCCCCCCCCCGTTTATATATACATGAATTATCTTCCACAGAAGCACATTCCAGTTGGCAGATAATATGTCTGCATACAAAGCATAGCGTAAAAATAATGCACGGAGGGCTGTGAGCAAATTGGATCATATGGGAGGCTAGTAAATGATTCTGGAATGGCTTTTGGGGTGCAGTTGTGTAATTGGTCCCTGCTGGAATGGAAGTGGGAGTTCAGTAACAGCACTTGAACTTGGGACCATGCAGATTCATGCTCATGAAGCTGTGTGCATTGTGTAATGTTGCAGTGACTGTGTATATTCCTTTTTAAATGCAGTATCCATACATGGATATTAATATAGAGATTGGTTTCCAGAAGCACTGAAAAACAGCATGTACGTAACCATTCTCACAGTGTTAAGAGAAAGAGAATTGTGCAGAGTTCAACTTGATGTTCCTTCTTTCTCTGTTTGGCATTAATATCTTTTGCTATATAGGCCTTCTCCAGCCATAGCTTCTTTTTCCAGTTGCTTCTCTTGGCTCAGGGAGTTTTCTGTAGTCTTGGAAAAATATGAATTTGAATTAGTAGGTAAGTTATAAGCAGTTCGCAAGGGTATTCCAATATCGATGAATTCAATTTACCTTTCATGCAGCTCAGAAGGTGAGGAAATGGTTTTCTTTCTTTGGACCAAATACTAAATGAATTCTAAACGTGCGTGGGCTAGTGTAATGTTATGAAGGCTTCAAAAGCACAAGTAGATTTAAGACTGAAGCTATGCCTGGAGGGGTATGTGTGAAGTCAAGTAGTATCCAGAGTAATCCATGAACCACCAGCCTGTGGATGAAGTGCAACCTGTGCCCCCACCCCCAGGGCTGGCCATTTGCCTTGAGAAACGCATCCCATTTACTCCAATGGGAATTTTCTTCAAGCCTAATTGACACCCAGGGGTGATTTTCAGGGGCGTGGTGCAGGACATGGGGAGAGGAGAGGTAACCCTCCCATTCCCAGCTGCATCCCCCCCCAGAAAATCCCTCCCCATGCAGCAGTTTGAAAAACGTTAGCTCCAATGGGTGAGGTAGCCCTGGAGACTCCCTGTGCCGTGGTGGCCCAAGGAGAATCTGTTGTCATGTCACTCACATGCCACTCTGAGGGCCCCTCAGAGTCTGGGATTATGTGGGACTATATTGCCCATGCTGCCACAGTTAATGCAGCAAAAGAAGAAAATTTTTTAAAAACGGGAGTGGGAAGAGTTGGGAGGTGAGGGTGGCAGCAACAGTGGCACATCCTTCTGCCTCAGGCAGTGGGACATCTGGTGCAGCCACTGTCTGCTATCCTCAGAAGTAAGCCCCACTGGTTTCAAGCAGCCTTATTTATCTTTTTAGAACAATGAATGAATGAATGAATTAAATTAAACCACCATTGCAATCACTATGGTGTACAATATGGAGCTGTCCAAGACAACGACATCAGCATTCTTTCCATTACATCTCTTTACTTGACATGCAGTGAAAAGATGCAGCCAGGGCTATTTCAGTTCAACTGAGTGTTGCAGCCGTTTTTTGGCAAGGCAGAAATTCCAGAGATGCAGCAGGAGATGTCACAGCAGATCTACCCACTCTGATTTTGGAGCAGGTCAGCTAATTAAACCAACAAAAGAGGGGCAGACAGAGAGTGCAAAGGACCAGGAGGATGTTGTAGGGGAGCCTTCTGGGACTCTCTTTGTGCTGGCTTTGTTAACTTTTTGAGGTTTTCCAGAAATAAAGAAATAAACCTTAAAAAAAAAACATCCTGAGCCAATCCAAGCACTTGGGAAATAGTTGCGCCACTCCCTGCCCGAGTGTGAGTTTTCCCTGCCCGCGTCAGACAGGCAGAGCTGCCCCTACCATAAGGCAGAGTGAGGCCGTCGCCTCAGGTGACACATGCTGGAAGGCGGCAACAATGTGTTGGAGGAGAGACCTGTGTGCCATGTACCCTGCCCTGCACCCCCTAAGTTAGCTTGCTGCCTTCAGGTTCAGAGGAGGATGCTGTCCCATCATCAGTGTGGAAGACAGATTCATCTGCCAGTCCAGGCAGCTTTTGTACATGGAATGGGAGGGAGCACCATTTTGTTTTTGGCCTCATGCTGCAAAATGTCTCGGACCATCCATGGTGACAGGTTGAAGATGTAGTTCTACCAAGGGATTCTGGAATGCACAGTTCTCCCATGGTCCCCAATGGCCATTGTGCTGTTAACCAACACAGTGGGATGACAGAGGAGAGGGAGGAACAAGTTTTCTCTACACCCCACTTGCCAGTGCTGCCACCATCAACAATGTAAAGGAAAAGAGTGGGGAGTGTGGTGGGAACAGCTTATAGGGATGGGAGAGTGTGGCAGAAATGAGTGAGGGGTAAAGCTAGGAATTTTTCTCCCACTCAGATTTTGATCGGAGTGGCAGAAGAATTCCAGGCTTGCAAAATGCTCGGGGGGGGGGCTTTTTGAGTCCCCAAAGTTCGTTTCTGACTGGCCCCAAGCCCAATGAATTTTGCTGGCATCTCTACGTTCAGATGTATATATTATATACAGCAGCGACTGGCTAGTTTCAGCAGCTTTCAAGGCTAGTTATACATTTCTCATCCAATGAGTCAAGGCTACAGCAGGGCTCCTGCTCAAACAGCTGTAGAGTCAACTGGCTTCTTTAATTGCTTGTATGAGGTTACAGTTGCAGCCTCCAGCAGTTGCATGGCTCCAGATACATGCATTGATCCCAGTGATTCAGAGTTCTTGCTTCCAGGCACAAGTCAGCACATTTAACAGCTCAGCACAGCAGTTCAAGGATCAGTCAGCATTTCTTCCTCCTGATCTACTTTAATTGTAATATCAAAGATGAAGTAATCATTGCTTAGATTAAGAAGGAGATTTAAAGCTGGGATAAAATGATATGATAAAAGCAAGAGGTCAACATGCAGATCTAAGGGGGAAATGAAGTCTACTTATCCCATGAACTGACCTGATACTAGGGAGCCATCATAGTACTGGGATCCATTTAAGCCTTTATACTAGGAAGCAATTCAGTAAATGAGAGTAGTTTGCACCCCTCACCCCTCTCACTTGGCAGCGTCACAGAACAAGTAGACAAACCGTCTCCACAGGATGCTGGAACTCAAGTGATGTGATTAGAATCAGCTTCACACTTTTTGTTTTGACATGCTGCCATTGGCACAACATGCTGATACTTCTCTGGCACAAGTTAGCCTGGGTCTGATCCATACTTGGGTCTGCCTTGTTGTGAAACCTTTGTGCACTGCTTTACTGCTCAGATGTTCCAAGGACAGACAGTCTGAAAGCAAGTTTGATGGCAGCAGCCTTGAATAACATTTCATAAGCTCACAGAGTAAATCACCACAGGGGTGCCCAAATTCTGGGCACATGCCTATTCTTCCACCATTCTCCCCAGGGCATTTGAGCACCATCTTCTTGCTGTTAATCTCAGTAGTCAACTGCCTCCTGTATCTGAACACGAATACAAAACGCATTATATGAAGTAATTCAGCATCCCATATTCTACCTAGTTTCCACTGGAGCAGAGGTTGGAGTTAGAATATCTGAAAAGCCCAAATAAAATAAATGAAATATTATATCTTTCAATATTAGCTTTACTCTTAGGATCCATGGGTCCTGGAGGCCACTCTTGAAAATGAATGGTACATCTTGCCATTTAAGTAGTGCCCACCCAAGACATGTTGCTGCCTGAGTTGAAGAACAAGATGGCACCTTTTTCCATTTATAAAAACTGACTGGTCTGGCAGAGGAAACTGTCTTCAACACTGATGATGGGGCAGCATCCCATCCAAGGGCAGAGGGGTCTTCAGCCCCATGTGTTTCAGACTTTAAGTGGGAGCAGGAGCTCCCAAACACTGTGCCCCCCTCCCCACTTGCACGGCTTCAGTTAATTCCCTTACACCTGAAGGCAACACATAGGAGCGCAGAGCAGGCTGCATGGCATACAGTTCTCTACTCAAACAACTTGTTGTTGCCTCCCAGCATCTGCCACCTGAGGCTACTGCTCCACTTCGCCGATTGGTAGGACTGGGCCTGAATTTAAGGCAATGCTGTTCATACAAAGGCCTCACCAGCCTCAGTCCTGGCACAGGTTTTCAGTGCCAGGTCTCAGCTCTGCAATATGAAGACATCAGAGCATGTGCAGGATGTCTCTCCTCACTACTTAGGAGCATGCTGCCACACCCAATTAGGGATCAAGGGATTAGGTCTCGCAGCTTCCGAGTTGAAAGGCAGAGCTTGCAAATTAATTTTGACCATACTGGTTTTTCAAATCAGTGACAAAATATTTTTTTTAAAGACAGAAAGGCAGAACTTGCAAGGTTTCTCCACATGGGGCTTTTATCCTGCTATTCAGATTGGTTACTCAAGGAAGTTTGTGGGTCCTTTGCATGATGTCGTCAACCTCCAGGATGTCTCCTCTGCTAAATGACCTTCATCCCATTTTTTAAAAGATTGGAGATAGTGAGCTATCAAATTACAGCGTGTTGAGTTCCCTTGTGAAAAGAGAAAATCTTGCAATAAGAGGAGCTAGACCACAGCGCTATCTAGTGCTGAAACATAGAACAATGCAGATAAGGGGGAAAGGGGGGGGGAGGGATGCATGTGTAAAGGGAGCCTGTAATGATCTTGCATTTCAAACAGAAGCAAAAAGCCCCGGTAAAATTGTGGGATTTTAGCCTGGTGTAGAAACACTTGCAGACTTTCTCAGGGTTGATGTCATAGGACTGGATCTGGCAGCTTCCATTGTCCCCACCTCTTAGCCAGGTGCAGGAGCCAACAAACAACAGGGGTATTGCAGTTGAAGGTATGTTTGTTAGTGCATAGTTTAGCTAAGTATTACAGGCAACCATCTCACATCCTTTCACTGGGGCTCCTTCCCTTCAAACACTTTCCTTTCCCTTCCCAGTATTCTGCTTGCAGTTTCAGTGGCTGAGAGCTACCCTCCCCTAAGACAAAGATCCTCATCTTCTCCTGTCCTTGCTTCTAGGTCCTGGTGGGACCTCAGGGCCAGTTGTCCATGCCTTCTGCCTGCTGTCTCTGTGCCCTCCCGTCCCTGCCCCTGTGCATAGTAGTGCCACAGTGCTACATTGGTCTTGCTGCTCTTGCATGGCTGAAATTCATTTCAGTAGGCTTCTTGCAAGAGAACTTTCCAATAGACAGATGAGACAGCCAGTGTGGTGTAGTGGTTAGAGTGTTGGACTGGAACTCTAGAGGTCTGGGTTTGAGACCCCCCTTTGCCATGAAGTTCACTCGGTGACTTTGGGCCAGTCACTGACTCTCACTCAGCCTAAGCTACCTCATAGGGTTGTTGTGATGATAAAATGGAGAGGAGGAAGGCTATGTAAACTGCCTTGGGTTCCTCACAAGAGGGAAAAAAGGTGGGATATAAATGTAAACATAAAGAAAGAAATATTCTATTTTCCCCAGAATAAATACAAGTGGCTTGGTCCTTTTCCAGTGGTTGTGTCTCTATTTATTGTGAATAAATCTGGCCATTTAAGTGCTTGCACACCATTCACAACTGCACATGTGCTTTGAGCTTAAACAAGAGATTTTATACCCGAGTTCAGAATGTAAAGCAGCCTCCCCAAGCCTGGTGCCCTCCAGATGTGTTGCACTACAGCTCCCATAATCCGACACATCTGGAGGGCACCAGGCTTGGGGAGGCAAATCCACAGTATGAATTAGCCCTCAGTGAGATGAGAGTGGTAGTCTTGCCTAGGGTGGAAGTCTGAGAAGTTACCCAAATCGAGTTTTATTGCAACATCCCTATTTTGCAATGCTTTTGGATGATGGATCCTGCCATTAGATTATAGCATTTTCATGCTTGTTCAGCCCTGTGGTACTATGGATATAGTATATTATCTGCTCTCATAGTGCTACTTAAAAAGCTGTATTTGAAGAATGCCTACTTTTTTAAAAAAAGAAATCAAACTCATCTGGACAATGAGTTGCTTAGATACAGAGGCTAGGCAGTACTGATTAGTGTTTTATAAATTATAATCAATAACAATAAGTCCATTATACCCAGGCTGCAAGCAAATTGTGCAGTTTGCTATATTAACATAAATGTCGGGTCAGCCACGCCTGGGAGCTGTGTGAGGTGTATGTAGGAAGCAGAAAAGAAGCATCACAGGATTTAAGATGACAATTAAGACAGGCTTGACACAAAGACAAGGGAGACAAAATGCTGATTCAATGAGAACAAAACATGCAGCAGGTGTCTGGACAGCAGACAGAAAATATTAGGTGCTCTTGTGTCAGCCCAGCAGTGAAATGAGGTCGTGCTGCACCCAGGCGCTATCTGACAGAGGGTCAGGGGACTTGAAAGATAAAAGTGTACTAAAAAAACAAAGGTGATGGCACAATAGGAAGGGGTCAACTGGCACAATTGCAGCAACTGATGAAAGTGAATGAATAGGAAAAGAGATACAGAGAGAAGACGAAGGGAAAGGTGTGTGTGGGAGAGGAAATGTATTAGTTTAGTTTTGTCCTGAAAACGGTTTTCTCCCAGGGAAAGTTGATCTCAAAGTCGGAATGTTCTGAAATGCTTTCACATGGAGGTGAAGAAGTCCTGACCCTGACTAGGAATGTCAGGAGCAGTTGTGCACAATCTGAGTGTGAAGATCATCTTGAGAGGCCACGGCAGTTCCGTTATGGAAAGATGTGTGCGAGAGAGAGCAACAGGAAAACTTTCCTACCAAGCCTCAGGAAAGGTCAAACTCAGATCAGCTTCTGACAGTGCTGCATGCACCCGAGGTTTGCCTCAGGATAGTGCTGATTCCAGGTTTTTGAGGGCCCTTGGGCAAGGCCCCTCTCTCAGTGAGTTTACCTTCTCACCACCGTTGTCACTAGCTGCTGTTGTTTCTCATCCTCTTTCTCATCACTGCTACTACTTGCTTGCTTGACAGGCAGAGAGCCAGTGAGTATCTACTGCCCCTCCTTCTCACCCCCACCATTGTCTGGGGGCAGAGCAAGCGGCAGGTGAACAAGCCGTTTCCAGTGGTGAAGGAGAGGAACAACCCCAAGGGGCTCTTGTCCGTGGGCCCTTGCAAGGGTTTGGGCCCTTGACAGCTGCCCAACTATGCTTACCCTTGATGCTGGCCCAGGCTCAGGAGTAACTGTAACAGAGCATTTAGTATTGCAGTACCCGCCCTCTGGAATCATAGAATAGTTGTAGAATAGTAGGGTTGGAAGGGGTCTACAAGTCCATCAAGTCCAACCCCCTGCTCAGTGCAGGAATCCATACTCTGCATTGACATTAGACAGTCGTCTTCGGTCTTGATCTTTAGATGCCTACTTAAGACCCATCTCTTCATGCAGGCTTTCCCTGAGATGTAACCCAGCTCGTACAGTTATGAGTTTAATTGCAGAACTGTGATTATTTTAGTGTATTTTTATGGTTATATTATTATTGCTAGCTGCTTTGATAGTTCACTGGACTGGTATTTATTTATTTATTTATTTAATTTCTATACCGCCCAATAGCCGAAGCTCTCTGGGCGGTTTACAAAAATTAAAACCAAACACACAATAAAACAATTTAAAATATATAGAACATTAAAACCACAATATAACAATACAACCACAATAAAATCTAGCAGCAGTGCAGGAGTTTAAAATACAGATTTAAAACAGCAAAGATAAAAATTTAGAAAGCTAAAATGCCTGGGAAAATAAAAAGGTCTTCACCTGGCGCCGAAAGGAATTCAATGTAGGCGCCAGGCGAACCTCACTAGGGAGCTCATTCCAGAGCCGGGGTGCCACAGCAGAAAAAGCCCTCCTCCTAGTAGCCACCCGCCTCACTTCCTTTGGCAGAGGCTCACGGAGAAGGGCCGCTGATGATGACCTTAAGGTCCGGGCAGGCACATATGGGAGGAGGCGATCCTTCAGGTAACCTGGCCCCAAGCCGTTAAGGGCTTTAAATGTTAACACCAGCACTTTGAATCGGGCCCAGAAATGGACTGGCAGCCAGTGCAGCTGGAAAAGTACTGGCGTAATATGAGCTCGCAGGCCAGTCCCTGTTAACAATCTTGCTGCCCTATTTTGGACCAGCTGAAGTTTCCGGACCGTTTTTAAAGGCAGCCCCACATATAATGCATTGCAGTAATCCAGACGAGAAGTTATCAGAGCATGGATAACTGTAGCAAGGCTATCTCTGTCCAGATAAGGGCGTAGTTGGTATACCAGCCTAAGCTGATAAAAAGTGCTCCGTGCCACTGAGTTCACCTGTGCCTCAAGTGACAGTTCTGGATCCAGTTCTGGTATATAAACTTATGTAATTAAATAAATAATAAAGGCAGACAATTATAGGTGTTACTTGATAGAAGTTAACACTCTTAACTAATTACTCAATTTGTGATTGAAATGATATGATACCTCAGTTGACTGAGAAACTTGTATTAATAGCATAGCCTAGATCAATAGATGCACATATATTTTAGCAACACTTTTCATCTGGGGCTGAAAGCTGGTATATAACTTTCTGTGTCAAATATTTCATGTGCACTTACTGGGTAGAATCCCACTAAAGTCCTACTTAGACTAGTAGGACTTAGACTACTTACTTAGTCATGACTAACTTCAGTCCCATTCATTTCAATAGGTCTACTCTAAGTAGGACTTTAGTGGGATTTCACTCACTGGTCCTGTTTTTGTCCTTATACTGATGGCTAAACTAGACATGATACAGTACCTGTTAGTTTTGTGCCAGAGGGCAATTAGCAGCTAGAAGGGATCTTAGTAGGGAAAATAGCACACAGTAAGGGTTAAATCCCCCAGTGTCATAGTCCCAATTCACCACCACAGATCCTTACTCCTGTATACCCTGCACGATGTCTGATTTGGCTCTGCATTGTGAGAGCTATGTCTCAACAGACAGAGGAGTGTTTGGGACAATAGTTTCTCTTACTCTGAAATTCTGTCCATAGGGAATTGCCCTGCATGGTTATTGATGTTGGCCTTCTAGTGCTGGAAGTTCTAGCCCTGAAACCAGAAAATAAATGTTTTTGTGTAAGTACAGCCTTGAAGTCAGGATGGGGGGGAAATGCGGTTCACCTGCTCTTGGGGATGTTGGAAGTAGGCAGGCCAGCTGCAGTACAGGAGACCTTTCATAGTTGTGTGGACATGGGAATTTGCAGGGAGGTACAGCTTTTCTCCCCCTTGCAGCACTGTGGAGTCTGGTAGCCACAAATGCTGCCCCTGGTTTGAAATGAGGCAAAAGGAAAGGTGGGGTATGAACACTCTTCTTATCTGGGGTTGAGTTTCTCCTTCTATCTTATGGGGCAGCTGAGTCAGGAAGGGATGGGATGCCAGGAATATTTTGTTTAGAACAGCAAACACCAATAAGTGTCTTTGAACATGTGTGGCAGAAACCGGACAGCTGGTAAAGCATGTTCTGTAACTGGATGGACACAGGTGTCTGTTTTCTTAAACCAGAGCTAACTTCCCTTCATTTCCCCAGCTGAGGCAAGCTTACCTTTTATAAAACAAACAGGCACACATCTGCCACTTGCAACACAGAAAGTCTGGTAGCCACAAATGCTGCCCAATAAAGGCTGGAGATGCACAATACTTTTGAAAGAGAAACTTGAAAGTGGTTTGAGACACATGTTGCCTCTCGTAATGTACACATATTTCTTTTGTTACCTCTAGGGTGTAGGTTTTTGAAACAAAACGAGAACCTGCCAAACCTGTTTACCAGAAGTGAGAGTTGGAATGGCTATACACATCAGAAGGATCCTTTCAAACCACATTCAATCAACTGTCAGACCTGGTTCGCACAGCACGACAACCCCCCATGGGTGATCAGCCATGATAGCTTTTTGTGTCGTGTGAACCCGGTGTGGTTTCTGGAGGATGGCTTATTTTTCAGAATAAGCCACCCAGAGAACCCATGGCTTGTTTTAGGCTTGTTTATACCCATGGCGGGTTGTTATGTTGTCCGAATCTGGCAGGGTGACTTCATTGTGGTTGTTGGGGATGGCTACAGAGCTGCCCGGCAAGAGTGGCAAAACCCCCTGCCGCTTCTTGCAGTCTTGCTAGTGCTGTCACCATTCTCCCTCATCGCTTCTCGGCTTTCTATACCCTGTACCTCTAAAAATCTCAAAGAAAGGACACTGGAGAGTGTCCCAAACGTGTTCGCGGCTGATATTTTTTTTTTTTAAACACCAGTCCTATCCAAGTGTGCAGGAGTGAATGACAGCTGCCTTGATAGTTGCACAATTTTCGCCTTCATATACTGCTTTGCCTTGACATTTGTGCAATTTCCATGTCACTGCTCTGCTTGAAATTTACCCAATTTTACGTTCATTTACTGCTGTGCCTTGAGATTTGTGCAATTTCCCCTCCATGTTACTGCTTTGCCATGACATTTGTGTATGTTCAGTGATGTTGCTCACTGCTCTGTAACTCATATCTAGATGTGACAGCTAGCAATGGAGTGAAGTGACAGGCCGAAAGTGGTTGTTGGCTGCAGGGGAAGGCCCTTTGGGAGTGGGTGTGGTTACTGCAGTGTAAAGTCTGAAACAGACTTTAAAAAGAAAACAAAAAGCATTTGCTAACTAGCAAGGGAAGCACTGAAGTGGAAGAGGGGAATATGGGAATGCTTGACT
Organism: Heloderma suspectum; assembly: GCF_057233095.1. NCBI lineage: Eukaryota > Metazoa > Chordata > Lepidosauria > Squamata > Helodermatidae > Heloderma > Heloderma suspectum. The sequence goes on from NC_139460.1 coordinate 236,570,572, forward strand.
AAATATCAGAGAGGCGGACTTGTGATCTTGTACAACAATGAAAATCCCCCCCTTTAAAAGCTGGCAAATGCATTCCTGCATTTATAAGGGCTCAGAAACTTAAATCCCTTTGGCAATCTGATGCAGTGTGTGTGTATGTGGGAGTTTCCCTTGGGAGCCAGCAACCCCAGCAGATCAATTGCAAAAGGGGTGCTGACATAAGGACTGAGGCAGCAAGGAGTTCTGGCTAGGGATGAGCAAACTCACCCCTGTCTGGGTTCCCTGGATGCTCTCCCAGCTCCTGTCCCCACTCGCCAGCCCCTGAACTGCACTCAAGCCTCTCCCACACTCGGCGAGCAGCCTGCACTCACCCCAGAGGCCTCATTGGCCCCATGGTCACCATAAAATGAAACGGTGACCGCAAAAATGCGCATGTTTTTGTATGCACGAAAATGCGCATTTTCCCGAATGCGCAGATTCTCATGTGTGAAATGCGCATTTTTGTGAAGGCACATGCTAGTGTGTGTGAGAAAATGTGCATTTTTGGAAAATGCACATTTTGAGCATACACAAATATGCAGATTAGCAAAAATGCACATTTCACATATGTGAATATGTGCATTTGCAAAATGTGCATTTTGTGTTGCGCAAATTTGCGCATTTTTGCGATCACCATTTTATTTCTCCAAAAATGGCGACCGTGAAGCTCGACCAGGCTGCCTGGGTGAGTGCAGGCCATTCGCTGAGCATGGGCAGGGGGTGAGCAAGGACAGGGGTTTGGTGAGCAGAGCTCAGGAGTGCGGGCAAAAGCGGGTCCACCAGATTCCCAGACTGAATCAGGCACCTGTGCCATCCCTAGTTCTGCCACAAATGCACCTGGGATATCTGCCAGAGCAGGAAGGAGGACTGAGGGGGAATGGGGGGGGAACAAGCCATGGCAAGCCCAATCATTTGTTGGGAGTACCATGTGTTGTTTAGTGAACAACCAACCCATGGTGGCCTATTCTCGGTATGGCTTAGTCTGACCTGAAAACCCGCCCTCTGTCTCCAGCTGAAGTCTGACTAATTAAGACACTGATCAGGTTTGGACGATCAGCAGCCCGCACATGCTGCTTGTGTGCCCACCATTTCCCTAATTACCCTTCCCATGGCACAGGTTGCTGTGTTGTCCGAACCTGGCAAGTTGCATGGTGGGGGTGTCTTTGAAACCACCCTGCAAGCTGTGGCTTGTTGTAAGGGTTACAGGTGGTTTGGAAGTCACCCCTGCCATGCAACTCACTGGGTTTGGATGACACAGCAACCCACATGGTGGTGAGGGTAATTAGGGAAATAGCATGCATGCAAATGGCATGCACGGGGTGGGGTGAAGAAACCATGGTGGCTTCATTTCTTCTGCTGATCATCCGAACCCAGGCAATAAGAAATAATGAGCTCCTCATTGAATCTTCAGTATCTGTCTGAGGTTAAACTAGCTTCTTTTTGCCTTCTAATAACCAGTTCTTCACTATATCTGAGGTATTTGGGGAAGAGTGATTAAAAGTGGCAAAGAGGATCCAACAGAGTAATCCAGTGCTCCTTACTTATATAATCAGAACTTCTCCATGGATAATCTTGGGAAGATGATTTTGGACGTGTTTCCTATTTGTGTGTGTGTGTGTGTGTGTGTGTGTGTCTGTTATAGTAGCTGTAAAAAGCAACTTTTGAGAAATATAAGACAGGGAACACATAAATCTTCCTTGTCAGTGTTATGAAGTTGCCCTGCAGCCCACATCTAGCTTGTAAAGCAGATGTGGGAACATCTGGCTCTCCAGATGTTGTTGGCCTGCAATTGCCATCATCCCTCACCATTGGCTATACTGGGCTACAAATTGCCAACCCCTCCTGTAAAGCCTTGAGCAGATGTCAGAAACATCCAGCTCTCCAGATGTTGTTGGCCTGCAACTCCCATTAGCCCCTAGTCAGCATAGGTAATGGTAAGGGATGATGGGGCTTGCAGTTCAACAATATTTGTAGGGCCATATGTTCTCCATCCCTAGCCTTGTGTGATTCTTGAAGCAAGTTTTGCCACAGCTTCAGAGACAAGAGCTGAGGTCTGCATCATCAGGAATGCCCATGTTAAGGCATATCTGCAAGGGGCATTTCTCTGCTGCCTTTTCATTACTAAATCAGAGGTATGGAAAGCTGTACATGAAACAAGGCCATATCATGTTGGAAACATCATTCCTGTGTGAACTGCACCTCGTTTTTTAAGCCTAGGGGAGCAGTAGTTGTAGCTGTCTGAGAACTGTTCACTTTAGAGATATTGGAGGCCAGCATTCCCCAACCTGGAACCCTCCAGATGCCTTGGACTACAACAGTCATAGCTGGGGCATGGTGGGAGTTGTAGTCCAAGACATCTGGAGGGCACCTGTTGGGGAAGGCTGTTTCAGGCGGACCGTATCTTCTAAAATGCACACATCCAGTCAAATATTAAGCCCCCTTTTTACTATTTCAGGGGTGGGAAACCTGTGGCCCTCCAGATCTTGGACTCAAACTCCCATGAGCCCCAGCTTCTACAGCCAATGATCAGGGATGATAGGAGTTGTAATCTAACAACATCTAGAAGGCCACAGATTCTCCACCCCTGTTTAGTGCTCCCACTTCCATGAGTGCTAAGAAGTCTGGAGACTATGCACACTTACTAAGGAGTCAGTACCACTGACTCCAGTGCATCTTACATCCAAGAAAGCATGCCTGTTAATTGTGATGTTAATGTCCTTCCAATGACAGAGAGCGTATGAGATTTCTGGTGTTTTTGTACTCTATTTATTTACAAATAATCAAGCAGAATCTATTGGAAGCAAACAGACTCCCAAACGGGCAGCACAGCCACTAATCTAATCTTGCATTAAGTTCACAAAGAGATTATACCCTCAGTTTTAGCTCACTCCTGCTAAAAACTCTTAGCTATCTCCCTCTGTTGGATTTCAGACTGCTACTCGCTGTTTCTCTGCCCTCCCACTAGCTTAAAGGTATCTTCTTCCAAGGAAGGAGAAACAGATTTCCACTTTTCAGAGAACAGTAATATCCTTTTGTTAAAATCCCTGATGACCCACCAGCTGCCTGGTGATAGCCATATTCATAGTAATCAAGACAGACAAACTCATAACACCAAGTTCTTCCAGATACAATGAATCTCCTGCAATCAATTTGGCATAACATGGAAAAACAAATGTTACTGTACAACAATCAGCCATCAGATAATCCCAGCTGTTCTGGGCAGCACTCTGTTTTGTGCAGCTCTCTGTCTCATCTACCTACTAGAGCATGGGCCCCATAAATCCAACTTTAATTATTCTTGTAATAAGGAGAAGCCCCTTCGAGCAAACAGAATGAAGGGCTCTTAAGGACGCTGGAGCAAAGCAGAGCTATGTATCTCTCTAAAAACATTATCTAAAAGCAATGCATTCTTTTAAATTAAAATGCCTGGGTTCCAGTACCTGCATAAGGAGGCAAAAATAATAGTTTGGATTTTAAAGGGAATGTAAACGTTTTTATAACACAGTGATATATATCTTTGCTGCATGGGATCCCACTGATCTTTTCACAAAGCCTTGAAGTAAAACAGGGTTGCCACTTTTGTATGCCCTTTGTAGCTAAGTTTCATGCAGAAAGCTTTTCCTGCCATGAAGAAGGAATTATGGAGACACACTTCTATCTATCATGCAGCTATGAAAGGTACAGGAACCCTCCCTCCCAGTGCCCCATAAGCACAAGCCAGGAACCCTAGGCTGAAAATGGCTGCCATAGGGTGTTGTAAGGATCTGTCCCGCTTAGCAATTTCACTGACTCTTGAAATATCAGTAAGGTATTATATAGATATATACAGTATCAGTATTATATAGATCTTGTTGTTTATTCATTCAGTCGCTTCTGACTCTTCGTGACTTCATGGACCAGCCCACGCCAGAGCCCACGCCAGAGCTGGGTGTGGCCAGAGCTGTCGCCACACCCAGCTCCCCCAAGGTCGAGTCCGTCACCTCCAGAATATCATCCATCCATCCATCTTGCCCTTGGTCGGCCCCTCTTCCTTTTGCCTTCCACTTTCCCTAGCAATATATCTGTATATAGATATATACAGCTATATGGAAGCTGAGATTCCCAGCATATTGCATTACGTGCATGATACCAGATTTTATACCTACATGCATGGCTGTGGAAGATACAGCTAGAACAATTGCAACACTGAAAGTGGTTAAGAGATTGGTCTGCAAACCATGGAGTTCTCACTGTTCAAATCTTTTCTCTGCCACAAACTCACTAGGTAGCCTAAGGCAAGTCTCTTAGCCTCGGGTCTCTCCGCACCCTAAATCTGCAACATGGGGACAATAATACTGACCTATCTTATAAGGCTGTTGTAAGGATTACTGAGATAATGTGTGTGAAGCATCTGTAAATGCTAAGCGTTAATTGCTAATGTGCCCTGTCTGCAAGGTAGGGTTGCAAGGCAAGGTAAGTGGATCCTGTGTCTTTAAGAGTTGCAAAGAGTATGACTTATTCATCACAGTGCTCCAGTGATGGGAGAAGCTGCACCTGGTAAAATGCTTAAAATTTAAAAAAAGATTTTTCAGAGGAAGTGACCTTGACAATTCTAGCTGGAAAATATTATGTTAATGTAGGGTTACCAACCTTTGATTAGCAGGTGATGGCATTTATCACCATGATGTGAAAAGCTCCACCTGCTGATTTGTGAACATCAAACTTTGTTAAAAAGATGCAGCAGGATGTTTTGTTTTCCTGGCCATCTTGTGTTGTTGTGATGTTAAGGCTCCTAAAATACTTTAGAAACATATATAGCAGCTGCAAGGATCGGGGGGTGGCAGTTTAACTTCCCAGTGAATATCACTCTCGACACAAAGCTGCTATTTGCATCAGGGCAGCTACCAATCCTATGCATATTTACTCAGAAATAAGCACCGCTGAGTTCAATGGGGCATACTCCCAGGCAAGCATGTATAGGATGGCAGCCTTATGGGGGAAAAGTGCTTTGAGAACTCTTGCACTCTATGTACAAGTGCTTAGCTGCCAAGCCTGAAACTTAATAATGTCTAAAGGAATTTATTGTATTTGCCCTTGATTTTTCTCTGCATGTCTATCCTTCAGCTAGGATAAAAAATATATGGGAATATCATACTCTTGTGCATATTACTTGTTTTAGAGGAAAATACTTTCCCTTGCTTGCTGTGCCAAAGTGGAAAATCTATATTTCTAATCAAGTGTGAGCATATAACAGAGTTCAGTCCAGAATTTGCTTCTCATTGAGAAAGCCACAGACACACCATTAGAAGAACTTATCAAAGTTACATATTCCCTTGGGATGTAAACTGGAAAATAGAGATGAGGCTTTGTTTCAAACCATCAAGACCAGAGCAAGATGTATTATATAGGAAGGAGGAGGACTATTCTGTTTCAGTTGAATCTGGGCCGGCTCATTACATTTTGCTGCCTGAGGTGGAGCAGCAAATCCCCCACCCCTCACTTCCGGTCAAGGTGCATAGTACTCAAGGCCAGCCAAGTTATTTTGGCACCTGAGGCAGAAAATCCCACAAACATCTGTCACTTTTCCTAACAATAAATGTCTAATAACAAATACTACGAACTTTCATCCTGGTTGGCCCAAGCTATTTTGCTGAGCCCCCCTCCCCTGCTGCAGCACCTCATCATGTGTGCTGTTATCTGCTGCTGCAATGCTGGTCTCTCTGGAGCCCCCAATGTCTCATGCCAACATCTTGCAAGATATTGCTGAAGTCTTGTGACATCTTGTGAAACCAGGTGACATCTCGCAAGATATGATCAGGTGAGACTTGAGAGAGGTCTATATAAGGTCTCTTCTGACATGGCCCAGCCTCAGTCTGTGGGCAGCCACTGCTGGGTCAGATGCCAGCCATGGAGTGCCTGACTGGACAGCTGCCAGGCTAGGTGCTTCATAGCCAGGCCACCACCCTGCTGGGCTGCTGCCCTTGACTTCATCACCAGCAGATGTTTGGCCAAGTGCCAGTGTGTGAAACACTGCAGGTAGAGCAGTGCAGCATGGCGGTAGGGGTTTCCTCCTGGAGTGTGGTGCACTGCTCATAAGAGTGTAGCCAGCTTGCAGCACTGGCTGGCAGGGGGGCATTCACTACTGTGGTAGTGCTTGGAGGAAGGGCAGTTAGGGGACAGGCTTGGGGCTCAGGTAGGTGATGGGGAGTGTAATTATTCTGCAGTTTGCAACCTGAGGCAAGTGGCTCATTATGGCTCATGATATAGCTGGCCCTTCAAATCAACGAGCTTGCATCACTTGAACGTTAAAATATTGCCTCCGTCTTTCCTATCAGTGTATAATGTTTTCATTCTTTTAATCAATGCAATTTCAAAGTAACAGTAGAACGGTAATAATTATAATTATGGATATTGCAGTACTTCCCATGACGTGACATGGAAAAAACTAAGGGTGAAGAAATATATATGTACCAAAATCTAGCTGTGGAAATAAAGCATGTCTGGAAACTTGAGACAATTCATAAAGTGTCCCTCTTGATATAGCTATATGAGTCATTCCAAATACCCCAAAGCAAAATGTAGACAGGATACATGTGCCGCCATTCCTACCAAACAGGACGCAAAAATCTATCATTCTTCAGGATTGCAACGTAATCAGGGAATTCCCAAACAACAGTTGACCCTCCTTACAGACAGGGGCTTGGTATAGTGGATCCCTGTCTAAGCAGCGGCACCAAGACTGCTGAGAAGAAAAATAAAATTAAATTTTATTTAAATTTTATTTAATAAAAATTAATTTAATAAATTAAATTAACATAAAATTTAATTAATTAATTAAAATTAACAGCAGACTGTGAAGCAAAATTAACTACATGGTTTTTAGCATTGGGGAAGAGAGGATAGTGTGTGTGTGTACATTATCAAGATTCAGGTGATGCGATTTCACTGTCATTATTCTGAGTTAATCACACCCTCCCATCCAATAAGGGTGAGCGAAGAGCCAAAACAAACTTCTCCATCTCTATTGCCCTTCTGGATGGATGGACCCTCCACACAAGGTGTGCTGCATGGGGACATCCTCTGCATTCCAGATGACAGTGCCAGGTATATGTTCATCTGGGGACACTCCCACTGTCCTCACTAGGCATGCTGCCCAACACTGTGTGTGAGGATTTCTAGACCAGCCTTTCCCAACTAGGTGTCCTCCCACCAGCCCCAGCCTGGATGACGAATGATCAGGGATGACGGGAGTTGTGATCTGAAACATTCTGGAGGTTGGGGAAGGCTGCTCTAGACTGTGGCCAATGTCTACATAAAAATGTACATGTTTTATTTATTTATTTGTTTTATTTATGTATTTAATAGATTTATATACTGCTGACTATATTTAAAAATATCTCTAAGCAGTTTACAAGAAAATTAAATACAATAAAATACATGATATACTGTTAGGTCATTCACAAGCCACAATGTTTCTCTAGAGAATTTTAAATTCCATGCTGCTCCATCATTAACAACTTTGCTGCTCTTTACTTGATGACTCGGGTTGAAAAAGGATTTAATCAAAAGGCCTGTAATCTCGTCAAGGGATGCTGATTCTCTTACAATTCACTTCATTTTCTGAGTCACCCTTGAATTCGTAAACAAATTAGAGGTTAAGGTGAGTTGTAATCCCTGGGAAACTAATCTTATTTTAAGCCTTTTACCAAGTATGAAGGCCTTAGGTTAGGGTAAAGACAAAGTCTTTTTGAACTAAGTGCACTGCAGAATTATTTCTTTTTCTTGGTCCTGTTGAAACCCTGACCTGTCCACTACAACGTCCCTCCTCAAGTCTGTGTAGCTTCTTCCCAGGCTGAAGTCAGTGCAAGGTATCTAGTAAATGTAAATTAAAAGACTCCCTTTAAGAAGTAGCTCATGTTCATTGTATAATGAAGGGGGAAAGCACACTTTAATTAATATTAACAATTTAAAGAAGATTAGAGCAAAAATCCCCTATTAGCCGTTTCTCTAATCCACCTATAATTGTGTACCAAGCTATCAACAAAGCACTTAAAAGCTTTAAAAGCTTTAGTAAGAGCCAGAAGGCAGTTGTCTGCACTAACATCTCAGAGGAATGGATGGGGACTCCATGAAGTTTCCAGCCAATACTTTTTCCATGTAACCTAACCCAAATGGCTTGACATGTCGCCACTCACAATTCAGTGCATTTAAAATGTAACCAAAGTTCAATATGCAATACAGAATATTACACTGTATTCCAGAGTAGCCACAGCTGTGCTTTTTGTTGAAATCAATGGTAGTTTGACCATTAGTGTGACTGAGTAAGAATAGGATATCATGGGTATATAGGATCAGTTCTGTTGCATATTCCCCTGCTCCACAACTCCCAGCAAATGAGACAAGGTGCTGATCTGCACTATTGCTGCAGCCCACCATGGCTTATTTAAGTCACGGTGGGTTGTGGTGCATGTAGATGACCATTTTGAATATTCAAGCTGAGGCAGTCGGGTGGTTGTCATGACTTATTGTGACATCCAAACCCAACACAGGGTGGGTTGTTGCCCTGGATAACAAACCACCAACCCAATAACAGCCCATAGACCGTAGGTGGTTTGTTAACCATGGCAACGACCCACCCTTGCTGGGTTCAGACATCACGATAAGCCACAGCGCTCGCCTGCCCGCCCACCACAGCTTGAATATTAGCAATGGCTGCTGGCATGCACTGCAACCCACTGCAGCTTAAATAAGCCATGGTGGGCTGCGGGGATCATGCGAACCAGCCCACTATATTTATTTGGCTCAATTACAGTTTGAAATGTAGGAAGCAACTTTTCAGTTGCATGTAATTCTGCCTCGTATTTTAGATATTCAGAACAAAACAAAAACAGCAAAAGCCCACAAAGGGAAAATAAATGGTATTGTGCAAGCCAGGCTCAAGTACACAGCTTTTGCAAAGAATTGCTATTTTTTTTTCCTGTGGAAAGTCCCCATACCTTGAAAAATGGTAAGAGAAGCAGAAATTAATGGGTGACTTTTTTTCCACCTGTGTGCTGGAAAGAGCATCTCCCATTTAAATTCTATCCATTATGTAGGTGCTAAAAGTATCTGAGGCCTGCCAGAAAAAAGAGGCGTCAACCTCATTCTTACAGCTAAAATTACAAATGTCTTTACATATGTCACAGGCCATTTGTTGTTTTTAAAATATTTTAATTTTAAAACAAGCCTGTCAATTCATAGAAAATAATTTAAAACAGTTAATCTTACAAATGCTTTTCATAATCCCCATTTAATCCCCCAATCTCCCCATCCCTGCTCCTTACAAATGTAACCTTCTGTAAAAAAAAAAAAAATAATCCTCCCTATTAAATACTTGGATCTTGTTGCAAACTTTTTATACATTCAATCACACACACACACACACACACACTCATTTATACCTCCATACATAAAACAAAAGGGGGAAATGAATGAGCAGAAAGACAGAACAGGGTAAAGGGAAAAGAAAAAGAGGGAGAGAAGAAACAAAAGAATGAGAAAAAATGGGGAGGGAACAAACAAGAAATAATACCAGATAGCCTCATTTTTACACTGCATTTATCTCTACTATATAACTTGATATTCTAAGATCTTTAAGCTGTTTACATAAATTATACAATATGACATAATGTAAAAAACAATATAAAATGTAAAAAGCAATGTAAAAAAAATATAAAATAATAAATACATTTAAAACGTTACAACAAGAACAGTAGACCAGAACAGTGCAATTACAAGTCCGGGGCTGTGTTTCCACAATGGAAGGAGAAGCTAATGGAGGAGTACTGGATTTTTTAAAAAGGAATTGGCTTTGCTGTGAACAGGGTTCCACGAGCAGATTCTCCAGACCACTAAAAATCGTTTCACAGAACGTACTTCCTGGTGGTGGGGGGGGTGGGGGTTTGGAATGAATGTCATCGTACTGGCAGGGGCTGCTCAACCAGTAAAAGAGACTTCCCCCCTCCCTCCTTCCCTCCCTCCTTTCCCCTGAAAGTCCAGATGCACCTGCATTTCAGGAGTGTCTGAGTAGACACACATATGCTTGTGCTGGGAAAGGGATGGGGGGATAACACAAGCCCCCATTTTAACCCACAGGACCTCATTGACCTCAGTGGGAGTTACTTCTGAGGAGACACTAATGGGTTTGTTGTGGGAAACAGAGCAGTAAACACAAAGACAGAAACTAGCCCCCATTGTAACGTGCAGGATATCTATAACGAAGCTGTGAAGTAGTTAGTTCTTATGGCAATGTATTGGAGCCTCTTAATCGCACTTAAGGAATTGGGCTTTCAAATGTGCCATTTCAACTGAGGGGGAATCTCTGTAAGTTCTGATGTGGGCATTCAAAGGCAAGCCTCATTCAGCACAAGAGGAGTTACTTCTGAGGAGACACTAGTGGGTTTGTTGTGGGAAAGAGACGGAAACCAGCCCCCATTTTAATGCACAGAATATAAGGAAGCTGTGAAATAGTTACTTCCTAAGGCAGTGAATCAGACCCTCGAGATCGCACTTAATCGCACTTAAGGAATTGGGCTTTATGTGCTGTGTCAGTTGAGGGACTTCTCTGTAATTTCTGTGGGCATTCAGAGGGCAAGCCTCACTGAGCGCAATGAGAGGAAACACCCTTTGACTGGTGTCATGGTAAAAGGCACACCCCTGGGCAGGGCTAGCACGCCTGAGCTAAATGTGGGTGTTGGTGCGCACAGCAACTATACTGGGGAGAACCCGACTTAAGGAAAATAATTGGACTTTAAGCAGTCTCAGAAAATCCAGTTTTTCCCTGGTGAGCTCCGGGGTGGCTGCTGGATGGCCACGACGTCATCTATCTCTAACAACCTCAACATGCAGCCAGCTTGGAGCAAATTGCTGGTGGAAACACCCTCTGGGAAATCCTGAGTAAATAGATACATCTTCAAGAAGTGTCTAAAGCTCACCCTAGTATCTGTCTCTCAAACTTTACGTGGTTGGTGTGATTTATACACCACTTTTTCCTTAGCTGGCAGGTCTATCAGTTGTGAGCCATTGGTGAACCTTGCAGATCTGCAAGGTTCACCAATGGCTCACAACTGATAGACCTTTAGACACTTCTTGAAGATGTATCATGTGCTGATGTGGAAGTAACCAAAAATATTACTATAGAAGAGTGGTGTATTGGCTCCAGGAGAGTAGCCAAGTCATTTGTAGCATTAGAGGGGCCTGGAGATCCATAATGCTTGCTTAAGCTCATTATTGGTGCAATTCTCTTGTTAGTAAGCCTCTGAGCATGTGCAGATGAGTCAAAAGGCCGATAACAGCCTTCTCAGCAGATTCCTTACTAATGAGTAGAAAGCCTTATCAGGCTGTGCCTGAGAAGTGAAGCTATGTGTTTATGCTGAGCTGCTGGTGGCTGTGCTGAGAACCAAGTGCTGTTAGTCCATGCTGGGAATGCCCGCTAGGGGGCGCTTGCTGCTGTTTTGCTGCTTATTGCTAACATGTATGGTATAAAACCCATTGTACCCCATGGCTCATGGTTCAGAGAAGCTGTCTGATCCAACCATTGGGTATGCCTGTGTGCTGTAAGTTACCCAATAAAGTCTCCTTGTAAGTAAACCTTTGAATCTGATGTATCACTATCTTGGCACTTCTGACCTAAAAGTTCAACGCCCACGGCCGGGGCGACACATTTGGTGCAGCAAGCAGGGCGCCAAAAATACTGTTATGTTCAGATTCAAAGGGAAGGTCGGGGGGTCGGTGTGTTAAACCGACTCCCAGGCTGGCCACAGTTGGAGCTGTGGGGTCCAGCCGCAAAGCAGTTGGCGGTCCTGAGTAGCCCGATTGCATGGCCAGAGGTCGAAGAGGACTGCACACCAGTGGGTCTGGACACTGCATTAGAATCTCTGCAGTTAGCATGGTCAGCGAAAGAGAAGCAGCGTGCAGGACCTCTAGCATGGTTATTGCTGACAGCTTCAGGAGCTGTTGGGCAGAAGGAGTCAGAATGGAGAGAGGAAACAGCAGAAAAGCTCAAGGCTGAGCTGAGAAAAGAGCAAAATCTGACTGAGGCTGTTAATTAGAGAAATGTTACAAGACAGCCTGGTCTCTAACGAGGCATGGGAGCGTGAAGCCGAAGAAGTATCCATTAGCCCGGTACATGGGGGCGAAGGAGAATTGCCCATGGGAAGAACTGCATTCTAATGGGTGCAACATCATCACTTCTCATGACTGGGATGAAATCCCTAAGAAGTGGAAACTGAAAATGAAGACCCAGAAACTGAAGAAAAAAAACAGAGTAAAGATGAAGAATCTGCCCCCAGGACACGGGGTAGACCCCTCTTAGAGTGGGAAGTGCGCCAGAGGACAGTCCCAAGGCAGAATGAAGCGGAGAGACCATGTTGAAGATATCTGTCAAGGTAACAGTGTTTAATTGTGAACTGTTCCAGAACTGCATAGAGCCTATAGCTACTGACCATCAGCTATATGATTTCTGAAGAGTATAACCATTAAGCTTTTGCCATGGGATTCCCTGCAATGAAGAAATCTCACTGATTTGAGCGTCCAGTGTTGGACTGCCTGAGTGTGTGCTCAGCGGTCGAGAAACCTGGCAGCACGTTCCTGGCCAAGCCAAAATGCTACTACCATGCTCCTGCAAGCTGCAAACAAACTGTGTAAGCTGGGAGACCCAACATGATTGAAGAAAAGAAGATATTGGAGTAGCTGTCTTCAAAAACAGTGAGATCTGTGTAGCTGGCTGGCTGACGCTGTCAGTGATGTTACAATTGCAAATTAAGACTGTTTTCCTGTTTGTGACCCCGGCAAAGAAAGCTGACCTGAATTATTTGTCGCCCCTGACAAAGCAAAGGTTTGGCTGCCCTGTATCTCATCACGTCCTATTTCGAACTTGGGATTTACAAATAAGCTGTGAAGTTTTACTTTGAAGTCCTGCAAATCACCCTGCCGCCTCCCAAATAAGATTGATGGCTGCGTAAAGAATGCAAGTATAAGGCGACGCCCATCACCCTGCAGTGTCCTGAGTTCTAGCATGTTGTTCCTGTGTACCAGGTTGAGGGAGAAGAAGAGAGGGGGGTGTCATGTTGTAAATCCCTGTCTAGCCTGTTTAGTGATAGATAGGCCCCAAAGCCCCCCCCCCCCGCAAGCCTCAGTTTCCTTTGTCCTTGTTTAAGAAGTGTTTAAAAGCATAATTGTTGTTCTGTTATTGTTAAGAGCCATGCAGTTCAAAACTGCCCTCTAACTGTAAGTTTACTTTTGTGAAGGGGAGGAGATAATTGATAGCCCCATTGCTCCCTTCCTCCTTTTGTTGTTTTTAATGCGATTAAAATAACTTAGACTTTGATTCCCAAGTAGACCCAGTAAAAGCTCAGAAGCACTGGCAATGTTTTTGCAAGCTCCCTAGCTTAGACAGTTGCTTCCCCTCAGCAATCTCTGAGCAACCAAGCTGAGAAAGAGTGGGGGGAGGGGAGTAGATTTTTAGAATGAAGATGAGTTATGAGAGCAAAAATAATGTCAAGGCCCAGTATCAGTAATGCAGTGAGGCCTTGTACGTTGTAGCCATGATTTGATTAGAAGTAGCCTGAAAGAGTTTAGGCCTATTCAGTTTTTAGAATGTCAAAAGTCTGTGTGAGCTTATGTCTGTCAATGTTCTCAGAGCAGAGCCAGAAAGGTTGCCTGACTCCTTGTCCACCACTGGTCTAGCCTTGGCTGGAAGATGTCTGTGAGAACCTGACAGGGGCAGAGTGAGATTTACAGAGGGGTTGCCCCGGTTGAAGCATCACAGCTAGAGAGCTGAGCTGTGCCGTTCTGTTTAGACAGAGGCCTTGCTGAAAGGCTAAAGGCCCTTGTCTGTTGAGGGATCTGGAAGGGGTGTATGGTTACACCTTTCCCTTTTGATCTGATGCAGAGGCAGAGAGCCTTTGCTGGAAACATCTTGTCTTCATTGCCTGAAGCCTCCTTTGTTTAGATCCAGCATACAGGGGGAGGAAGTAATAGCCCACCTCTGGGCTGTATCACAGCATCAGAGCTTAGTATATGCAAAGTGAGAAAATACATCACCCAGAAGAGGAGTCCCTCTTTGAACTGATTTCAGACTGGTTTCAAAGAATCGGTGTGTGTGTGTGTGTGTGTGTGTGTGTGTGCTTGCAGTAATTCTGACTGTTATTGTGTGCTTTATAGCTTTGTGGGCTTGCTCATATGGCTGTCACAATTTTAAAGTATACATTGAAGTAGATGTCAACCCCCTGGTGATCAAGTGGCAAGGCAGACTGTTCTCGGCCTTTGGTCATCTGAGGGTGGAATGTATTGGTCCCAGGAGAGTAGCCAAGTCATTTGTAGTGTTAGAGGGGCCTAGAGATCCATAATGCTTGCTTAAGCTCATTATTGGTGCAATTCCCTTGCTAGTAAGCTGCCAAGCATGTGCAGATGAGTCAAAGGGCCGATAACAGCCTTCTCAGCGCGTTCCTTACTAATGAGTAGAAAGCTTTATCAGGCTTTTATGTGTGTTTATGGTGAGCTGCAAGTGGCTGTGCTTGAGAACCAAATACTTCTAGCCTATGCTGGGAGTGAACGCGAGGGGCGCTTGCTAGTGTTGTGCTGCCCCATTGCTGGCATGTATGGTTTAAAACCCATTTGACCCCATGGCTCGTGGTTCAGAGAAGCTGTCTGATCCAACCATTGGGTACGCCTGTGTGCTGTAAGATACCCAATAAAGTCTCCTTGTAAGTAAACCTTTGAATCTGATGCATCACTATCTTGGCACTTCTAACCTAAGAGTTCAACGCCCACGGCTGGGGCGACACAAGTGGATAAAAAGCTAGCATAGGTGTCAGGGTGGACACTGAGCCCATAGAATCCCGGAGTAGTTCTGATTCTGAGGAAGAGCAGTCACTCCTGGGAGAGGAGCGCGCTCATCTTTCCCAGGGCCAACAGCTGATGGAGATTCCTCCCACTGGCATTCCTAGCTTAGATAGCAGTCCTGGGAGTGACAGAGCGCGGGAAGCAGACTTGATAGACGCGCGACGCCGATGCAGAGAGCGGTGCCAAACGGAGGGCGCAGAAAGGAGGCGTAGTGCCCGGCTGGCACGCAAACAACGGTTGCGCCCAGAGGATCCAAGGGGAAAGGGGAGGGACTCTCCCTAGCCCTTAAGTTCAGGGTCTGCCAGTGATTCCCTTCCAAACGGGGACCAACTGTTCCAACTTAGGGCATAGGTACTCTGCTGCTCATATCTAGTTGCTAACAGTAGAGTTGCTAAGTTGTAAAAGAGGAATAAAGCTTTGAAAAGAATCCCTTTGTCTGTGTCTGGACTTGGCTACTGGATTAGACTGAGAGAGGCCTCCAAGGAGCCCTTGACAATAGGGAGGTCATACTACCTGAATTAGGATGGTGAATGATTTTTAGTGGCAGAGTTCTGGGTAGAGGGAGAGGTAGGTCAGGAAGGAGAAGCAGGCCTAGCTCTAGGCATAAGCAGGCCTAGCTCCAGGCATGAACAGGCCCTCGAAACTGGGGCCCCTCCTATGCCTGTGGATGTCACGTTCCTTCGTCCTCCCCCTTTGCAATCAACACACTCCAAAACACCAGGCTTCAGGCTCACTTCTTTATTAGTTAACAACCAGCTTCTTTACAAACGCAAATTCTAGGAAACTCTCAGACTACAATGGAAACAGCTACTTCACGCAATTACAAATATCAATAGAGGGGCCGAAGAGGAAGTTAGAGAAATTGCCAGCAGTTTGAATAAGAACTTCTCGGCCAGATTAGTTTAGGAGGGATGCCCCTCCTTTACAGTAGCTCCCTACATAGGCTTTCATGCATAGCCAACCTGGTTGAGCCTCTGAGCTCTACCTCTAAAACAGCAAAAAACTGTCATGCCCCTCACTCTCCTCCTCCCCCGAAACCTGGGTTCTCATGGAGGAGGAAAGGGGTGGGGGCTTCAGGCTGAGCCATCTGTGTGCCAAGGTCTTGGGAAGAAGGCCTTGCCATATCTGAGCTCACTAGGGAGGGAGCCTCCCCCTGTTCTGGCTGTTCCCATTCTGAATCTGAGCTGTTAGATATCTCCACATGCTCAGATTCGTTCCTGACAGTGGGGGCAGTCTTCAGATCAGTGCCAGGCTTCTGTCATTTTAAGCCCCCCCCCCCCATCCCTAATGTACATTGCTGCTACATCGTGGGGAATTACAATGGTAACCCACTGGGGCTCCAGCAGCTGCCTGAAGGGGCTGCATGGTGATGTCTGGCCTGAGATTAAGTGAGATGGGAGATTATTGGCAGAATTTTTGCTGAAGGGAGTGGGTGGAGAGGAAATGATGGGTTTTCTCAATGATATACAGTGAAAAAGAATATTTGCTTGTGGTATTTGACTTTAAAAATGTGAGTATGTCTAAGTTTTACCATAGCACAGCTAGGGTCTACTTGCTTTTGGAACTGAGCCATAAGTCATATGTGCATGTGATTGATATATAAGAGAGACTCTCTCTTTGTGTGTATGTATATATACACCATAATTAAGGTAATCCTGAATACAAACTGTGGCTAACTTACCAGCATGAGCCAATGACATTTTTGGTTCGGGGACTGGGAAGAGAATTGAGCTAGATGGATGGGATTTCACTAGTTTGCATCAGTTTTTGCTGAAAGCTAGAGAGAGGTAAATCATGTAGTAAACCAATTAATTTCACTCACTTTTGACATACTGCTTAAATCAGCCTAGAAATGTCACAGCTGAATAAATCCATCTTAAAAGTATATGATCGCTTCCTTTCAAAATGCTGTCTCACACGCCAGCCCCAACTGAAACAGTGCTCTGAAAGGAGGCACTTAATTAAATCACTGCCTGAAATGGGGATGTAAACCTGTGTTTAAGGAGCAAATCACTCGTAAGCAAATCAAAATGATGTTTAAATGAGTGATAATAGAAGACGAATATTTAAAAGTTTATATGTGTGTAGTAGTGGTACACAATGAGGGGTGTAAAATGCAACTACTTACTAAAGTTCAACCCTACCCAGTTTTGCATTTATACTTCTAGTGAATTTAATGGGAACTGGGGGAATATGGACCTATGGAGTTACCACAGAAAGTCTATACCATTCTGTGTTTAGGGGATTTGAAGCCAAGTTCCATCGGTGTGCTGATGACACACAACTCTCTCTCCCTGTGACATCTGATTCAGGAGAGGCTGTGCAAATACTGAACCAATGCCTGAACTTAGTAATGGGCCAATAAACTGAACCTGTTCTGGATGGGGTTGCACTCTCTCTGAAAGATCAGGTCTGTAGTTTGGGGTACTCCTAGATCCATCACTGTTGCTGGAAGCCCAAGTGGCCATGGCAGCTCAGAGTACCTTTTACTAGCTCCGGCTAGTTAGCCAACTATGGCCTCTCCTGGACAGGGATAGCTTGACCATGGTGGTACAGGCATTAGTAACCTCAGGTCTGGATCACTGCAATGTGCTGTATGTGGGGCTGCCCTTAAGGTTGGTCCAGAAGCTGGAGCTAGTGCAGAATGGAGCAACTTGGCTGTTCTTGGGAGCTGCCCCTTTCCAGCATGTTAACTCCTTTGCTGAGAGAACTGCACCAGCTGCCTGTTTGCTACTGGGCCAGGTTTCAGGTTTTAGTACTCATGTACAAAGCCCTAAACAACTTGGGACCAGGATACCTGAGAGAGCACCTTCCCCCTTACCAACCTCATTGATGTCATCAGGCGGCTTGCTCCTTGTGGTTCCACATGGACGTATGGCCCAGTTGGAGTCTACCAGGAGAAGAATCTTCAGCGTGGCAGCCCCCTTTCTTTGGAACTCCCTGTCCCTGGAGGTCAGGCAGGCACCAACACTGTGTTGTTTCCAGTGGCTCCTGAAAACAGCACTCTTCCAGGAGGCATTCCTTAATTGACCAATTACGGTTTTTATTGGTATTGTGTTTTTAATCAAGTATAATTTTAATGTGATGTTTTAATCTTTTTATGCTCTTACTGTTTTATCTTTTGTGTTCACCACTCCTAAATCTGTTCTAGATATGGAGCAGTATACAAATGTTGTAAATAAATAAATAAAAATCATGTACACCTACTTGAGAAGAACCCCCACTAAAATCTATGGGATTTAATTCTGCATAAACATGGTTGGGACTGATACATTATTATATCTTGAGACCAGGGGTGGGCAACTTGTGGCTCTCCAGATGTTTTAGACCTCAACTCCCATCATTGGCTATGCTGACTAGGGCTGATGGGAGTTACAGTCCAACATCTGGAAGACCACAAATTGCCGTCCCCTGATTAAGACAAATATATTGCAGACTGCAGTCTTCACAACAGAGCCCTTCGTGAGATATTACTTTTCATCCAGTTGTCTCCTGTCCCAGATTTGCTTGACTTATGGAATTCCCACCCTAAAAAAAGTGTATCAGGGCAGCTCTATCTTTCCATCCCCCCAAAACTATTTTTATTATTTATTTATTTATTTAAAATATTTCTTGGCCGCCTTTCAGGGCAGGAGCCCTCCCAACGATCCAGTAATAAAAACAATAAAAACAGCCACAGCAGCAAACATTTTGGCTAGTTTCCAGTTCCTGTAAGTGTCAGTTCTCCAGTGCACTGACAGTCATTCCTTTCAGCCCAAGGGTATTGCCCAATATATTTACACAGGGCCGCTCTACCATTGTTTTATTTACTTACTACATTTCTATACCACCCAATAGCCGAAGCTGTCTGGGTAGTTCACGATGATTAAAACAATAAAATACAACATAAAATACAATGTAAAAGTTTAAAACTACAGTATAAAATAAAACTAAAAACCAAAATGAAACCTAGCAGCAATGCAAAGATTTAAAGTACAGTAACAGATTTAAAACAGAAACTGCAAGACTAAAATGCCTGGGAAAATAAAAAAGGTCTTTATCTGGTGCCAGAAAGAGCACAATGTAGGCAACCAGGCGAGCCTCTCTGGGAAGTTCTACCATTAGACAGAGTGAGGCAGTCCCCTCAGGCGGCAGATGCTGGGAGGTGGCAGCAAGGTGTTGGAGGGGAGGGCTGTGGACCACACAGCCTGCTCTGCATTCCCTAAGCTAGCCTGCTGCCTTCAGATGTGGTGGACGATGCTATTCCATTGCCAGCGTTGAAGAAAGATTCAACTGCCAGCCAGTCCAGTGTGGTTTTGTTCATGAAATGGGAGGTGGTGCCATTTTGGGCCTTAGGCAGCAAAATGTCTTGGGCTGGTCCTGATATTTACAAAGCAATCTTATGAGGAAGGGGAATCAGTAGTGAAGGAAGCCTGCCAAGGTATGCTAGCCAGGGCAGAAAGATTGCGGGGGGGGGGGAGCTTTTTTCCCTTTTTCCTCCCCCTTTTCCCTGTTAGATCCAAGGCATCTGGTGGATTCAGGCCCTGTCCTGATCCACTGATATCTTGACATGCCTCTTCCCCACGGCATGGAAAATCCCCCAGCTGTTTTCTCATCAAAATTGTCTTTAGCTTCTTTTCTCCCTGAAGGTAAAAGGGGGGCCCTGAGTTGTATTCAGTGCTGGTCCTGTTTACAGTGGACTCATATAAATGAATTTAAGTTAAACTAACTTTGGAAACAACCATCTGTATTTTTCCCATCGGTTGAAAGTAGCTGAGGAGGTAATAGGAAAAATGGCATGTGGGGAAAGGCTTAAGCATCCCTTAAGGTTACCAGATGCAAAAGAGTAGTTTGCATCTCATGCAACAACTGCTGAAATTAGGGATGTGTGAGAATTTACTTTAAGTAAATAATTCAAATATGAATTCAAATAATAATTCACAAATAATTATCAAATAATAATTCACAAATAATTATAATTCAAACATGCCCTGCATTTGAACTCCACACAGGAGTTTATTTTTTCAGAAAAAGTTTACAAATTTCCAAACTTGTGATCGCATCAGAAAAATGTATTTTGAAAAATGTGCAGTTTAAAATGTGCATTAAAAAAACCAAGACATTTTCACACTTTAGGTAATGGGGGAAATTGTGCACTTTTGAAAAATGTGCATGACTATGCATCCTTTCCCCATCTGAAATGTGCACTTTCCCCATTCGAATTAAAAGAAAAAGAGGTCACAAACGAGAATGGCTTAAACTGAACTATGAAGTGGAGTTTGGCAAACTTGAGCATCCCTGGTTCTCCCATCCTGAGCTGAAATTCCCTCTTCTATATAGCATTTAACAGTCCAGAAGTTTGGCCTGCTTTTGCATCTGGACACCCTACTCCCAATGGTAGCAGCGTTGATCAGCGTCATACCCCTCTGCAACTGCATTGCAATAATAAAAATGCGCCCCAACATAAAACATTGGGAGATTGCCCAGATGCCTCATCAGACTGGCCTTAGATTGTAAGCTTCTTGAGGCAGGGGCCTCTCTCTTTCTGCTTCAGTTATTCTGTAAACTGCCATGAAGATGTACGAGGTCATATATGTACGAGATGTACGAGAGCCAGCTTGGTGTAGTGGCGAGAGTGTTGGACTGGGAGCCAGGAGAACCAAGTTTTAGTCCCCACTCAGCCATGGAAACTCACTTGGTGACTTTGGGCCAGTCACAGACTCTCAGCCCAACCGACCTCACAGGGCTGTTGTGAGGATAAAATGAAGGAGGAGGAGGATAATGTAAGCCGCCTTGGGTTCCTTGCAAGAGGAAAAAACGCAGGATAGAAATGCAACAAATAAATAAATAAATAAAATATATAAAAATAATAATGTTATGAAAGGGAAAAGTCTTGAAATTCTCAAATTACCAGCCTACAGGAGTGGGAATAGCAAGTGTACATTATCCTCTAAATTGTGGTTTTGTTTTTCTAAATCTCAGCACGTAATCCTATCACTCAGCCTAATTGACCTGTTTTTAAGTTTTTAATTTACAACAGGCCTTTCAGCCATTTGAACTCCCTGGGAAGCGATTCCTTGCCTAGCAACAGTTGCAGCATCAGCTGAGCCTTTGTAATCTCTGGGTTGATTTCTCCCTCTTCTCTCCTCCCCACCCCACTGATTTCCAGAGGCTAGCAGTTTCTCAGGTCAGAAACCCAAGGCACGGAATGCCAATGAAAGATTTCTCACTGCAAGACTTTTTTGCATGTGGATAATGTATTGTAAGATAATAATGCTGGAAAATAACACCACTTTCAAAATGAAAACGAGAGACTCTAGTTACAGAGAACAGGGATGTACGGATTTTGTTAAATCCATTCTGTCTGTGTTTTGTGGATTGTCAGGCATCTTTCATTCCATCATCTGCTCATTGAAGGAAACAGATTTTTTAGGGCTGTTCAAGAATTTTGTTCCTCTTGTGCTGATGTGCTAGTGCAAGTGCAAATTAGCACTAATGCACATCACTGCAAATGCACATTAGTGCAAGGGCGAATTTGTGCAAATCCCCCCCAAGTAAAAAAAATGGTTTGCAAGTCCGTAGAATCTGCACAACTCAGAAAAAGCTGCTCCACTATGGAAGTCTTAGAGCGGAATCAATCTGAATGCATTTGAATACATTTTGGAGTTCTCCAACTTCCCTAATAGTGAATAATGAAGTCCTTCCAGTTTACTGTTCTAGCTCAAGAAGGTTACTTGGCCTATAAGTCCCACTTGATTTAGAACAGAGTTATCAGGAAGTGATAAAATAAACTGGAACACAAAACTTTCCTGCCATTCCAACACCTTTGAGAGCTCTTGGGGTCTGAGAGGGTTAATCTGATGGCAGATAAAGAAGAAACCTAATATCAAGTACTTTCATAAGGCATGAAATAGGCAAATCATCGCTGCTTTTACATTAACCCCAGGAAAAAATAGCCTGAGTTGATTTCAGGCTATCTGAAAGTATTTATCCCTTGATTGTGCTGCTATGGCTGCTTGATCACTTAGCACTTGATCTAAAGTGGGGGTGTTGAACCTCAGGGATGTGGGCCAAATGTGACCTATCTAGGGTCCTAATCTGGCCCTCTGGAATTCCCCAGATGGCTATGCCCCCTTCCCGTGGCCACACCCCTTCCCCCCAACTGCCATCATATGGTAATTTCCCAGCTTTGTATGGTTTTTCCCTTCATTCTAAAAGGTGGAATGCTTCTCCTAAGGCTTAGTTAAGAGTTTTAAACAAAAATATCCTGGTATTTTTGGTATTTTGTTCTTGCCCCTTTTGCCCTTGGCTGCCCCCCTTTTGCATTTTGGCCTGCCCACCCATCATCGCTCACCATGAACTCTTCTGGCTAGAGTTTATGGAGTTCTAGTCCAACAACATCTGGAGGACCACACCTATCCCATCCCTGCAGTAGAGAATGAGGACCTCAACAACAACAAAAAGTTCCCTGCCCTTGCTCTAAAGGGACAAATTTCCTGAACAACATAAGAAGCTGCGGTAGACCAGGTCAGACTATTTGTTCATACAGCCCACTGTTGTCTACTCTGACTAACCAGCTGCCATCCAGGTTCTCAGGCAGAACTCTCACACATCACCTACTCCCTGATCCTTTGAACTGGAGATGTCAGGAATTGAACCTGGAACCTTCTGCATGCAAAGTATGTGCTGAACCACTGAGCTCTCATCATAGAATCGCTGATTGGTGGGAGATTCGAGACAGATAAAAGTAAGGACTTTTTTACACAGCACATGGTTGAACCATGGAATTCGCTACCACAAGATGTAGTGATGGCCACCAATTCGGATGGCATTAAAAGGGTGTTAAGACAAATTTCTGGAAGAGAAGGCTATCAGTGGCTACTAGTCCTGATGGCTATATGCTACCTCCAATATCAGAGGGAGTATGCCTATTAACCAGTAACCAGTTGTTGAGGAATTTCGGTGGGAGGGTGCTGTTGTGCTCATGTACTACTTGTGGGTTTCCCATGGGCAGCTGGCTGGCCAATGTGTGAACAGAATGCTGTACTAGATGGACCCTTGGTCTGATCCAGCATGGCTCTTATGTTCTCAAGAGCACTTTTCTGTAGTTACAATACAGGGATGAATTCCAATAATGTCTTCTTGAAATGAATAGCACTTGTACAAAGCCCACTCTCCAGTTGTTTTCCATTCACATGTAAGGGTCTCATGGTTACAGGATATAGGAGAACCATAATCAGATCTGACTTTTTTAAATAGAGCTTTACAGCCACCATTGCTCTCATTTCACATGCCATCAAGGTTATGCTCAAAATCCTACAAGCTAGGCTTCAGCAGTATGTGAACCGAGAACTACCGGAAGTACAGGCTGGGTTTTGAAGAGGCAGAGGAACTAGAGATCAAATCTCCAACATTCGCTGGATCATGGAGAAAGCAAGAAAATTCCAGAAAAACGTCTATTTCTGCTTCATTGACTATGCTAAAGCCTTTGATTGTGTGGATCACAACAAACTGTGGCAAATTCTTAAAGAGATAGGAGTACCAGACCACCTTACCTGTCTCCTGAGAAACCTATACGAGGGTCAAGAAGCAATAGTAAGAACCAGACATGGAACAACCGATTGGTTCAAAATTGGGAAAGGAGTACAACAAGGCTGCATATTGTCGCCCTGCTTATTTAACTTATATGCAGAGTACATCATGAGAAACGCTGGGTTGGATGAATCACAGGTCGGAATTAAGATTGCTGGAAGAATTATCAACAACCTCAGATACACAGACGATACCACCCTAATGGCAGAAAGTGAAGAGGATCTAAAGAGCCTCTTGTTGAGGGTGAAAGTGGAGAGTGCAAAAGCTGGTTTGAAACTCAACATTAAAAAAACGAAGATCATGGCATCTGGCCCCATCACTTCCTGGCATATAGAAGGGGAAGAAATGGAAGCAGTGACAGATTTTATTTTCTTGGGCTCCAAGATCACTGCAGACGGTGACTGTAGCCATGAAATTAAAAGACGCTTGCTCCTTGGCAGGAAAGCTATGGCAAACCTAGAAAGCATAATAAGAAGCAGAGACATCACCTTGCCGACAAAGGTCCGTCTAATCAGAGCTATGGTTTTCCCAGTAGTAATGTATGGCTGTGAGAGCTGGACTATAAGGAAGGCTGAGCGCCGAAGAATTGATGCTTTCGAACTGTGGTGCTGGAGAAGACTCTTATGAGTCCCCTGGACTGCAAGGAGGTCAAATCAGTCCATCCTAAAGGAAATCAACCCTGACTGTCCATTGGAAGGACAGATACTGAAGCTGAAGCTCAAATATTTTGGCCACGTAATGCGAAGGGAAAACTCTCTGGAAAAGACCCTGATGCTGGGAAAGACTGAAGGCAAAAGGAGAAGGGGACGGCAGAGGATGAGATGGCTAGATAGCATCACGGATGCAATGAATATGAACTTGAGCACACTCCGGGAGAGAGCGGAGGACAGGAAGGCCTGGCGTGCTATGGTCCATGGGGTCACGAAGAGTTGGACATGACTTAATGACTGAACAACAACAACAACACAGCCACCATTCGGGTGATGGCAGATGCATGAATTAGATTGGGGCACTGAGGGAGGAGCACTAATCTTTTCCCTATATGCCAGGTTCCCAATTGAAATTAACACTCCCTTCCCCAAGCTTTTATTAGCCCTGCACGCAGGGGTGGTGGTGGTACCATATAGAGTACTCCCCATGGGGCTAATAGCAGCTTTGAGAGGGGGACATGATTTTGATTGGGGAAACAGCATGGGGGAAAGGGTTAATCCCCCTCAGCCTAAGCGAATTCAAGACTGACCGTGTAGCTGCAGTTAAGCATGTGCAACAAAAAAGAAGTGGAAGATCCACTCATGAATTTATTGTATCCTATGTAGTTTGGCCATCACACAGGGGTTCCCAGTGTATTGAATTCCAAAACTCCTTAGGCAGCACGGTTTTCTTCTGAATGATGCATTAATGATTTTGGAGAGCTAAAAGACAAACAGACTGCTCTTGTAATTTAGTATATTTTGTCCGTTCTACCCGATGCACCTCCATTTAGTCAATTTTCAGTAGGGACACAGAAAATACACAGCTGTGCCTTAGCACTGAATTGTGCCAATGAGGTTTCTGAGCAATGACTGGAGCAGCTGCACAGGTTTTAAAAATTGAATTATGTGTCTTACCTGTTATTTCAGTGACTAGGGGATGCCCCAGCCATCAGTAGCAAATTGGTTTTATTGAACAATGTGAGAAAGCTATCAAAATGCAGCCTGATAATGGTGCCACTCTGGCTTCTGAGGTCCTTGGGACTATTAGCTGTATTATTTATTCACACTGTTATGGCTTTTGGGTTCATCTATATTTTGTAAAGTATCATGCATCCTGCCCTTAAACAGCAAAAAAACTTCTGCAAGTGCTGGAATAAGGCTTAGAGTCTGGAGAATTTAAGCATCAGAACAAGGAACTGAGCTATCACTGGTTGGCTTGGTAGCCTGAACAGGGCTCTGAAAAATTAACTAGTAACAGTCCAATACTCTACCCTTTATCTGAACACCAAATTTAAAGTTCACACAGTGATTAATTTAAGACTGTTATGTGACATAAAAGTAAAGGGATGTTTCATGGGAATTTTACTGCCCTGGGTCACATTGTTAATACATTGTTAATGCTTCTGCTGAGGGCAGAATTTGCCAAATTCAAATCAAGCATTTAAATTGTCTTAAATGAATGCTTTAACTTTGTACTAGATTTTCTCATTTAATTTCTCATGTATTTATGATGTGCCATATATGAATTATGAAAATACATACTATAGCTCAATATTTCTAGGATGGGATGGGGGTAGGGATGTACCAATTTTGTAAATCCTTTCTGTCTGTGCTTCACGGATTGTCAGGTGCCTTTCATTCCGTCATCTACTCATTGACAGAATCAGATTTTTTCCAATTTCCTGAATTTACACAAATTCGCATTTGTGAAAATGTGCAAATCCCCCCACTCCCCAATGCGTAAATCCCTCCAAAATGTGTATTTTCAGTCTTTAGCCTATGGGGGAAATGTGCATTTTCGGCCAGTTTTTTTTAATTTTACGTATTTTTCTATGACTAAATTTGCATAAAGTTCTGGAAAGTAAAAAAAAAACAGTCCGCCAGTCCACACAATCTGTGCAACTTGGGAAAAGACTGTCTGCTGTGGAATCCATGGTTTGGATTCATAGCAATCTGAACTCATTTCATTCCATTATAGATTTCTTCAACATCCCTAGATGGGGACTACTGAACGAAAAGTATTATATTGCACTGAATTATGATTCATTCTTTTCACTTCACTCCCATCCACCTCTTCTGTTGTATATTCTTGTTCAGGGTGGCTCAGTCATGCAGCAGGATGAAACAACGTACTTAACGTAGCACAATGAGGGAAGGGATGGATGAAGGCAAGAATTGGTCTCCGAATGGTACAGCAAGACTTTTTAAAGTATTGGTCATAGCAGGTGTAGGGATGTGTAGACTAGAATGTAGTATTACGTATTAATATTTTTCGCTGTTCTTCGCCGATCTAGCCTACGTAAAAATATTTTACGTAGGCTAGAACGGCGGGGGGGAAAGGAATGCAAATAGCGCCCACTACGCTATTTGTGTTCCCCTTTTTTTTGCCGTAATAGCCTATGTAAATATTTACGTAGGCTATTACGGCAAAAAAAAGGGGAACGCAAATAGCGTAGTGGGCATTATTTGCATTCCTTTTTCCCCCCGCCGTTCTAGCCTACGTAAAATATTTTTACGAAGGCTAGATTGGCGAAAAACAGCGAAAAATATTAATACGTAATACTACATTCTAGTCTACACATCCCTACACTTGCTATGACCAATACTTTAAAAAGTCTTGCTGTACCATTCAGAAACCAATTCTTGCCTTCATCCATCCCTTCCCTCATTGTGCTACATCAAGTACGTTGCTTCATCCTGCTGCATGATTTCCGGCTGCGGAAGGGCTGGTGCAGACGTAAATATTTACATAGGCTAGATCGGTGAAAAATAGGGAAAGAAAATGGCGGCCACTGTAGGTGCCAACATTTGCGTACGCTGGGTTTTTTGGGGGGGGGTTAGCCGTGATAGGCTACGAAAATACTTACGTAGCCTATCACGGCAGCCTGGCTGGACGCAAATGGCAGCCGCTACGGCGGCCGCCATTTGCGTCCGCACCAGCCCTTCCGCAGCCGGAAATCTGGCTGCAGACGGCCCTGGCCGGCTGCTCTGTGGAGCTGCTGCAGAGCAGAGCCGGCCAGGCAGGATTCCGGGGGGGAGGACTGGATCGCCTCCCCCCCCGTTGAGGATTCCGGGGGGAGGGACGGAGCGCCTCCCCCCCCACCGCAAAACAATCCGTGAAAAGGTAAGTGAGTTTCATACATATCTACTTCAAACGGGGACCAACTGCCTGACCTGGAGCATAGGCTACTCTGCTATCTTTTCCCCAGTGCTGTTCCTTGCATAGTCGCTGGTGATTAGCATCTGAAAGAGTCATTAAGTTGTAAAAGGATTAAAGCCTTGAAAAGAATCCTTTTGTCTGTGTCTTGAGTTAGCTATTGAAGTAGACTAGGGATGGGGGAGAATTTCTCCCCGAAACTTCAGGGGGCCGAGCGCCAACGCATTCGGTCCTCCGAAGGTTGTTCAGGAGAAATTCTCCGCCACCCCCCCGCCCCCCGCCACCCCCCCGGGATGGGACTTACCTTTCACGAATGTCCCTCCCGGCGGCGGGTGCCGGTGGCGGTTCGGCAGGTTCGGCGGTTCGGCAGGTCTTTCGACCGGCTGCCGCCACCGCCATTACAAGAAAAGTAAAAAAAAAAAACCACCCCCGTGATAGGCTACGTAACGATTAACGTAGCCTATCACGGCTAGATTTGCAAAGTCAGCCATGATAGGCTATGTTAATCGTCACATAGCCTATCACGGGTGACTTTAAAAAAAAAAAACCGCGTATGGCTAATGGCGGCCCCCATAGGGAGCCGCCATTCGCGTTCCTTATTTGGTCCCTGTAGTCTACGTAAAGATTTACGTAGACTACGGAGAAAATAAGGGCAACGCAAATAGCATTGCCCTTATTTTCGCCATAGTCTACGTAAATCTTTACGTAGACTACAGGGACCAAATAAGGAACGCGAATGGCGGCTCCCTATGGGGGCCGCCATTTGTGTACACGCTTTTTTTTTTTCAAAGTCACCCGTGATAGGCTACGTGACGATTAATGTAGCCTATCACAGCTGACTTTGCAGATCTAGCCGTGATAGGCTACGTAAATCGTTACGTAGCCTATCACTGGGCTTTTTTTTTTCTTTTTTAAAAACTTTTCTTTTGAAGTTCGCGGCCGGGGAGACGGGGCGCTTCTCCCTGGCCTGAATTTCAGCCGGGCGAGGTGGGAAGCCTCCCCCCCCCGGCCTGAACTTCGGGGGGAGAAGCGAAGCGCCTCCCCCCCACCGCTAAGCAAGCTGTGAGACCAGGTAAGTGACTTTCGTACATCCCTAAAGTAGACTGAAAGAGGCAGTTAGGGCGCTCCTGACAGCTTGGTCCCCGTTCCTCTTTTTTCTCTCTCTCTTCTCCTACTGCCTGTGGAGGTTACCATGGACCCGGCGGTGCAAGCTCTCGCGCAAGAGAACCAGGCTCTTTGGGATCAAGTAGGGATGTACGAAAGGGTTGCCCTTATTAAGCGTTGCCCTTATTTTCGCTGTAGTCTACGTAAATCTTTACGTAGACTACAGGGACCAAATAAGGAACGCAAATGGCGGCTCCCTATGGGGGCCGCCATTTGCGTACATGCTTTTTTTTTTTTTTCAAAGTCACCTGTGATAGGCTACGTGACGATTAACGTAGCCTATCACGGCTGACTTTGCAAATCTAGCCATGATAGGCCACGTTAATCGTTACGTAGCCTATCACGGGGGTGGTTGTTTTTTTTTTTTTAACTTTCCTTGTAATGGCAGCGGCGGCGAAAGACCGGCTGCCGCCCCCGTCCCTGTCGAAGACCCGATGGACCGCCGCCGGGACCCGCCGCCAGGACGGACATTCGTGAAAGTTAAGTCCCATCCCGGGGAGGGGGTGGCGGGGGGGTGGCGGAGAATTTCCCTGCCGATTTCGGGGGGCCGAATGCGTTGGCACTCGGCCCCCCGAAGTTTCGGGGAGAAATTCTCCCCCATCCCTAGTATCAAGTGGCTCAACTAACAACTGCTGTACAGAATCTGAAAGCTGCAGTTCAACCCCCACCACCTCCAATTCCCCCCCACCGCAAGTGCCCGGTGGCTTTGCCAGATAAGTTTTCTGGTGAGAAAGGACTTTTTCAGATTTTCCGGGCCTAATCGGAGCTGTACATGCGCCTAAGACCTGAGGATTTCCTGATGGAACAGGTTCGTGTGGGCTTCATCATTAACCTACATTCAGGCTGGCAGCTAAATGGGCTTCGGGACTTCTTCTTGCTAATGACCCCCTGCTCGGGGACTATCAAGGTTTCATGGCAGCGATGGCCTGTTTTTTCGGTGACCCCCTGCACACGCAGATGGCTTCTTGGGAGATTCGCCGCCTCAGGCAGGGTAAGGACTCAGTTTCCAACTACGCGACAACTTTTCACTTGCTGATGCAGGATTTACAGTGGAATGATGCCACGCTGGTGGCTCAGTTTTTGGATGGTTTGAACGACGAGATCTTGGATGAGTTGGCGCGCATGCCTAGCCCGCCTACTTTGGAGGACCTCATCCAGACCTGCCTCCAGATAGATAGTCGGCTGGAGGGGGGCCGGCAGACCCGGCGGGGCACTGGGGACTGAGATTTCCCTCCTCCCATTCCCCCATGTTTCCTGCCCCCTCCCCCAGCCCCTGTGGTGGGGGCGGAGGAGACCCCAATGCAGCTGGGAGCTACCTGAGCCCCGCTGCCGCTGGAGGAACTAGAGCGGCGGCATGCGGAGCACCGATGCTTTCGGTGTGGAAAGTTGGGACATTTCACCAAAACCTGCCACGCTAGACCCGCAGCCTCATTGCCTCCCCTCCTCTCCTTCCTCCTTCTCCTCGTCCCCAGGCCTGACTAGGCTGCCCCCCAAGCCTGTTGGGGGTCTCCAGTGTGGGGGTTGGTTCCCCACCAGGTGGGTGCCTTCCGCAACCCCCCCTCCCATCTGCTATTGCATGTTCACCTCCGCTCCTCCCAGTGGAGTCGAGTGGAGGCCCTAGCTTTAGTGGACTCTGGGGCTACGACCAGTTTCATGGATGAAACGTTCACTTTCTTCCACAAGATTCCTACCCTGCCTCTTCCTGCCCCCTTGGCAGTGGAGACCATCGATGGGCATCCTCTTTCTTCGGGCGCGGTGACCAGTATTACAGCTCCATTCACTCTGCGCACCCAGTCCCACATTGAGCAGATTCAGTTTCACTTGGCCAAGGTTCCCCAATCGTGCTGGGTGTTTCCTGGCTCTCTAAGCATAATCCTCAGATTTCTTGGGAGCTTCAACAAGTGGAGTTTGGTTCTCCCTACTGCCAGGAGCATTGCCTCCCAACCGAGGCGCCAGTCCCAGCCCAGGCCTTAACCCTTTCTTCCCCTCCTCGTCTGCTTCTGGCAGTTCTTCAGCTATCATGATACTTGCAGAGAAGTATGCGGCTTTTCGGCAAGAAGGAGGCCGACCAGCTCCCCCCCCACCGCCCTTTTGACTGTGCCATTAACCTCATTCCTGGGGCGACCATCCCCGCGGCTGGCTGTATTCGATGTCGGAGCCAGAACTTCGAGCTCTCCCACTCATGGGAGTGGGGATGATGTCAGGGTGGAATCTGAGCTGATAGAACCCCAGAGCAGTTCTGATTCTGAGAAGGAACATCAATCGGTGGGAGAGGAGAGCACTCATCTCTCACAGGCACAGCAGCTGGCAGAGATTCCTCCTGCCAGCATTCCTGAGATAGATAATGACCCTGGCAGAGAGAGAGAGTGCTGGAGGGAGGCTTGCTGGACGCTCGACGCTGACGCAGGGAGCGACGACAGAGGGCATGGAAAGGAGGCGTAGCGCTCATTTGGCGCGCAAGCAACAGTCGCGTCCCAAGGACCCAAGGGAAAGAGGGAGGATCTCTTCCTAGCCCATAAGTTCAGGGTCTTCCCGTGAGTCTCCTTCAAATGGGGACCAACTGCCTAACCTGGAGCATAGGCTACTCTGCTATCTTTTCCCCAGTGCTGTTCCTTGCTTAGTCGCTGGTGATTAGCATCTGAAAGAGTCATTAAGCTGTAAAAGGATTAAAGCCTTAAAAAGAATCTTTTTGTCTGTGTTTTGAGTTAGCTATTGAAGTAGACTGAAAGAAGCAGCTAGGGTGCTCCTGATAGCACAAGAGCTGGAGATCGGTTGAGGCATACAGTCAACACAATCCAATAACTGTTGATTCATCGAACAAGTGGTTAACCAAAAGAAAATCCATAATTATGTCATTTTGCTTCATCGTGACAATCTGAGAAGCAAAGGGTTGGATGTGCCTGATCTCGTCTGACCTTGGAAGCTACACAGGGTCAGCCCTGGTTAGTACATGGCTGGGAGACCACCTGGGAATTAGGCTTCCTGCACTGAGCAGGGGGTTGGACTCGATGATCTTGTAGGCCCCTTCCAACCCTATGATTCTATGAAACTGACCCTGGAAATTTCCTTTATCATAACATAACTTGAGAAAATGACCCTTTGGGTTGTGCGATTTCACAAATAACAACTGTAATTCAAATGTAACAAAGATGTGGTCCTTTAGGGAGAACACCCCCCCCCCTTATAAACCAGACAGTGCCCTGGACTATGATATTCATTCCATTCTCCTCCTGTGGCTTATATTTTTGTTAAACTGCTGTGAGCAGATTAGAAAGGAAATGTTTACTAGACAATTAAATGGCTCGTATTAAATTCAAAGGCTTTCAGGAGAAAAATAAATTAATAAATGGAGGCTATTTCAGGTGCCTTATCTTTTCAGACAATAAATGTTGACTTGATTTACTTTTTCTCCTGTTTCTAATGGAGAACTATAACAAGACAAAAAGGAAGTTATTATCCTCATTTGTACAAATGGCTTATGAGTGTAATAATTAAGCAGTAGGCAGGCACATGTCTCTTTATATGGAATGCTAATTTGATTTAGCCCAATTTCTGTGTCACAGACTTCTGGGAGGTTGCAAACTGCTTTATAAATGCCTTCTTTGATGAAATTAAGGCAAAGATTTTAAGAGACTGCAGCTATTTCTATCTTGCAAAGGTTGAAGAGGGGGTAGAGAGGAGAGAGAGATTTGTAAATGTTAAATTCTGAACAAAGCAGAGTTCTCAATGGAGAGGTTCCCTGATCTTGTCCCTGATCCAGAGTAGCAACACAGGCATGGGCTTTGAGGAAGCAGTGTCAGAAAATTAGCACATTCTAATGCAAGGAGCAGGTAGGCCCTCACAGATGATATGATGAGCGTTACAGCTACTTTAGACGATGTTGTGACCCTCCAGTTTTGCTTTTGCTTTTAAACAGCACTTTCAGCAAGTTTTTTTAGAACAAGGAGATTGTTTGTGAAAGTGAAATAAAATGTTTTTTTCTTCTTGTGTAATTGCGCTTTTCTGCTATACCACAGTGCCACCTAGAGGTTATGTAATGGAAAAACAGGAAAGGAAATGCTCTTTGTGTAGTGTTTGGATCTCAGTTCTGTGACAAAACCAAAAGTAGATACAGTGGATTAACAGCCTTGTGCAGAAAAGCTCGATATAACATTCTTCCATCACCATTAAATGACTTCCTTCCTACTCCTACTCTTCATCAAATTGAATGGACCACCAACTCAGAGATTTAACACGACACATTGCATCAATTATGACTCTTCCTAAGCATCATTCAGCATTAAGCACCCAAACCAAGAGGCATGCCAAACAAACATGAGAAAACATCTGCGGTATCTGAAGCCTGCTTTAGTCAATTTAATAGTTTGTGTGTATCTTTATCTGTCTTTTGATAAGAATAAAATAAAGGGACATTTAATTTTCTCTATATTTCTATAGTTAAACAAACAAAAGTAAAAGGTTAAATACTGAAACCCCAAGATAATAACAACTAGGTGTGCCAGAGCTAGCATGGTCAGGTGTCCTACTTAACAGAGGATAGTCCTCTATTTGAAAGTATCCTCTATTTATTAGAAGAGATGTCCAGTCCAAGTCTGGTTCGAAGTCAAGGAATAATAAGAGCAGGGGCCTTGAAGATGCACATCGAGTTCACACCTGGACAGCAGACCAAGCATCAGGCACACACAGGTCATTTATTTGGTCTTCTCTACAATGTTGAGATATATTGTATTTCTGTTTAAATCAGGGGTGGGCAACTTGTGATCTTCCAGATGTTTCTGCCTACAACTCCCATCAGCCCTCACCATTGGCTATGGTGGCTAGGGCTGATGGGAATTGCAGGCCAAAACATCTGCAGGGCCACAAGTTTCCCATCCCTGATTTAAATTGTAGTTATTTGTTTCTAAATGTGCTCCTCTACATATAAATTTGCATATGCACATATTTGCATATGCACATTATGCAAATTGGTGTCCTCTCTTTTGGTGATGCATTTCCTCTTTTATGGTGATAAATACATGCCCACCCTAGCTAAGCTCACTCTTAATTCAACCCTTGATATCATGAATTCCCAGGTGGAAAAAGCCTGATTGTTGGATCTACATCCTAAACTCAAAAATCTAGACCACCTAAGGATGTCAGAGAATTCCGCCACAGACTGAAATGCAATCAAATTCCCTTCAGTCCGTGCCACAGAATCCTCTGAGGAACGGCACCATGAGGTCCTGTGGAGCCAGCAGTCATGCGACTTTTTTTTCGTTGTCTGCAAAGAATCGCAGAATTTTCGCAAATAAAAATGCAGTGTCGTATGTTCCGATAATAAATACGTACATTTTTTTAAAAAATGAATTGTGCTCACCGCCTTGTTTGTGGGTGTTCTTTCTAAATTGAAATCCTCTGTCTCCGTTTACTTTCAGCCAAAACACTTCCTCCTCCTAGGGGCTTCCCAGAACAAGGCTGTCCTAGGTGTGCCTGAGCGTTGCACTCTTTGTTTAAAGCATCGCTGTTTTAAAGAAAGAAAAAACCTTTTGAAATGACCATGCCAGTCCTGGAGCCCTGCATGAGGTATTATTCTCCCTGCTAAGCTTTATATTTCCACATCCAGCATTGTTGTTGACATTGTGAGGCTAAAATGGAGAGGAGAACCAACTCTGCGCATGTCTACTCAGAAGTAAGTCTTATTGAGTTCAATGTGACTTACTCCTACACATGCCAGCACCCCACTTGCCCCCAGCTCAGCTTCGTATTTCCACATCCAGCTCATGATCAAACCTGTTAGTTATCTCACTGGGTGACTTTGGGCTGGCCTCTAACCACTACACCACACTTTTGTTATGAAACTCATGAAAAAGAGACAGAATGTCAACAACAACACTGGATGTGGAAATATAAAGCTTAGCAGGGAGAATAATACCTCATGTAGGGCTCCAGGACCGGCATGGTCATTTTAAAAGGTTTTTTCTTTCTTTAAAACAGCGTTGCTTTAAACAAAGAGTGCATCGCTGAGGCACACCTAGGACAGCCTTGTTTTGGGAAGCCCCTAGGAGGAAGTGTTTTGGCTGAAAGTAATTCCTGCACGTCTCAGGGCAGGGGAAAAAATATGTAAATAGCTCCGAAAAATAGCCTTTCTTACAGAAGTTATGGAGACTCATGGAGATGGCTGGGCACCGGAATTACGGTTGTCAGTATGGATTTATCTTCATAATTTTCAGAGCAGAAAAAAAAGAGGAGAATTCCGGGGGCTTGTTAAGGACGGAACGGAGCACTGGCTGCGAACTGCGGAAGTCAAGTAGCACTGAAGGTACACAGTTGGTACATCCCTAAGACCACCAGAGTGAGCAGCTCTACCTGTCTGAGGAATCTACTGACTGTCCAGGATTCTTGTGCTTCCCAAATACGTTTTGCCCAAGGCACCAAGAGAACTATCTGGAAGCTACAGAGCACAGTGTAAGGCTGCAGACCAGGCCAGAACATGGCTCCTTTAAAACTTGTTTTAAAATTGGTGATACTATCAACGTTATGTTGATTTGCTGGCCTGATACATTTTATGCTGCGTTTTTCTTAATTATTTCAGATCCATATTATTTTAAAATTGTTTTATATCAGTTCTTCAGTCAACTATGTAAATAGACAGTGCCCATTTATCTTAGTTCTCTTTAAGTTCCATGTATCCTATAAGAACCTAATTCAGTTCAATACAGACTAATCCTGAAATTTGCAGTTGCAGTTCAAAGGAAGCAGCACTGCTGAGGGGATTTATGGCTCCCAGAGCTTCCTCCTACTCTGCCTTTTTGAAAATTCCCAGTGTTGTTCTTGGCATCTATTCCCACCCTGCCCTTTTTCTTAAAAAATGTTCCTAAGGCTACCAGTCGGCCATTGGCCGTGTTTGGATGATCAGTGGGAGAAACAACGCAGGTATCAGTTGTTTCCCCCACCCCTGTGCATGTCAGTCACATAACCAGCATTTCCTTAATTATCCATGCTGCGCCATGGGCTGCTATGTCATTCGAACCTGGTGTGCAGCACAGCAGGGGTGGCTTCTCACCCACCCCACAAACCTTACTATAAGCTGTGGGTTGTAGGGTGGGTAAGAAGCCACCCCGCACCATGTGCCGGGTTTGGACAACACAGCAACCCATGATGCAGCATGGGTAATTAGGGAAATGCCAGTCATGCGATCAGCATGCATGGGGGCAGGGGAAACAACCCATACTGTGTTGTTTCCCCCACTGATCATCTGAACCCAGTCATAAAAGTTACTCAGCAGAACACAATGAGTAAAACTGTATTCCAGTGAGTAATTAGTGTTATGGTCTGAAAAATGTGTAAACTTTAGAGCCAGTCCAACAAAGGGTGTTTGCTTGTGTGTGTGTTAATCAGTGATAAATGTTGAAATGCAGATGTTCATCACGACAGTCCCCAAAGCGACACTCCAAAAACGAGCCCCAAAATGCAAGCAGCAGCGTTGATCCGCATCAACAACCCAATTCTAGCAGTTTTAATCTCTACGAGGAGCAGGTCTTTTATAGAGCTAATGGGTCTTAATTGCCCATTCAAGACCAAGCTGCCCCAAAATATTGTATTACAATAGGGGTAGCTTTCAACAATATACTGTTGCTGGGAAAATCCATTTCCCTCCCCAGCTACTCAGAGGAAACATGTAAGCCTGAGGGAGGTGGCAGGTGATGTCATCATCCCTGATAATCAAAAGTTCCTGGTGCTTCAACCCTGCGAGCCCTGGCTCCACTACAATGCTGTTGTTAATTGCTATTGCCCCATGCCCTGACTTGTTTGGAATATTGCCTGCTAGCTTCCTCCAGTCTTCGCCTTGACCCAGAAAATTCCACCCACAATCCATCAAATTCCAGCTCCTGTCTGCACCCACAGAATCTTAGAGATTCTGCCATGCTGTGTTAATGATCTGACCAATTCTGCAAGGCTCCACTCTGATTCATCTGTTCTGTCCTGCCATCCCCTGACTCCACCCAGGGAGTAAGATCCAAAGTTGGCAAACCAAAAAAACTACCTTGCCATTCCCAGTAGTCCAAAAGTAGAGATACTGGCCATGTTGGAAATCATGGATGGGAAGAAGGTGTTTTGGGATCTACAGGTAGATTCACAAGTCTTTCTAGCTTCTTCCAGTTGTTTAACAATTGCAGCAACAAAAAGGATTCTCCCTT
Organism: Heloderma suspectum; assembly: GCF_057233095.1. Taxonomy (NCBI): domain Eukaryota; kingdom Metazoa; phylum Chordata; class Lepidosauria; order Squamata; family Helodermatidae; genus Heloderma; species Heloderma suspectum. Next base: position 236,607,213 of record NC_139460.1, read on the forward strand.
CTAAATTAGGCTATTAGAATCACAGCTTTGTATTAATTCCAATGTAGGGCTGTCCTCCTATATGCAGGTCAAACAGTTTATGGCTTATAGGATGAGGTAGGTAATTGCTCCATCCATTGAGCTATCGGTTTGCATCTGGCTCCACTCAAACCACAATTTTCAACCTGACTTGAGTTGGTAGACATTGGGGTTCCAGTGAACAGTAAATTAGATTCTGCAAGCCTGTATTGTCTCCATTTTGGTTGTGCATCATCTTCTCATGACAATGACAATCTCACACCCTCATTGCCAGTGGTGTAGTGCTGGGGGGTCGCACCGGGGGTTTCCTCCTGCCCTTTTTTTGGAGCTGGCTCCCAGCTGGGTCACAGTCTGCTGCTGCAGGGGCAGATGTAGTGGGAGGAGGAGGGAGCAGAGGAAGGGAATGCGGGCGACTGGTGGCCGCCTCTCGCCTACCACGCAGAGCCGGCCAGACAAAGGGGGCGAGACAGGGAGCTGGAGCGAGCTCTACAGCCTCCTCTCGGCACCCCCTATTCTCCTCCTCAGCTCTCAGCTTCTCCGCTTTCCACCCCCTGAGCAGCTGCCATTGTCTGTGCTCGTGCGTATGCGTAGGGTTTGCTGTGTGTGGGAGAGGGATTCCAGGGGGCTTGATGTGCAGACGTTAGCAGGGGATTGTGTTTTAGCACCATGTAGTGAAAAGCTTTCACCTGCTGTTTGTTTGCACATCAAGTTTGTCCTTCGAGGCGGAGCAGAGGGCCTGGGGTTGGACCCAACCCCTCTGGTTCACAGTAGGATCCTAGGCTTGTTTATTTGTAAGTAAGTCCCAATGTGTTCAATGGAGTTGATGTTGGAAGGACTAGTGCCACGAGCCACTTAACCTGAACTTGAAGGGTTAATATGAGTAAGGTGGGAGGGAATGAGAGCCCTCTTCTGCCTTTTCCTTGCCTCCTCCCTCTACTTTCCTATCTTCTTCCTTCTTCCTCCCGCAAGAGATGCTGACCTCAGCCACCTTACCTTGTGATGTAAGTTTGTTATATCTCCAGTAAAAGTCTGTTCCTAACCCACCACTTGAGTGCGTTTTGTCTACATCCGTGGCTACTGACGGGTAGGGATGTTAGAGAATTCTGCCACGGATCCCAGGGGGGCTGAATTCCAGTGAATTCGGCCCCCCAGAATCCATGGCGGAACGGACCCCCTGCCCCTCCACCCCACGAAAGCCCCGCGAAACAGAGCCTACCTGGTTGCAGCTCGGACTGCGGCTCCGGCGGTGGCAGCTGCTGCCGGGCTGGTGCGGACGCAAATGGCGTCCTGAGTAGGGGACGCCATTTGCGTCCCTATGGTAGCCTGTGATAAGCTACGTAAATATTTACGTAGCCTATCACGGGCCGGCGTAGGGACGCAAATGGCATCCCCTACTCAGGACGCCATTTGCGTCCGCACCAGCACGGCAGTGGCTGGAGGCCCCACTGCGGGTTGGCCTGGCTGGGGGCTCTGTGGCCTGGCCGCAGAGCAGAGCCAGCCAGGCAGGATTCTGGGGGGGAGGAACGGATCGCCTCCCCCCACCTGCAGAATCCGGCAGAGCCAAGTAAGCGGGGTTTTGTACACCCCTACTGACAGGGGACTGATTCAGACTTCAGTTTACTCCCCTAGTGAGTGTAGTTATGCTTGTAGCCTTGTAGGGCAATCCTACTTGTCTATTCAGAAGTAAGTATCATTATGTTCAGTGGGATTTTTACTCCCAAATAAGTGTGTATAGGATTGCAGCCTTAAAGGAGTTGTGAGTCAACACAGACCAAGTTCTACTTATTTTAATGGGCATTGCTTCACACCTGGTTGCAATGGCGCTTCATAATAATAATAATAAATGTATTATTGTTATTACTATTACTATTACTATTATTATACATATGATATTTATGAGATACTCTGGTCAATGGTCTAGCTGCTGCATTTTGCACTAGCTGCAACTTCTGAGTGATCTTCAAGGGCAGCCCCATGTAAAGTGTATTGCAGTACTCTAATTGGGAAGTTACCAGTGCATGTACTACTGTGGCTAGGTTATCCCTGTCCAGGAAAGGCTGTAGCTGGTGGATCAGCCAAAGCCAGCCCCAAGTACTTTAGGCCACAGAGTCCACCTGGGGTTCCAGTGACAGGGATGGATCTAGCAGTACTCCCAAGCTAGGCACATGCTTCTTCAGGGGGAGTGCAGCCCCATCCAGGACAGGTCACTTACCCAATTCCTGGACTTGGGAATCACCAATCCACTGAATTTCCATCTTGCAGGATTTAGCTCCAGTTTATTGGCCCTCATCCAGCCTATTATAACCTCCAGGCACTGGTCCAGCACCCTCACCACCTCAGCTGACTCTGACGAGAAGGAGAAATAGACCTGAGCATCATCAGTGTACTGGTGACACCCCACCCCAAAACTCCTAATGACCTCACCCAACAGCTTCATATAGATGTTGAACAGCATGGGGGATAGAATAGAACCCTGTGGCACCCCACAGCTTAATAGCCATGGGGTAGAACAGGAATCCCCCAATACTACTCTCTGGAATCGGTCCTGCAGGTAGGAGTGGAACCACTGTAACACAGTGCCCCCAACCCCCACCTTGCAGAGCTGATCCAGTAAGTTACCATGATCAGTGGTGTCAAAGGCCTTTGAAAGATCCAGGAGGATCAACAAGCTGGCACTCCCCCTGTCTTTCACCCTGAGTAGGTTGGCAGTCAGAGCAACCAAGGCCCTTTCAGTGCTGTACCTTGGCCTGAAACCAGACTGAAATGGGTCCGGATAATCAGTTTAATTCAAGGACGTCTGAAGCTGCCCAGCCACTACATGCTCAAACACCTTGCCCAGAAAGGAGATATTAACAATAGGGTGATAGTTCTCACATACCTCTGGATCCAGGGAAGTCCTTTTCAGGAGAGGGTGCACTACAACCTCTTTCAAGGCAGCAGGCACCACCCCCTGAGAGAGTGAGCCATTTACCACCCCTGGACCTACCCAATCAATCCACCCCTGCTAGGTCATATTAGCGAAGATGAGCAAGGGTCAAGCTTACATGTGGTGGGATGGACTGATTCAAGCATCTTGTCCACATCATCAGGCTGAAACAACTGAAACTGATCCCGGGAAACACAACCAGATGGAACACTGGACACCTCCCCAGGCTCTGCAATAACTGTGGAGTCAAGTTCTGAGCGAATACAAGCTACTTTCTCCTCAAAGTGCCTAGCAAATTTGTTATAGCAAAAGAGTTCCAATCCCAATTTCTCTGAGCCTGAGCCAGATCCCAACAGACTTCTCACCACTCAGAACAATTCTGCTGGGCAACATATCGAGGATGAGGTAATAGAGGTGTAATAAGGTCTTTTTGCCATCCTCACTGCTGCATGATAGGTACAATGAAGAGTCTTTGCTGATCTTCTAAAGAAAATCTGGAAAGACTGTAAAATGGAATCCTCTTCTGCAAAGCAAGGCAACTAGCCCTGATAGACTTTGATTGAAACTCAGGAACAGGGATTGCATGACTCATGACAACAGCTGCAGTCAAGGAACTCATTGTGATTAGTTCCAAGAGGACTCAGAGTAGAATCCCCCATGTTTAAAAGTAAAATTCACAATGTAAGACTTGTTTGGCCAAAACATGGGGAAATACAGCTGTAAAAGTTAAAGTAATTGTCATAAGTGAAAGATTATTAGGTTGGATCCAGGGTAAGTTAATTGAACTTGGGTCCCATTGAAATTAATAAGAAAAATTAGTCATGACTTAAACTAATTTGCATTAATTTCAGTGGGAACTAAGAGCAATTAATTCTTTATTCAATCCATTGTCTTTTGAGGCACATAAGATTCAAGTTTGCATTCCTGTGCTGAAAAAGGAAGTACCACTACAAAAGCAGTATATCGAATGTGTAATGTGCCCCAACAGTTATCAGTGCACTTCAATACTGCTAAAAAGCAGTAGTGTAGATCTAGCCTTTATCTTCGAGCACTGACAGGGTGGCAGGGTAGCCAGTATTCACCCTTATTTGGTTCAGAAAAGCAAATAAAACTGAGATTCTGCCAGGTTTGGGGCTTGATGTGCCACATTCTACCAGGTTCTACCCTGCTTCCACTGTTGTCCTCCCTAATTCTCTAATGTCTTCATCTCTGACCAGATTACATCATGGTGCCATCCCTTTGCCGTCATTAGATTCTTCCAAGGTATGCTTCCAATCTTCCAGATTCTGCGCCTTTCATTCCAGATTCTGCATGGGGACCAGTGTTTTTTTTTTTAATCAACCATTGGCAACCATAAGCACAGATGTACCATGCAGAGAGAGATTGACATTCTCTTGGTCAATTTCCATTCAATTCACTGGGCTTGTGTACAGATGTCCCTGATAAAATGGGCCCTCTCTGTTTTTATATCTATCTCTTTGGCCAAGGAGAAGTTACATAAACATAACACAAGCATTCTGGAGCTCAATTTGTCCTTAACGTGGTTCCTTAACAAAGCAACTAGAAACAGAGAGAACACCACCAGCTTAAATATTAAAGTTGCAGTAATGAAAGATTCCCTGTGATCCATGAATCCCCTTCTTGGATTACTGCCTTGTTGTGGCGAAGGGGCTTGCGTAACTCAGTGAAGCCATAAGCTATGCCGTGCAGGGCCACCCAAGACGGACAGGTCATGGCAGAGAGTTCTGACAAAATGTGGTCCACTGGAGAAGGAAATGGCAACCCACTCCAGTATTCTTGCCAAGAAAACCCCATGGAACGTATCACAAGGCTAAAAGATATGACGCCGGAAGATGAGTCCCTCAGGTCGGAAGGTGTCCAATATACTACTGGGGAAGAGCAGAGGATATTTCCAGGTAGCGCCAGAAAGAGTGGCTGGGCCAAAGCCGAAAGGACACTCAGCTCTGGATGTGTCTGGTGGTGAAAAGAAAGTCTGATGCTGTAAAGAACTATATTGTTTAGGAACCTGGAATGTCAGGTCAATGAATCAAGGTAAGCTGGAGGTGGTCAAACATGAGATGGCAAGATTCAGCATCGACATCTTGGGAATCAGCGAACTAAAATGGACAAGCATGGGCGAATTTAATTCAGGTGACCATTATATCTACTACTGTGGGCAAGAATCCCTTAGAAGAAATGGAGTAGCACTCATAGTCAACAAAAGGGTGGGAAAAGCAGTACTGGGGTACAATCTCACAAACAATAGAATGATCTCAGTACGAATCCAAGGCAAACCATTCAACATCACAGTAATTCAAGTCTATGCCCCAACCACGGAGGCCGAAGAAGATGAGGTTGATCGGTTCTATGAAGACCTACAACACCTTCTAGAACTAACACCCAAAAAAGATGTCCCCTTCATCATAGGGGATTGGAATGCTAAAGTAGGAAGTCAAGAAATCACCGGGATAACAGGCAAGCATGGCCTTGGTGCACAAAATGAAGCAGGACAAAGGATAATAGAGTTTTGCCAAGAGAACACGCTAATCATAGCAAACACTCTTTTCCAACAGCACAAGAGGCGACTCTATACATGGACATCACCAGATGGTCAATATCGAAATCAGATTGATTATGTCCTTTGCAGCCAAAGATGGAGAAGCTCTATACAGTCAGTCAAAACAAGACCTGGAGCTGACTGTGGCTCAGATCATGAGCTTCTTATCGCAAAATTTCGGCTTAAATTGAAGAACGTAGGGGAAACCACTAAACCATTCAGGTAGGACCTAAATCATATCCCTTATGAATATACAGTGGAGGTGATGAATAGATTTAAGGGATTAGACCTGATAGACAGAATGCCTGAGGAACTATGGAAGGAGGTATGTAACATTGTTCAGGAGGCAGCAACTAAATCCATCCCAAAGAAAAAGAAATGCAAAAAAGCAAAGTGGCTGTCTGATGAGGCTTTACAAGTAGCTGAGGAAAGAAGGGAAGCAAAAAGCAAGGGAGAAAGGGGAAGATATACCCAACTGAATGCAGATTTCCAGAGAATAGCAAGGAGAGACAAGAAGGCCTTCTTAAATGAACAATGCAAAGAAATTGAAGAAAACAATAGAATGGGAAAGACTAGAGATCTTTTCAAGAAAATCGGAGATATCAAGGGAACGTTTTGTGCAAAGATGGACATGATAAAGACAAAGAAGGCAGGGACCTAACAGAAGCAGATGAGATTAAGAAGAGGTGGAAAGAATACACAGAAGAACTATACAGGAAAGATCTGAATGTCCCTGATAGCCATGATAGTGCAGTCACGGAACTTGAGCCAGACATCCTCGAGAGTGAAGTCAAGTGGGCCTTAGGAAGCATTAATAACAACAAAGCTAGTGGAGATGACAGTATTCCAGCTGAGCTATTTAAGATCCTAAAAGATGATGCTGTTAAAGTGCTGCACTCAATATGCCAACAAATTTGGAACACTCAACAATGGCCACAAGACTGAAAAAGATCAGTTTACATTCCAATTCCAAAGAAGGGCAACGTCAAAAGAGTGTTCAAACTACCGTACAATTGCACTCATCTCACATCCCAGCAAGGTGATGCTCAAAATCCTACAAGCTAGGCTTCAGCAGCATGTGAACCGAGAACTACCGGAAGTACAAGCTGGGTTTCGAAGAGGCAGAGGAACTAGAGATCAAATCGCCAACATTTGCTGGATCATGGAGAAAGCAAGAGAATTCCAGAAAAATGTCTATTTCTGCTTCATTGACTATGCTAAAGCCTTTGATTGTGTGGATCACAACAAACTGTGGCAAATTCTGAAAGAGATGGGAGTACCAGACCACCTTACCTGTCTCCTGAGAAACCTGTACGAGGGTCAAGAAGCAACAGTAAGAACCAGACATGGAACAACCGATTGGTTCAAAATTGGGAAAGGAGTACGACAAGGCTGCATATTGTCACCCTGCTTATTTAACTTATATGCAGAGTGCATCATGAGAATCGCCAGGTTGGATGAATCACAGGTTGGAATTAAGATTGCTGGGAGAATTATCAACAACCACAGATATGCAGACGATATCACCCTAATGGCAGAAAGTGAAGAGGATCTAAAGAACCTCTTGTTGAGGGTGAAAGTGGAGAGTGCAAAAGCTGGTTTGAAACTCAACATTAAAAAAATGAAGATCATGGCATCTGGCCCCATCACTTCCTGGCATATAGAAGGGGAAGAAATGGAAGCAGTGACAGATTTTATTTTCTTGGGCTCCAAGATCACTGCAGACGGTGACTGTAGCCATGAAATTAAAAGACGCTTGCTCCTGGGGAGGAAAGCAATGGCACATCTAGACAGCATAGTAAGAAGCAGAGACATCACCTTGCCAACAAAGGTTCGTATAATCAAAGGTATGGTTTTCCCAGTAGCAACCTATGGCTGTGAGAGCTGGACTATAAGGAAGGCTGAGCGCCGAAGAATCGATGCTTTCAAACTGTGGTGCTGGAGAAGACTCTTACGAGTCCCCTGGACTGCAAGGAGGTCAAATCAGTCCATCCTAAAGGAAATCAACCCTGAGTGCTCATTGGAAGGACAGATACTGAAGCTGAAGCTCCAATATTTTGGCCACCTAATGCGAAGAGAAAAGTCCCTGGAAAAGACCCTGATGCTGGGAAAGATTGAAGGCAAAAAGAGAAGGGGATGGCAGAGGATGAGATGGCTAGATAGTGTCACCGATGCAATGAATATGGACTTGTCTTGCGCACACTCCGGGAGAGAGCGCAGGACAGGAAGGCCTGGCGTGCTATGGTCCATGGGGTCATGAAGAGTCGGACACGACTGAACGACTGAACAACAACAATTAAAGATTTATGTGGCTTCAGCCAGATAGATATCATTGCTAGCTAAACATAAGATCTCCTGCCAGCAAAAGGGTTTTTTTTGGGGGGGGGGGGGCTGAGGAGTAGAAAGGTTATGCAGCAGCTAAAATTGATATGCGGGCAGTGCGGGCCCTGCATTTAGAGACACAGATTCTAACCAATCAAGCTAAATGAAATCTGCAGGCCTGGGCCTTATCTTCCTAGATAACCCTCATTAATCCAGTGAGCTTCTAAGGACAAAAAAGAAGAAATGAATTGCTTCATTTGTGTCGCTTGAATGGAATGCTGATGAGGGGAGGTGGAAAAAAAAAAGTTAATTATTCATGCCAGCCAACTGAGAAGAAGGCAGATCCTGGCTTTCCCTGTTACCATTGCAACAAGTGGCTGTCGGCCTAGCGAGGGCAAAGGAAGGGAAATGTTTTGTAACTAAAACAGATGAGAGATGCCTTCTCAGGAAAGGAAACCTATGTTCTTAAGCTGCATAAGACACAGCCAAGTGGATTTAAGAAGACCAAAGCCTGTTGTAGCTTGGAACCAGGATAGATTTATATCGCAGATTTGCTTCATGATTAACCACTCCTCCTGGGGGAGACAGCGTTGCCTTGGTAAGTTTTGTACAAGTGTTTGAGGCTTTCCGCATCAGTAGTTGAACAGTGGTTTTTTGCTGTGTGGGGTTTTTTAAAATTTTGTTTCTGTTGGTACATATTTGACAATCTGTTGAAAAGACAGTGGATGACATGGCTGGTTTCTACATTTAGAACAAACTTTAACAGAGCAATCCTATACATGTCTACTCAGAAGTAAGTCCCACTACATTCTATGATACTTATTCCCAGCCTATGTATACGATTGCACCCTAAAGAACAAAATTTTTGATCATTAAGAATTCCTATCCATTTTAAGCACCTTTTAATTAAATAAACTTGAATTAAAGTATAAAAGCATATTCCTAAATTATATTTTCCCTTTCTTAATCAAAGGTCTGCAAGAGCCTAACAAGAGTGCTTGAATTTTGTGATTGTGTTTTTGTATCTTATTATTTGCACTCAGTCTTCGATTTGGGGTTTTAAAAATCTGCTTTGGTCCATCTTTGATAGGAAAAAGTGGGATGTAAATTATTATACCGAACTAAAACTAAGCAACAGAAATAAAGGAAACTATAATTCAACATGCAATTTCTTGCAAACCAAAATTGTAGCAAATTAGAGAAAACAAAATTAATCCAGAAATTAAAATTAATTCAGATATATTTTGTAAGGGAATTTAATTTCATGTGTGACGTGTGTGTGCAATATATTTGTGTGTGTAGTTTCCTGTTTAACATACCTTTAGTGCCAGGTGGTTGCCATCAAATATTTCACTGTATTTGTAGGAGCTTTTAGTGTGCAGTCTAATTATTGCCTTCTAGAAGAATTGTGTTGCAGGACACATGTTCTGCTATACATCATTTGAAAGCAACATTATTAATGAATCTTGTTTTTCCAGTGGCAAAAAAGACAGATGCTGTGTCTGTGAGACACAAAACAGTGGGGGAGCAGTGTTAGGCATCTATCTCCATTAGTCAGAGTATTAAAAAAAACACCCTTCTGAAAGTTTTGATTTGTTAGTCAACACTAGTGAAATTGTTAACGTTTTCCCATATGCCTTGCTACAGCAAAGACAAGCCTCACAAAATGTAAATAATGTGTTTGCATTAATTCAGAACAACTCACATGCCAAGTTAAAAAATAGATTTTACCCCATTAAAAGAGAAAGACTGAAATAAATAACTTCCCAGACAAGAAGACAAATCGAAACAGGCTTAATTTTTGTGAAAACAGTGTTGGCATTGTTGTTGTTGTTGTTCAGTCGTTAAGTCGTGTCCGACTCTTCGTGACCCCATGGACCATAGCACGCCAGGCCTTCCTGTCCTCCGCTCTCTCCCGGAGTGTGCTCAAGTTCATATTCATTGCATCGGTGATGCTATCTAGCCATCTCATCCTCTGCCGTCCCCTTCTCCTTTTGCCTTCAATCTTTCCCAGCATCAGAGTATTTTCCAGGGAGTTTTCTCTTTGCATTAGGTGGCCAAAATATTTGAGCTTCAGTTTCAGTATCTGTCTTTCCAATGAGCAGTCAGGGTTGATTTCCTTTAGGATGGACTGATTTGACTAGGGATGTACGAAAGTCCCCTTACCTGGCTCTGCCGGGTTCCGCTGGGGGGGGGGGAGGCGCTCTGTCCCTCCCCCCGGAATCCTGGCCGGCCGACTCTGCTCTGCGGGGATTCTGTGGAGCCGCCGGTCGGCTCCACCAGCAGCCGGACATCCGGCCGCTGGCTAGCAGGGACGCAAATAGCAGCGGCTGTAGCCGCCGCCGTTTGCGTCCCTGTAGTCAGCCGTCATAGGACTTACGTAGCCTATCACGTCTGGCTTAAAAAACCCCCACAAAAAATGCACATACGCAAATGGCAGTGGCTACGGCTACGGCCACCACCATTTGCGTTCCTTATTTTTGGCCGTCTTAGTCTACGTAAATATTTACATAGACTAAGACGGCGAAAATAAGGGGGAACGCAAATAGCCAAAAAAAAACCCGGCCCAAAATAAGGAACGCAAATGGCGGCGGCCGTAGCCGCCGCCATTTGCGTACGCGTTTTTTTTTTAAAAGCCAGACGTGATAGGCTACGTAAGTCTTTACATAGCCTATCATGTCTTGTAAAAAAACCCCAAAACACACACCTGCAGTTTGCAAATGGTGGCGGTGCAGCCGGTCAGAAGACCAGCCGCTGCCGCCGAAGCCGGAGCCGCCGCCGCCCGGAAGATCCGCCCCAGGTAAGTCTTGTCCCAGGGGGGATCCGCGGGTGGGTGGCAGGCTGTTCCGCCACAGATTTCGGAATTCTCTGCCATCCTTAGTTTGACCTTCTTGCAGTTCAGGGGACTCGTAAGAGTCTTCTCCAGCACCACAGTTCGAAAGCATCAATTCTTCGGCGCTCAGCCTTCCTTATAGTCCAGCTCTCACAGCCATACATTACTACTGGGAAAACCATAGCTTTGATTATACAGACCTTTGTCGGCAAGGTGATGTCTCTGCTTCTTACTATGCTGTCTAGGTTTGCCATAGCTTTCCTCCCAAGGAGCAAGCGTCTTTTAATTTCATGGCTACAGTCACCGTCTGCAGTGATCTTGGAGCCCAAGAAAGTAAAATCTGTCACTGCTTCCATTTCTTCCCCTTCTATATGCCAGGAAGTGATGGGGCCAGATGCCATGATCTTCGTTTTTTTAATGTTGAGTTTCAAACCAGCTTTTGCACTCTCCAACTTCACCCTCAACAAGAGGCTCTTTAGATCCTCTTCGCTTTCTGCCATTAGGGTGGAATCGTCTGTGTATCTGAGGTTGTTGATAATTCTTCCAGCAATCTTAATTCCGACCTGTGATTCATCCAACCCGGCGACCGGCGTTTCTCATGATGTACTCTGCATATAAGTGAAATAAGCAGGGCGACAATATGCAGCCTTGTCGTACTCCTTTCCCAATTTTGAACCAATCAGTTGTTCCATGTCTGGTTCTTACTGTTGCTTCTTGACCCTCGTACAGGTTTCTCAGGAGACAGGTAAGGTGGTCTGGTACTCCCATCTCTTTCAGAATTTGCCACAGTTTGTTGTGATCCACACAATCAAAGGCTTTAGCGTAGTCAATGAAGCAGAAATAGACGCTTTTCTGGAATTCTCTTGCTTTCTCCATGATCCAGAGAATGTTGGCGATTTGATCTCTAGTTCCTCTGCCTCTTCGAAACCCAGCTTGTACTTCCGGTAGTTCTCGGTTCACATGCTGCTGAAGCCTAGCTTGTAGGATTTTGAGCATCACCTTGCTGGCATGTGAAATGAGCGCAATTGTATGGTAGTTTGAACACTCTTTGGCATTGCCCTGCTTAAAATTTACTTATTTTTCTCTCAAACTTTGTAATTTGTGAAGTCTTTCTTCGTGTCACTTAAAAAAAAAAAGTTCAGCTATGTCTTGCAGAGAACTGAAAACACCAGTACTAACTGTGGTGTATTGAAGCGATAGGGCACTATATAAATAAAAGCACTTCTAAAACATGTGTGGAGGCTTTCTTTTTTTGTGACTAATGTTGGACTTTTTGTGACCCATAATTGGGTATGTCAGATGGGGGCGATGGTGGACACCTCGCCCCAGACAACGAATGTCTCATTTGATACCTGTTGTGATTGGCTTGTTTGCTGTGTGCCCACCAGTGCTTCCTTTGCAGATTGTAGTATCTCAATAAATGTGGCCCTGTTTTATCCCAAATCTATTTGTGTTGTCTCATAACTTCTCCCTGCTTATCCACCTGCAAATGTTAACGCTTAATACTTGATACTTAATACTTGAGTGGATTTAGCTGGTCTTTGGCAAAGGGAGTACTATCCAATGTATTCAGCGGTGTAGTGGGGCCAGGGCTTTCAGGGATGCTGTGTAGGCAATTTTTTATTAGCAAGGATGCCAGTATCATCTGCCACTCCCTCTGAATTCCTGTTCCCTATAACCTTAGCTGCACTTCTCACAGTAACTGGGGGGAAATTAACTTTCCCAACAACAATATATTGTTCCCTGTTGTAATGCGAAGTATTTTGGGACAACTTGCCTTGAATGGGCAATTAAGACTATTGGCTTTACTAAAGGCCTGCTCCTAGTGGAGATAAAGAGTTTTATTTCGCAATTTACCAGAGCTTCTGTTTCTGCATTATAAGCAAGATAAAGATCAGCTCTTTACACAGGTAAGTTCTTTGCATCCTCGGGGTGGGGTGGGGGGAGTGAGCCATGAATCAGTGGGTCTGCCAAGGGATTCAAGAGTCTCTCTCTCTCTCTCTCTCTCTCTCTCTCTCTCTTTCTTTCTGCAAAGCAGCATGGGGGGTGTGGCTTCGTTGCTGTCAGCTGTTTACGTTGGGGGCGGGGTCACCATCTTCTTCCTCCCTGGCCAGCTCCGCACTTGCTTTGAGCCTCTCCGAACCCAGCCAAGAAAACTCTCCTCCCAGCCCAGGTCAACAGGCAGACATGCGGGGCGGGGTGGGGCGAAAGCAGTTGTGATTTTCTTGCTAGCCCAATGGCTTCTTCTTTCTAGGCTGTGCTTATAGCGGAACTGCACATTTACACACAGCCATTAAAGCGGATTTACATTTAAATAGTGCATTATCTCCGTTGTTATTGGGTTTTTTTTGTGAGATAAAGATCAAAAACAGCTGGATGTGCCCTGGAGGTTGACGGTGTCATGTAAATGACCTGCAAATTTTTGTGAGAGGCCAATCACGAGCCCACAATAAATGCCTCTTGTAAAGACATCTGAAATCTGCGAGAACTGGTTTGTTGATATGGATTAACACAGCTGCCCGAATTTTGGGACTCTCCTTGGGGCTGTGGCTATGGGGACTGTCAGGATGAGCTTCTGCACTTCCAAATTTACCAGTATACCACTGAATGTATTCCTTTGCTAAGCAGTAGTAGCATGCATAGTTCTCCCTATGTGACATCTGCATAACTCTTTGGACACTGCTGTGCTCACTCACTCCTTGAAAAAGTAACCAAAGCAACTCTGGAAATGATGAGGTTTTTCTTTTCTTTTGTGGATACCTAGATGGTACTGTGTATATGATCTTTGCAGGTCTGCTGTGATCTCCCTTCCCGCCATCACGGTTCAGTAAGGATTCCCTCAGGAGCCAGTTGTTAAGATTATGGAAGAGCCCTGGTCGGATGGAACAGCTTATGTTTTACATGCTGGAGGTCCCTGGTTGAAATCCAGGGTGCAACGCACGCACTGAGAGGGGGGTGGGGCTCATCCAGGCACACTTGCATTCCTGCATTGAGCAGGGGGTTGGACTTGATGGTCTTGTAGGCCCCTTCCAACCCTACTATTCTATGATTCTATGACATCTGTTTGCATCATGACATCATAATAAACATGTGGGCTTTGAGCACTATGCAACCATGTTCATAGTTGGACAACTTTGTTTCCCAGCCTTGGCAAGCTGTAATCCCGCTGTGACTCTATGGCCATCAGTGGTGACGGCACAGCTGTAGGTTCATTCTATTCTAATTGCATTGTGGATATTGAATTCTTTCCTGTCTTTGTTTAATGCTATCCTTCTGGCAGCGGGCAGAGGTCAACTATCAATGCTGATTTTATTAGATATTTTAGGAGCCTTTCATAGGGCTGATCATGAGGTTTTATTGGAATGCCTGTAGGTCCTTGCAAAAGATAATGAGGTTGCTCTTGATTTGTCTCTGGCAGGTGAGACGAGCTATTCCCATCGTCATAAAGGCAGCTACCTTGAGGCACTGCTGAATATAGGTTTAAAGTGGGGGGACATGCTTGTTAAGTATTTGTTTATGATCACTATGTGGATGATCTGTCTTTTCTGCATACTGTTTAAATGAGATTTTAAAAAATGCCTTTCTTGTGTGGAGGGGTTGGCATTCATGTCCCTCTCCGCCACCCTATATATAGTCTATTGGCAATTTAAAATTTTATTTCCACACAGCACCTTTTAAAACAATGCTGATTATTACCATTTTAAATATGTAGCAAATCAGGAGGCTTCCTAATCATGACATGAGACTAGCTGGAAAATAAAATAATACCTCAGCGGTTTGTGGAATCTTCTTCCTGGGAAGGTCTCAATTCTTTGTTAGTGCTTGTTTTTCTGTATATGTTTTGCCCAAGATGATTTAGGTGTCACAGTATCCTAGCCCTGGCTAGTGGCTGGCTAGTGGCTGGTAAAGTTAGGAGCTTGCTATTGTTAGAAAAAAGGAGACTCCATAACCATTGGCGTCTCAAGTTACGTAAGAGCCCGAGTGGCGGGAAAATATAGGCGGAGCAAAAAGGGAATCATACTGACGCGCTCATGACTAACGGCTTGGTAAGCTGATAGTGACTGTTTATTGGATATTAACTTAGTGAGCCGATGTACTAACTGTTTCATTGGTTACTGGTAAGAACAATAGAAGCAATATGATATAAAGGGCTTTTGCACACGTGTCTCGGGGTCCAGACTGCTCTGCACCCGTTTTGCAAAACGTTCAATAAAATAGTGTTGGATCCACTGCTGCCTGCCTGGCATTCTTTTCTTCTAAACCGAAAGCAAAGACTTTTTATCTAACAATTTGGTGCCGTGACTCGGATCCTGCTTCGGGGCGCGTCCCCTTCGCGCTGAGCCGAGGGGCCGTGGAGGAGAAGTGGCCACAGGCGGTTGTTTTATACTGCCTTCTCCTCACGACGGTGGCGGCAGAAGCGCCTGGGGACCAACGCCAGAGGAAGAGGGAGACGTGATCACTCCTTTTAGGCACCGGCAGTGGATCAATAAGCAGCTGGACGCAGCTGCGGGCGGGACAGAAGAGGCTTTTGGGGTAAGTGAAACAGCTTACATTAGGGGATAAACGCGGGACGGTGGTGTGTTTGTGATTGTGTGAGACGCCTACGGGCGAAGCGAGTGAGGAGCCCCGATCTGCATTTCTTTACCCCGGAGACGGGCTAGGTCAGAGGAGGGCGAAGCGCAAGAATTGCTGACTGAAATTCCCACCGTCATGGGCGGGTCCCAATCTAAGTCTGCGAAGAAGTCCCATACGCCCTTGGAGTGTTGTTTGCGCAATTGGTCACATTTTAAGCAGGATTATGGAACTAAGATGACAAAGGATCGTCTTGTCTTTTTTTGCACCCGGGAATGGCCAATATTAGAACCCAAATGGCCACCCGAGGGGTCTTTTGACCCAACCTTGGTATCTGATGTGCGAACAATAGTAGCACAGAGGGGAAGTTGGGACCAGTTCCCTTATATTGATTCGTGGGCAACTTGTGTGCCCCTTGGCGGCAGGCCTGCTCCGTGGGTTGTTAAATGCATGTCCCTTGCCCTTCCCATGGTGGTCAAAAGGAAACCACCAAAAGAAGGACCACCCAGGGTCGTGGCCACGGCACCGGAGGACCTACTGCTTCCTCCTCCCTACGGGACAGCCGTCGCAGGGCGCTCGTTGCAACCACCACCCTCTCCTGAGGGGCCCGCCCAGCGGTTAGATGCCCCCGAGAAGGACCCCTCTCATGAAATAGTACCAGAGGACCCCACCCCTCTAGTTGAACGCCAGGACACTCTCCAAGATCGTCTATATTCCCTAGAGGAAAGATTGGAGGTCCTACAGAGAGAGGCAAAAGGGGGACCTAACTACAACCTGCGAAAGGACCCCCAACCACCGGTGAAGTTCACCTTCCCCATCAGAGAAGTCCCCGACCCTACCGCCCAACATCCTCAAGGGACGATGTTTGTTTATGTCCCATTCACAACATCTGATTTGTATAATTGGAAACAATTTAACCCCTCCTTTGAAGAGGATCCCGGGCCACTCCTGTCTCTGATGGAGAATGTGAGGCTTACTCACAACCCCACATGGGACGATACACAAATGCTATTGAACACCTGTTTTCTCAGCCAAAAGCCAACCATCCTTGCGGGGGCACGAGCCAAGTATAGGGAGGAAAATCCCCAGGCAACTGAGGAGGAGACGGCGGAGGTTCTGCCCACAGGGCGACCCAATTGGGGGGTGGCCACAGCGGCACATAGACGCTTACATGCTGACTATTTTCGACTCATTTTAGCAGGCATGAAGCAAGCCGCGAGAAGGGCCCCCAATTTGCAAAAAGTCCTGACTCTAAAGCAAGACAAAAACGAACCTCCTGCTGTGTTCCTCCAAAGGCTGAGGGAAGCCTTCGCTAAATATACTGACATTGACTTGAATGATCCAAATAATTTAAGGATCCTCATGACTCAGTTCGTGGGAAATAGCTGCCAGGACATCAGAAAGAAGTTGCAAAAAGTTGAAGGAGGGTTGGCAGCTGACCTAGGAGTTTTAGTTGAAGTAGCTCAAAAGGTTTATGAGAGGCGAGAAGAAGAAGAAGGAAAAGAAAAAGACAAGAGGCAGGCCAAGCTCCTTGCTGCGGTTCTTAAACCTGACAAGGAGGGAGCTAGGAAGGGGAGGAAAGGGGGAAGGAAAGGATCTCCCCTGGGGAAAGATCAATGTGCCTTTTGTAAGAAAATGGGGCACTGGAAGCGTGACTGTGAGGCTTTGAAGCAGAAAGAGAGAGGGGAAAATACGGGAGAAGCACAGAGAGTTCTGTATGAACAGGAAAGAGATTAGGACAGACCGGGGCCCAGCCCCCTCTTAGCCGTCTCTGAGGCAAGATGGGACCCCATGGTCAAAATAAAGGTTGGGGGCCGCTCCTACAAAGCCCTTGTGGACACAGGGGCCACCCTGTCCGTCCTCCCCCTCAGTGAGCCCCCAACGGGAGGTGGGGGGTTCACCACCATAATGGGGGTCGAGGGAAGGGCAACCCAAGTGCCCCTCTCTCGTCCCCTGTTCACCAAGGTTGGGAAAACACACCTAGAACATGCATTTGTCTGTACCCCCTCCTGTCCGGTGGCATTGCTAGGGAGGGACTTATTGACTAAACTCCAAATTGAGATTGCTTTTACTCCTGATGGAAGGATGGAGATACGGCTCCCTAAACAGCAGAGTAGTAACTACCAAATGGCCCTTTTGAAGGTTGCAGAAGAATCCACCCCAGAGGCCACCGAGGACTGGAGCTTAATAGAAAACAGAGTCAACCCTCTAGCTTGGGCCGGGATTGGAGGGGCCTCTCGTGCCAAGTCGGCAGCACCATACAAAATTCCCCTCAAGGAGGGAGCAAGGCCTGTTCATGTGAAACAGTATCCCCTTTCCCGCCAAGGGAAGGAGGGCCTACAACCAGTAATAACAAAGCTCCGAGAAGAAGGCCGGCTCAGTGAGATAATGTCTCCCTATAACACGCCCATCATCGCTGTGCCAAAAAGGGGAGGGGGGGGCAAGGGCTACCGCTTAGTGCAAGACCTCCGGCTCATTAATCAGCAGATCGAGGCCCCCCATCCTGTGGTCCCCAACCCACACACCCTCCTTGTAGGAATTCCGGAAGAGCACGCCTGGTTCACTGTCATAGACCTAAAAGACGCCTTTTTCAGCATCCCCCTCCACCCTGATTCAAGGCCTTTGTTCGCCTTTGAATTGGAAAGCCCGGGGGGGGTCAAAAGTTCAATTAGCATGGACAGTCATCCCTCAGGGGCTGAATCTCTCACCGGTGGTCTTTGGCCAGCAGCTCCAAAAGGATCTCGAACCCTGGGTCCAGCAGCACTCAGAGGTGCATCTCCTCCAGTACTGTGACGACCTCCTGATTTCAGCCAAGGCCAAGAATGTGTGCCTGAGTGGGACGGTTTCCCTCCTCAACTATCTAGCGGGGGGGGGGGGTATAAAGTGTCAAAAGAAAAAGTACAGTTGGCCCAACCAACTGTAAAATTCCTAGGCTACCACATAACTAAGGGGACTCGGAGCCTAGGGCAAGAAAGAGTTGAAGTCATCCGTGACACTCCTGTCCCTAAGTCCCCCCGCGAATTGAGGGCCTACCTGGGGTTGACCGGATTCTGCCGACTATGGATAGCAAACTATGGGGAGACAGCGCGGCCGCTGTATGAGGCGCTGCAGAAAGATAGACTGGATAAATGGAAATGGACTAAGGAAATGAATAAGTCTTTTCTCAGTCTTAAAGCTGCTCTTGTGTCACCACCTGCTCTAGCCATACCAAATCCCAGCCGGCCATTTAGACTTTATGTGCATGAAAATAAGGGCATAGCTTCGGGAGTGCTTTGCCAGCGAAAAGGGCCCTCTTGGAGACCAGTGGGATATTACTCCAAGGTCCTAGATGTCGTAGCGCGAGGATGGCCAAGTTGCCTGAGGGCAGTAGCGGCAACGGCTCTGGTTTGCGCTGAAGCGGAGAAATTGACAATGGGAGGACCCATTGAAATTTGGGTGCCGCATGGAGTGCCACAAATTTTGGGATCAGGAGGAGGAAGCAAATTTCTCAACCCAGCCCGGCATTCCCGATATGAAATAGGTTTACTAACAAACGAAAACCTCACTTTTAAGGCTTGCTCCAGCTTTAATATCGCCACACTGCTGCCAACATTACTGGGCACAAACGGATCAGGACTCCCAGATCATGACTGCCTTGAAGTATTAGACCTGGACACCAAAGGCCGACCGGACCTTGAGGATGAACCAATAGAGGGAGCCAGAGATCTGTTTGTAGATGGATCTAGCTATATGCTGGATGGAAGGCGCTACACAGGCGCGGCTGTCGTTACTCTAGAGGAGAGTGTGCGTGAGGAAAGGCTGCCTCCTCATTTCTCCGCCCAATCCGCTGAACTGGTAGCCCTGACAAGAGCCCTGCAAGCCAGCAAGGGAAAGCGAGTAAATATTTATACCGATAGCAAAAATGCCTTCGCCGTTGTGCATGCTCATGGGCAACTGTGGAAAGAGAGGGGATTCCTTACAGCAAATGGATCTCCAGTGGCTAATGGCGGCCTAATAGTGGATCTTCTGGATGCCCTCCAGCTACCCTCACAAGTAGCTGTTGTCCACGTCCGAGCCCATGGGAAAGAAAAAGAGGAAAAATGGAGACAGGGAAACCAGAAGGCAGATGAGGCCGCAAAAAGAGCAGCCAGAGAGGGAATCCAAGGAACATTCCTCATTCTACCCAAAAGAAAAGAGTGCCCCACATACTCCCCTGCTGAGTTACGGATGGCACAAGAACACGGAATAAGTCCCTGCGATGACGGATGGATCCAGATGACAGATGGAAGACTGCTTCTTCCACAGACCCTGCAGAGGGTTGTTCTAGAGCAAGTTCACCATTCTCTTGGACACCCTGGAGCATCAGCCATGATCGACTATTGCAAGAGGCTGTTTGTCTCCCCTGGCTTAACTGTATGCGCCCACCGACTAGTCGCAACCTGTGAAGTCTGCCAGAAAACCAACCCTCCCAGGGCACCCCCTCCTCCAAAAGGAGGGCGACCATGGGCCTACTATCCTTTCCAGAGGGCGCAGATTGATTTTGCTGAGATGCCACCATGTAGGGGTTACAGGTATTTGCTTGTAATAGTATGTCAAATGACAGGGTGGGTAGAGGCGTTTCCATGTAGGAACTGCCAAGCTAAAACTGTTGTTGCTAAATTGTTACAGGAGGTGGTGCCCCGGTTCTCCCTGCCCGAAGTTATAGAGTCCGATCAGGGCTCACATTTCACCTCAGTTATTACACGGGGGCTGGCACAAGCTCTGGGAGTAGAGTGGCATTTACATTGCCCCTGGAGGCCCCAGGCAAGTGGACAGGTTGAAAGAATTAATCGGAGCCTCAAGGAGACTTTAACCAAACTCCAACGAGGGGTGAAGCTCACTTGGGTTGAGGCTCTGCCAATAGCTTTAACGAAGCTTCGAAGGATGCCAAGAAAGGACATAAAATTGTCCCCCTTTGAACTGATGTTTGGGTTCCCGCCTCGGGTACACTGCGGAAGGAGGGAGGAAGTCAAGTGGGAGGTGGGTGATCAGATGCTAAGGGATCAGTTGACTTCTCTACAGTCTGTTCTTTCACAGCTACGAGCTTATTCCGTTCCGTTTCAGAGACTGCCGTTAGATGCACCTATCCATCTCTTCCAGACGGGAGACGAGGTGTTGCTGAAAAAGTGGAATAAAGAAGCTTTAAAGGAAGGGTGGGAGGGGCCTTATTTGGTGGGACCAACCAGCCACTCGTGTGTAAAGCTTGTGGGTTCTAGTAAATGGACACATTGCAGCCGGATAAAGCCATTTAAGCGACCCTCGCTTCCTTCTGTCACTTGGAAAGAACAGGAGGACACAGGCAACGGTCCTTTGCTCCCTGGCACCCCTCTGGAAGCTGCCAAGGACACAGGCGAAGAAGCCATCCAGGAGCCACAATTGCCTGTAATATACAAGTCACAACATCTGGGAAAAGCTCGGGTTCGAATTACAAAAAACTTGTAATATGAAGCAAGTATTGTGGGTGGTGTTGGTAATGTTGGTTAAAGAAATATTAACGTGGATGGTGATACCTCAAGGACTTGGGCTTGACAGCTTTAAGATAAAACCCCGAAATGTCACACCAACACCCCTCAGACCACTTCTGGTACAGATCCCTGAGAAAGAGAGGCGTCCCTGGAGAACCAGGTTAGGGATCCCAATAACAGAGGAAACTGATAATGTGTGGTTAGAGTGGATAAAGTATACAGCCAAGTCTTTAAATAAGTCTGACTGTTTTGTTTGTGCCACAGGGAGATCTGTAGCAAAGGTGCTGCCCTTTCCACTGGGATGGGACACTCCTTCCCTCCTCACCTGCGTGATCCGTTTGTTCCAACACCCTGATGCATGGGGAGAGGAGGAATGCCAAACCCTCAATAAATTATACCCCCCACTCAAATCAAAGGATCGTGTCAGACCTTCCACAGTCTTCCTGCAAAGAAGAAACCATACCGGATGCATACACCGAAACTTTGCAGACACAGAGGGGCGTATAGGGAACCTGACGAGTAAAGTAAGATGTGTTAATTCCACCCGCTTTAGGAATAATTTCCTTTCAATCCCACGAGCTGATCTCTGGTGGTATTGTGGTGGCCTAGAGTTGTATGAGGTATTGCCCTCCAATTGGTCCGGAGCTTGTGGGTTAGTTCAGTTGGCAGTCCCCTTTTCAATTGCATACCATCCAACAGAGAAGACTGGCCAACCCCGGCAGAAACGATCAGTAACCCCTTTTGATGATCAAATATATATTGACTCCATAGGAGTACCAAGGGGAGTGCCAGATGAGTTCAAAGGAAGAAATCAAATTTCTGCAGGATTTGAATCTACCCTGTTTTGGTGGGTGACCATTAACAAAAATGTAGATTGGATCAATTACGTTTATTATAATCAACAGAGGTTTATAAACTATACTCGAGATGCTGTAAAAGGATTGGCTGAGCAGCTAGATGCCACCAGCCAAATGGCTTGGGAAAATCGGCATGTTCTTTATATGATGTTAGCAGAAAAAGGAGGGGTTTGTGTCATGCTAGGTGGACGGTGTTGCACCTTCATCCCTAACAACACTGCCCCAGATGGCACGGTAACAAGGGCTTTGCAGGGTCTCACCGCCTTGTCTGAAGAATTAGCCGAGAATTCAGGGATTAACAACCCCGTGACTGACTGGTTGGAGAGATGGTTTGGAAAATGGAAACACCTAGCAGCCTCAATCCTTATTTCGCTTGTAGTGATGATAGGAGTTTTAGTGTTATTTGGTTGTTGCATTATCCCCTGCGCTAGAGGCTTATCCCAGTGGTTAATTGAAACCGCTCTGTCAAAACAGATGCTCTTGCTTTATTGTGCTGATAAAGAAACTCCGTTTTAAATGCTTTAAGACGTGAATAAAGACTTAAAGGAGGGAATTGTTAGAAAAAAGGAGACTCCATAACCATTGGCATCTCAAGTTACGTAAGAGCCCGAGTGGCGGGAAAATATAGGCAGAGCAAAAAGGGAATCATACTGACGCGCTCATGACTAACGGCTTGGTAAGCTGATAGTGACTGTTTATTGGATATTAACTTAGTGAGCCGATGTACTAACTGTTTCATTGGTTACTGGTAAGAACAATAGAAGCGATATGATATAAAGGGCTTTTGCACACGTGTCTCGGGGTCCAGACTGCTCTGCACCCGTTTTGCAAAACGTTCAATAAAATAGTGTTGGATCCACTGCTGCCTGCCTGGCATTCTTTTCTTCTAAACCGAAAGCAAGGACTTTTTATCTAACACTATGGCCTGGTCAGTTTAGGAGCTTTCTTCAAGTGAGAGCATGACCTAGATACCCTGAGATGTCGTAGGGGACTCTAGGGCATGCTTAGACTGTATGCAAGGCTCAGTTAAGCTGGAAGCAGCATATGTTGCCTCTGATCTAAGGATGGGGAGACATGTGTCTTAATGCAAAGTTATCTAATTTCACACTTTCAAACCAATATGTGAACCAAAACTCAGTTATCCTTCAAAATTCTCACTTCTCTGAATTTTGCAGTAGAATTCTCTAACAAACAAAAACAGTGGCAAATGCATAAAGTAGGAGAAAGTGCACACCAAAAAAGCATATATTAGTGAAAATTATTTTCAGAAATGCATTATATTAGAAAGATTGCTTGTGAAAATGTGTATATTGGGCAAAATTTCATATAAAATATATCTATTAGGAGAAATGCACACAATAATGTGTATGAATTTTTGTGATTTTTTTTTTTTTTTACAAAAAACAAAATTCAAGAGGAACCAAATTTAAGATTTGAAAAATGAGCAACAGAGTAGCCAAAATTGATAGATCTGTCCATCCTACCCTGATCTGGCCAGGCTCACACAAAGTAAATGCAAGCTCCAGAATAACCTGTGACTACATGGGATGTGCTCTCATTTGAGGTAGAAGCAGCAGGGCCTATCAGGTGAGAGTTCAGGGTGTCTGGAGAGTTCCATTGATGTTATTCTGCCCCGGGGCCCACGAAGACCTGAAGCTGATACTGCTGTTGCTGTACATTGGTTGTTCATTATCTAGAATGGGTGCTAGAGACTTTAGAAAAAGCAGCTATCAAAAGGGCCTTTGTGATGATGCAGCACAGACTGAAGGAATGGTTACTTGCACTAATTGATACTGTTTAGAGCAGGGACGGGCAGAAGGTAGATCTCCAGAAGTTTTGGGCTTTAACTTCCCGAAGCCCCTGACAGCATGGCCATCTAGAGATCTACTTTCTGCCCATCCCCGGTCTAGAGCAGCATTCAAACTCTGTGTGGCCTTCTGAGGCTGGGGACAAAGCAAGTTTGGCAGGATCACTGTGGCAATCATCAAGAAAGTCTGTCTAATCTTAAAAGCGTTGCAATAACTTTAGGGCAGGTGCAGGTATACAGTAGTTGCTGTTGTTTTGGGCTTCTGAGCGTAATTGTGATGAATAAGCATATTGCTGACACACACACACACACACACACACACACACACACACCTTACTTTGAGCATGCCCCCATAAGACTAACAGATAACCTCCTGCAGAAATGGTTTAACTTGATCAACACCATTTTTCCTCATCTTCATTGTGTTTCCATTTACATACATCTATGCTTGCTCTTTAATTTTTTTTTTTTTGTCATTTACATCATAAAAATCTTTCTTTTGCCTTCAACTTTATTCTTGGTTACTGGCTTCTGGAAGACTTTGGAACTCAGAAGTAATATTTTCTGAGACATTTCATGTCTTTAATTTGTTGTTGTTGTTCTGGTGTTTGACATTTTCTAATCATGTACAACTCTCATTGGACTAGATTCTTTTTCTGCAGCATTGCATATTGTAGACACAATTTGCTTTAATCAGGGCCCTTGGTATTCTGAAGTACTTCAGAACCATTTCTATAGCAAATTTGAATAAATTCAGCAGCAATGTCTGACAAAGTGATCAAATGTAATTGCCTACAATTTCACACCCACAGGATCCTTAGTTGACTTCAAAATTCCTAGTACTCTGGGTTTTCACAGTTTCATCACCATGGAATCCATCTCTCAGAGCGACACTCAAGCTTCTAATACAGTTGAATGAAAAAGCATATGGATGAGTTTTGAGTGATGTATGAAAATTAGCCATGATGCAGCCCTGATTTTTAGAGTAGAGGGCAAAAGACCAGAAAGCAAAGATGTAGAACAATCAAGATGCCTTCATTTCAGTTCAGTTTCTATTGATCCATGACCATCCTGCAGACCAGCCTTCCCAAACCTGGTGCCCTCCAGTTGTTTTGGACTACAGCTCCCAATTTTTTCGTGGATTGGCCATGCTGGCTGGGGCAGATGGGAATTGAAATACACAACATCTGGAGGGCACCAGGTTTGGAAAGACTGCTGTAGACCAGAGCTAATATTTCTAACCTACAACATTTATCCTCTGCTTCTTTGATTCATACAGCATTTTATACAAAGCAAAATCTTTGGCTGGGCTCAGCCAGGTATGATTCTATATAGCAACCAGACTGAGGGCTACCGATCCACCCAATGCATTTCTGACCCCTGAGAGCAAGTCTGGCCTGCCTTTGGGATGTACTGAAGTGGACAAATGTAAAATGTGATCTATCAATCACAGATAGGGTCCGTAGAGACTTTAATTATCACAGACTTTGCTGGTGGACATACATGTGATTGTCTGAGCTAGGACTGCTTGCACTGGTAAGAAATGTATTGTGCAAGCTGACTCTGAGGTCTGCAGTACCACCCTAAACAGGGTGGTACACGGACAGCCACTGTCTTGTAGTTATCTATTAATAGTTATCTATTAATGGTAGAAAGTCTGCTAGATTTTCCTCTTCTCCTGTCTTGGTCTGTGCATATGACTCAACCTGTACCTTCCTGCCATTGTGTCCTTCTCTAGCTGGTTCATATTCTGTGCTAGGCAAGTACAGGGGCAAATCCAGTAGCCAAGTCAATTACACAGGGAAATGATCAAGCAGAAAGGTTTTAGTCCAGTATGGGATCAGGCTAGAAGTGGTCAAGATTCAAGCAAAGCACAGTATTGCCTGTTAAGAAGGAGAAGTCCAAGAGCAGGGTCTGAGGCATGGCCAAGATCAAAACACAGATAAGCAGTCAGATATAATACGCAGTCCAAGAAGTAGAGTCAAGCAGGAGACCAAGGGTCAGTAGCATGGAGTTTCAATCACAAGGCAAGGTCAGGGATACAATGCACTGGATCTGGTAGAACAATATAATTGTATTTTATTTATTTATTTATTGCATTTCTATCCCGCCTTTTATCCTCTTGCAAGAATCCTCTTGCAAGGTGGCTTACATTATCCTCCTCCTCCTCTCCATTTTATCCTCACAACAACAACCCTGTGAGGTAGGTTGGGCTGAGAGTCTGTGACAGGCCCAAAGTCACCCAGTGAGCTTCTATGGCCAAGTGAGGACTAGAACCCAGATCTCCTGCCTCCCAGTCCAACACACTCACCATTACACCACACTGGCTATTGTAGCAATGGCTAGCCTGAAACTGAAGGCTTACATAGCCAGAGCTTCCTGAGCCTCATCCAGGGCTCAGCTGCAGTTTGTTAAAAGCCCTCTAGCAACAGTCCTACTCCAGAGGAAGGGCTTGCTCCTAAGGAAATCTTACCTCTTGAGGACTTCTCCTTTGTAGTTGAGCATTCCTTCTCAAAGGAGCCCTACTGGCCTGCCTCTTCAGGCGGCAATGCTCCTGATGGCTAGGTGGTTGCCTAGCCTCTGCCTCAGGGGCAAACTTTCTTCCTCCTGTGGAGACAGACTTGCAGTCATCTCCCCAGAGGTACTAAGCTCCCCCAGGTCTCCTCAGTTGGCTCCTTCGGTCACTCTTTGGTGTTGTTAGACTCTGGGAGCTCTAGTTTCTTGGAAGAGGAGGATTTCTCCAGCGGGGCATGACACATTGTAGCATTGCTTCCCGCACTGATTACCAATATTATTCCTTCAGTCTCTTTCACTGTTGCTTTTGGGCATTGTTTTCTGCTTAGCCACAGAATTAAGAGGGATCTCAGTAGTCCTCTAATTCAGTAACCTGAAATGGAAACATGAGACTTCAAGTGTTCCTGGTAGTACCGAAGGCTGAAACAAATCAACTCCTTGAAACATTTTTTTTCCCTGTATCTTCTATTTCGGGGGTGGGAAACCCTTTTTTCTGTTGAGGTCCATATTCCCCCATTGGTAATCTGTTGGAGGCCATATATCGGCGATGAGTGAGGCCAAACACAGCAGTGGGCAGGGCCAGAGCCGAATGTGGGTGGGTCACTCCTTTTCTCTTTCTGCCGCCCCCTTTTCTTTCTCCCTTCCCACACAGCGGGCTGCCAGAGAAGGGACAGATCATTCTTGCAAGTGCTGGTATGCAGAACATTTTTGAAATTAGGCCGATGCACATATGAAATTAAGCTGAGGGCCATATGTGGCCCTAGGACTACAGGTTGTCCTATTTCAACTTTTGTTGTTATTTTATCCTTCCTATATGGAAAATCTGTGAGGAGAAACGATACCTGGGCTTGTTTGTCTGTTCCTTATCCTTCCCGTGCTGGTCTTTCCTTTAAGCCCTGTTCCCACATTTAATTTCTCCTCCAAAGCCTTACATTTTTTGGCACCTCTCTTCTGTTTATTTCTTTGCTCTATCTGTTTCTTCTCCTAAGTCTGTCTTTGAACCAGGCTGGCAGATGCTGCAGAAGTCCATTAGTGCTGAGCTTCTAAGCCTAAGTGCTTTCCCTGCAGTGCTACTTGCAGAGTGCAACTGAGTAAGAGAATCTGGTTGTGCACACTGGAGTGCAACGATAATAGAGTTCTTCTGCTGGAGCAGCAGGAGCCGGTAGTCTTGCGGACCTCAGTAACTCAGAAAAAAGTAGCCCACTGGCAGTTAACTTCCATGCAGAGCTGGCAGCCAATAGCTTTGATCATCCTGAAAGTCTAAGACAAACGGATAGATAACTTCACGTGTCACATACCACGGCTTGTTGGTGAAACAATTTTTATGCTTTGACTGGTCGTTGAAGTGTTCTTGAAAGGATGTCAAGCCCACTGTTCTATATCTCATTTAACACGTTTCTAGCTACACTTGCAGAGTAATTTGAAACGTTCTAGCTGGCACAGAGGGTGCCTACTTAACTGCATGCCACAAATATTGTCCTTAAAACGTCTTGGCAAATGGGATCATTCGTGCAAAAACCAGGTGAGTGAGTGAGTAGACCTGTTGTCTGAAACTTCACTGTCAGTTTAATTCTCACAACTGTATGATGTGGTCACTTCTTTCTAATGGCCAAAGTCTGGAGAAGTGGGATCTTAAAACCAGACTTCAAAATCCAGACTTTTTAGTCTACACAGTGTTGCACTGAAATTTTGCAAGCAGCTAGAGAGCTCTCTCTTAAATATGGAGAATAACATTAGGGGAAGCCTCCAGCTCTGTGTGCATTTCTAAACCACCTATAATTTGAGTTAGCAAAGTACTTCATTAATTATGAAAGGTTAACTATATTCTGGTCCAAGTGAGAAGTTTCTCTGACTACAGGGACAGCTATAAGAGGAAAGCTGACCCTAGTCATGCATTTGTCCTTTAATTTGAACTTTTAAATTCTATTTAAACAGTGCAATCCTATGCATGTCTAATCAGAAGTAAGCTCCATTGAGTTTAATAGAATTTACTTCCAAGAACATGTGCTAAAGAATCAGTGAAATGATTTGGAGCAGCAATGTTGGGGGCAGGGGTCATTAATGAAACCATTACTCCTTGAATCACTGGGTCAGTTAGACACATTTTTGGTCAAAACGTCATTTCTTTCCAGCCCAAGCCCTATGCTGGTGAGGGCAATGCTAGTCTTTCCCAGCCTGGTCCCTTCCAATGTACTGGACTACAGTTCCCATCATCCCCAGACTCTGCTTTACGCAAACATTACACTACAAATTGCCACAGGTTGGGTTCAATCTTGGTATTGTACCAACAATAATTAGGAAGGAAAAATCTATAGGTCCTTTTTCAATTTTTATTTAGTAAAATCTATAGGTCTTTTTTCAATTTTTATTATTCTTAATAAAAATGACATCAAAATATAATCATGTAGATTAAATAAACAGTAATAAAAATGCATACAGTTCTAAAATCTTAGCTTGAGAGTTTAAGAAGAGAGCGTTCTAAGTTCAAGTCCCTTGCCTGGCTCTGAGTAGGCTGTCCAGCTGATACTCAGGTACTCTGGTCTGGTGTTGGTGAACTTCTGGATGTTAAGAAACTGATATGCCAAAAACATCAGAGTATATTTATACACTTCGTACAACATTACTTCATTGTTTACTATCACATATATATGAGCTCAGTCTTAACTCTTTATGAATTCCAATGAGATTAAAACACAAAAAGGCTTAAGGTTAACACATATCTTTCAGGCTAGATAAGATTGATTTTAAATCCTATCTTTGAGAAAACAACTCCCATCTCAAAATTTACTACTTAAAATCCATTTGTATAAGCTTTTCTAAACATCAGTATTTCAGATTTGAAAGGTGTATACCATATTTATTGACCATTAATGATCAGCCATTAACTGATAAATAAACTC
Organism: Heloderma suspectum; assembly: GCF_057233095.1. Taxonomy (NCBI): domain Eukaryota; kingdom Metazoa; phylum Chordata; class Lepidosauria; order Squamata; family Helodermatidae; genus Heloderma; species Heloderma suspectum. The sequence goes on from NC_139460.1 coordinate 236,636,002, forward strand.
TAAGCACACCTTTGACCTTAAGTAATAAAGTAATTTTGTTTTTCCACCCAACACTCTTCATTTCTCAAATAACCCTTGACCTTGAGTGATGGGCATTAACTCTGCATTCTTTAGATATTATCCAGACCTCTTTGCCAATTCATTCTTGATATCATTTATCCAGAATTCACTGTGGACCTGTTTGCCTTCTCTTTGATACAATCTCTATTCTTGTTTAGCGTTAAACATTTCCAGTGGTTCTTGACATTTTATAGAAAGACATCTTATCTTTCTTTGAGAGAAGTGGGTTGGCAATTTCTCATTAGCATTCCCAGCAATTCCAATGCAGGTAAATGGGCCATTTCCTAGAGATATATCACACTCTGCCTTTGGCTGATTATCTGTTGGAACCTAGCCTTGCATGGGATGCTTTCCTGTTTGTTGAATGAATTGCCCTTGCCAGCTCTCTTCTCCTAATTGCTGCTTAAACGAGCTCAGTTCACACACATCCCTCACAGGTTCTGACTCACCAGAACTGGACATCAGCATTCTGTGGCCCTATATGACTCCATTCCCAGTTTGAGATGTGCTTGCAGTTCCCTATTTTTAGGGTAGATGATGGTATTATGAGAAACCTGACCAAGGCTGCTACCAAAAATGACAGCCTTGTGTTGCATTCTTCCCCTCTGTAATGCGTAGCAAAATGTAGCCTCTCTCTTCATGCTGTCATGCTGTCTCTATTTCCATCCTTGCTCCACAGCATTGGCTGCTGCTGGCAGGGACTCGGGGAAAGAATAAGTTTTACTCTTCGTTATGTGGTGGGACATCAAGATGGAGATGGCTCAACAAAAGTTCTGTGGTTTGAACAGTTTTCTTTTGCACTGAATAATTTCGCAATATTTGAATACCATGCATATTTGGGAGGAGGACCTCCTATAGACTTTTGGATCTGGACTTTAATTTTTTAAAGATGCATCACTTGTATTTGCATGACAATGGCATTGAGGTTTGCATGGCACTAGGAATGAAATATACATACATCCAACATGTGATCAATGATTAAATTAATTAGAGGACAGAGGAATACAAAGTAGGCAGTTACATTTGCTACTTTCTCTAAACTGTGGTAACACTGTAAGGATGTACTCTGTTCCAAAGTATTTTTAAATCTTACATCTTCTTCACTCTGATGAATTTCTACAAAAATGGCTCATGGAATAGACAACAAAGCGAACTAATGTGGAAGCAATAAAGTGACAGAGTTGCAGGGTGAAAGTGTATCAATATAAATATAAACCACTCAGAGAGCTTTGGCTGATGAGCAGCATACAAACGTAAGAAATAAAATGATAACATAAACAATTTTCACACCCGTCGTAAGTGTGGTTTGTTACTTCAGGCCACAGGCTATATGGGGTGTTATATACAGTGTCCTTCAATGTGATGATTAGTGAAGGGTTTTAAATTGAGAAGCTGGTGTTGCTTGGTTGTCGGTATCAGTACTGAAGTGAGAACTGCTATGCAATTGGGCATGGTGGGGGGATTGGATGGAGTAATGTTTTTGAAGATTTATTTCTAGCTAGAGGCCAAGCTTGGTATTTTTTGACCACTTCTGGGTGAAAAATTGATCTCCTCTTTTACAACTTTATAGGCATTCAAAAATACTGCATAATTTCATAGCAGTTTTATGGTAGATTAATATGTGAAATTGACTCAAGCATAGTTGAAGGGCTGTTTCTATTACAGTTCCTCCCCCCCCCCTCCCCAGGCTCATATTTATTATGCATGACAAGCAGTGGAGACTGGTGACTCCAGTTCTGAAGAGACAGTAGCTCCATTCAGGGTTTTAGTTACCACCAGCCAAAATTCAAAAGGTGCTATCCAAGGTGCTGAACCCATTTTGGGGGGTAAGGTTATCACCTTAGATAGCACTTCTTAGAATTTTGGCTGGTGGTAACTCAAACCCAGAATGGAATCACCATCCCTCCGGAACTGGAGTCACCAGCCACCACTAATAAATAACTCCTGCAACAATAACTCCTTCATTAAAAAGAGAGAAATAAGCATTGTTGTGTCTTGATGCTCCCTACATCTCACGTTGTCATATGTACATGTGTGAAGTTGTTCAATTTGTTTTAACTTAAGCAAGTTGCTAAATGGTATCCACCTGAGAAAGCTCTTAAAGAGCTCAGATGTGAAATTGCTGTTCTTCTAACAACAATATGTAACTTGTCCTTAAGAGCAGCCTCTGTACTTGAGGATTGGAAAATGGCCAGTGTAACACCAATTTTTGAAAAGGGATCCAAGGGAGATCCAGAAAATTACAGTCCAGTTCACTTGACGTGTATTCTGGATAAATTGGTGGAAAGCATTATTAAAGATAAAATTATTAAGGATATAGAAGAACAAGTCTTACTGAAAAAGAATCAACATGGTTTCTGTAAATGTAAGATCTATCCCATTAAATTTTTAGAATTCTTTGCGAGTTTCAACAAGCATGTGGCTAGGGATGGTGGAGCATTTTGTTTGGCCCACATTTTAACTGAACCAAGCTAATTTGTAATTTCCAGACTGATGCCTCTGTCAGAGCACAATTACCCTTTGGCTTGCACACTTTTTTGTATTTTTCAATTCACTTCATGGCTCAAAAATACACACAAAATGTTTATTTTGGGGAAAACGTGTATACGGATACCCATTTCAGGGAAAATATGTACAATTTAAATGCAAATTTTGTTCTGAAACAAAAGTTTACAGAAAATGGGAATGAATGGATTTAAGAGTAAACACAGGACTGGAAACTGACACAGGCTGGAAATGGATCTATATATACACGTGGATAGGCATGATCCGGAAGCCATGTCCTGCTTTTGGGCTTCCCAGAGGCAGGCCACTGGGAGCAACAGGGTGCTGGACTAGGCAGGTTTGGGATTTGATCAGGGCTTTTCTTATTGTTCCCTTGCCTACAGTAGTCTTCTGTACAAGTGCAGAAAAGCAGATAACATACCAGCCAGGCCAATCATTGCTCATTTGGTTGTCGCTTGTCCCAGTATAAAGGATGATGAAAAATGCCTAATGCTTTTAAAGATGCCTGGCAATTGTAAGCACTTTTGGAAAGGCAGTGATTCCTTGTAATAGCTTTGTGAGCTCTACTTTCATGAGCTGAAAGCTTTTTTTGTGTAAAAAGAAAGGAAGAAAGAGAAAAATATTTAAAGTTTTAGGCAGCTTCTTTTCTCAAGCTATTTATGAGGTCGGTAATGTAATCAGTACCTAATATGAGATTCCATTCTATTCAAGCAGCAGTGTATCAGTTTGTTAACAAAAATGAAAGAGGAAAGAAGGGCAGGTATTTTGCATATCTGAATAATGTAGCCTAGCATGGCCTAAAGAATCTTTTAGTGTGCTTCTGTTCTTTATCATCAGATACTCAGCAAGCATACATTTTACAACAGCCATTCTAAAGTATAACCGCTGTTATTTTATAACTTGGCTTTTCCTGAAATTAAATGCACCAAATTTAGCAGAATTTTTAAAAGATGAAATGTTTTTATATTAAAGTTTCCTCTAACAAATTAGTAAATCCTTCCCACACTTACAGGGCAATCCTGTCTATGTTTACTTGGAAGTAAGCCCCTCTGTTTCAATGGGGCTTACTTGCAGTTATGTATGCATAAGGCTGCAGCCCTAATCAAGTGTGTGGCCAACTTGAATCATTATGAACAAGTTCCAGCTTATCTTGCCCCAAATCATTGTTGCAAAATCTCCTCCGGTAGAGGCCACAGTTTAAATCAGGAGTGCAGAACCCCTTTCAGCCAAGGGCCGAATTCCATTTTGGAGAAGCTCTCGGGGGCTGCATTCCAGTGGTGGGCAGAGTGATAGGCAAAAGGGGTGGGGCCCCAGCAGATTTTTGTTTAAAGCACTTATTGCCAGTCACTAAGTCTCAGGAGAGGCATTTCAACCTTCAAGAATGGGGAAAAACTGCACAAAGGCTGGGAAACCATTGATTGATGATTAGGGGAAAGGGCCTGGGGCCAGGAGAAGGGTGTGTGGCCTTCTGGAGACCCCCAAAGCGTGAAATCGGGACCCCTAGAGGGCCATAATTGGCCACTGGCCCTGAGATTCTGCACCCCTCATTTAAATGATGATCTAAGGGGTAATTTGCTCTTGTACGGTAGCAACCCAAACACTGCTGAGAATGTATTAATCTCTGAAGTTGTGTCTGCCACAAAGTAGACCTCATAGGAAACAAAGAAGACAGAACTTCAAAGGTGCACAGGAATCAGTTAAAGTGTATTAAGGCATTTATTTATTTATTTAGTTAGTTAAAACATTTGTATCCCACCCTATATCATTAAGATTTCAGGGCGGCGTACAGATAAAATCAGTTTATACAGTATAAAACAAATAATTTAAACAGCTAAAACATGTTAAACCATTAAACAAGCTAATACCAATTAAAATCTAAAACAATAAAACAGTTAAAACAGTGTGCAACTTTAGGGAATGCATTTAGCCCTCAGAAGCTTGGTGAAAAGCCATGTTTTAACTTGGTGCCGAAATGAAACCAGCGTCTGTGCCAATTGGACCTCCAAGGGGAGGACATTCCACAACTGGGGTGCCACAGCAGAGAAGGCCCTCTCCCACGTCCCACCATAGTGTATATCTTCCACTGGTGGGATGTAGAGGAGGGCCCCTCCAACAGATCTCAGTCCTTGGACAGGCATATATAGGGAGAGGTGCTCCCTCAAATATCAAGGTCCCAAGCCTCTTACGCTTTAAATGTCATTACCAGGACCTTGAATTCCAACCCGAAGCATATTGGCAGCTAGTGCAGTTCCTTTAAAACTGTTGTTATATAATTTTTATGAGATGTTTTGGTCAGCAGTCTAGCTGCTGCATTTAATAAATCCTGTGCCAGCAATGCATGTAAATCATATTTGTATAACTATGGTTCTTAGTATGAGAGTTGTGGCCAGTTGCCTTGGGAATCATGAATTCCTCCTCAACCCTTTCTCTTAAGCATAGTGTGTGTGTGTGTGTGTGTGTGCGCGCACACACGCACACGTGCCGTCTGATCAGGAGAAATGGTAGAGTGTTTGCAGGTATTGATTGGTGGGGATAAGGACATGAAAATTGCATTGCTGGAGCGTGCAAAGCTCCATCTAGCCCAGACTTTTCTTTCTAATGATGGACAGTGGACAGTCCAAAGTAGGTTATCCCCATTTGTTTTCCCTCAGCATCTGAGCCTCTTTTTCGAGACTTCTGGGGAAAAGTCACTTTCATTTCTAGGGGACCTTCAGAGGTGACACAGGCTCTCATAGTTCCTCTCTCCTCTCTCTCTCTCTCTCTCTGTTAATCTGCCTACCCCAATACTTTGGATGAGAGTAAGTGCTAAAAGCTGAGATGCCTGTCTTTGTAATGTCTTAATTATTGTTTGGGGTTGTTAGTAATGGTGCCTTGCCTTAGGGAGTCAGGTGTACGATAGTGAAAATTGAAACTCCATCTGTAGTCTTGACTGTGGCTTTAGAAGAAATAGCACAGCTGATCTCATCTTCCTTGGTTTTGCCTTCTGTTATCTCTCTCAAGTGTTGCCGGTATGGAATGGACTATCTAGTAAGGTCCAATGAGGTAAAATTGCTTTGGGATCATTTCAGCGCCATACATCATCAAGGTGGCTGACCACTGTATACTGTCATTTCCTCACGAAAGAACGCATTTCATTGTGACTCATTCTGTGCTGAGGTACTGAGGAGTTCCTTTGTCAGAAAGAGCAATTTGGTCATGGAATTGTGATGCCCGTTCCTGCCAATTTTATGTGCTTTGTGTGTGGACATACAGAGCATAGAAATGATTTTTTGAAATTACATTTTTGTGACCATTTAGGTCATCTGTAGTATAGAGATATCTTTTCTGATCTACTTCTCCATGGCATTAGAGTCTTCTCTCGGCCCTTCATGATGCTTCATGATTATTAGTTTCTTCTAAAGCCATACACAGTGTTTATTTCACCATTATGTATCCTAAGGCCCAGCTGGGGCAAGTTCTTACATTACACAAACACTACGATTATTGTTTAACCGTGGCTCTACCCCATACTGCTCTGGAAGTGCAGAAACAGTGTGGTAGCTGAGGGATCACATGAGGAGAACCTCACTAGTGTCAGAAACTGAATCATAGAATATTGTGAACCGTTTAGAGATTTAAGGATATTAAGCAATATAAAAGTAGTAAAATAAATGAATGGGCTTGGTTTTGGAATGATTCCTCCCATGTGATCCCACATCTCTTATATTGTTTCTGCATTCCTATGCTACCAAATAAGTGTGGCCACCATGCTGACCCCATAAGACGTTATCCTTGAGGGTTCTTTACCTCAGTCTTCAAGAGCTGAATTGCCAGATGAAACAAAGCTCCATAGTTTAGATTTTCAAGAGGAATTTTAAAAACAGAATTGAAGAGAAGGATATTCTATGATTCTATATAGCACTCTTCAAGTACTTGAAAGGTTGTCACAGAGAAGAAGGCTAGGATCTCTTCTTGATCATCCCAGAGTGCAGGACACGGAATAATGGGCTCAAGTTACAGGAAGCCAGATTCCAGCTGAACATCAGGAAAAACTTCCTGAGTGTCAGAGCAATACGACAATGGAACCAATTACCTGGGGAGGTGGTGGGCTCCCCCACACTGGAGGCCTTCAAGGCGAGGTTGGACAGCCATCTGTCGGGGATGCTCTGACTTGGATTCCTGCATTGGGCAGGGGGTTGGACTCGATGGCCTTGTAGGCCCCTTCCAACCCTACTATTCTATGATTCTATATGATTCACCAGTACAAATGGATTGATTGATTGATTGATTGAGCTATATCATTTGGGAATCAATAAATATTAAAATATCAGAGCTCTGAACTATATTCTTAATCTAGTTTCACTGAGCTTTATTGAATCTGTTAAATAGTTATTAGCGAGGTAGCTCTGTAACCTAGCACCTATCCATCTTTTAAAAATGTAGCTAAGCTTTTCCTGTATGAAAGTTTTCATATCTGTTGTAAATAATGCAGCCTATGCACTCATGTGTCACTGAGTTTGGTATCAGTACAAGCAAACGAGAAGCTTCTATGTTCTCCATAGGCTATCCTATGCTACATGTATCCTTCCTGATTTTTCACTGAGAAACCAGAAGGTTGGTCTGATGTGAGTGTGACCAATATGTCCTCTAAAACCTTTCATATCTATTGCCTTGTCAGATTCACTCCTATGGGACTTGATAATGGAGACTTTTATCTTTTTTCAACCCCTGCCCATGGAGGATGAGCTGGAATTTTGGTGATAAAAAGGGGGGGAAGGTTTAACTCCCCCCTTCCCAGATCTGAATCCAGGCTGTGCATGCTTACACAAGAGTAAGGAAGACTATCATGCATAGCTACGCTATGCGTGATTAGCAGAACGATTAGCTTGGCCTTTTTCAACACTCTCCCCTCCTCCCCACCTGCAGGTTCACAGTGTAGCAACAGCTTTCCACAGGTTTCATTGCTCTTGTGACCAAAACACCTCTCCAGCCTGCCTCAGCATAATTACTTTTCAGAGCTACGACATAAACAAAATAAAGTCCAGCTGCTTAACTGGGTAACCAGCTGTACAGAAAGTGGTTTGGAATATTCCACAGCATGAGCTTGATTGTTTTAAGCGCACTCCCTCCACTGGTGGATTGTACCAATTGGAACTGAGCCATAAAAATAATGGGACAGAGGAAGCTGGGCTTTCCATGCATTTTTTTCCATCTTTGCTATTCAACCAGTTGCTCTATGCAGTACTGGTGGTTTTGTTTGCAGAACAGATAGCAAACGTTTGACAACAGGTAGTACTTATCAGTGGCTCAGTCTCAAAAGAAAACCTGAATTTACCAGACTATTCACATACCCCAAACAGTGTTTTGTGTAATAATGAAATGCAGAATATCTGTACCTATATGACTGTGCATGTCAGAATGCGTGTCTTTCATTTTATGAATGCCTTAAACAATTTTTTGATGTAACACTTTTTTGTTCACTCTAACAAACACTGCATGTTCTGATTAAGGAAGTGATGCAACTTCAAAAGCACTGAAATTCCATTACGGCTGAGGTTTAGCCTTAACTCTCCTGTTGTGTCTGTTATTGTAACTTTTGCTGAAGAATATGTGACCTTACATAACGTTATTACATGCTGTCAGGACTAGGAATAGGAGAATGCATTAAGGTCTGAACAACACACAGCAAGCTTTAGCTTTTCCTGTTCTGCATCTGGCAGGCCATTCACATCATTTGAACTTGGGCTTTATGTTTAATTAAAATCAAAGTAATTCCTGAACTTCAGGTTAATCCACTCAAGGTGGTATTAATTAGTGGGATTTTAATTTGCAATAAATATTGCCACTGCAGAACACATTACTTGATGTTCAGCTCTTTTGAGTAATTCAGTACTTAATTGTAATGATCAGGATTGTAGGAACCAGTTTAGGTATTAAGAGATCTGGATTCAGTTCTTAGCTGAATGAGTGCCAAATTTTACCATAGCTGAGACAGGACCGAGGCGAATTGGACAGAGAATGATTTGAGTCAGGGCCTGAGTGGTCTTAAATCCAGGACATGCATTAGTCATGCAGGATGGATGCTAATGAGAAGTTCCTAACCTCTCGCTATGGGTTGGAGCCACAACAAAATGAGGCTCTCCACCATACCAGAAGCCATCAGGGACATGGAGCTGGGGATGAGGATGCTAACTACACAAGGACTGTGCTCCATAAGGTGGGGGCGCAAAGCTAAAATATGGTTGCATTTGGCACCGCCCATTGCATTTGGCCCCACCCATTTTGCTTTTGGCTCTGCCCACGACTGTGCTGCAGCCCCTGAAAGCTTCTCCAAAATAGAATCTGGGTGCTGTGCACAAATGGCTGCATCGGTCTCTGCCAGGACCCTTGCCCACACCAGCAAGGAGAGCACGAGGGGTTTGCGCACGGTGGCAGCAGTGGGCGGCAGGAGACCCCGGCACTGCCTTCACCACTGCTGCCATGTGCAAATGGCTGCTTCGCCCCCTTCCAGGTCCTGGGAGGGGGAGAAGGAGACATTTGCACGCAGTGGTAGGGCCCCAGGAGGAAGGAGACGTTTGCGTACAGTGATGCTGCTGTGTGCGAAATGGAGGTTGAGAAGGGAGCTCTCATCTACAACCCACACTGCTGTGCTGCTGTGCAAAGGTGGAAAATCCACCAGCTGGCCTGACTCTCTGTGGGCCGAGTCGAGTCAGCTGGCGGATGTTGGACCAGAGTCCAGGGGGTCAAGCCAGCAAAAGCTCTCTGAACTCCATGCCGCAAACAGATTCCTCTGACATCCTTACTGCTAACAGTATTGTCAAGGGCTCCTTGGAGGCCTCTCTCAGTCTAATCCAGTAGCCAAGTCCAGACACAGACAAAGGGATTCTTTTCAAAGCTTTATTCCTCTTTTACAACTTAACAACTCTACCGTTAGCAACTAGATATGAGCAGCAGAATACCTATGCCCTAAGTTGGAGCAGTTGGTCCCCGTTTGAAAGGGAATTACTGGCAGACCCTGAACTTAAGGACTAGGGAGAGTCCCTCCCCTTTTCCCTTGGATCCTCTGGGCGCAGCCGTTGTTTGCACGCCAGCCGGGCACTACGCCTCCTTTCTGCGCCCTCCATTTGGCGCCGCTCTCTCTGCGTCGGCATCGCACATCCATCAAGTCTGCTTCCCACGCTCTGTCACTCCCAGGACTGCTATCTAAGCTAGGAATGCTGGTGGGAGGAATCTCCATCAGCTGTTGGCCCTTGGAAAAAGCAGCGTGCTCCTCTCCCAGGAGCGACTGCTCTTCCTCAGAATCAGAACTACTCTGGGATTCTATGGGCTCAGTGTCCACCCTGAATAGTATGCCTGTTTTGTCTGGACTGAGCTTTAGTTTTTTGGCCCTCATCCAATCCATTACCCTGTTCAGGCACCAAATCAGGACATCCACTTCCTCAGCTGGGTTAGATGAAAAGGAGAGGCAGAGCTGGGTTTCATCAGCATATTGATGGCACCTCAGTCCACATCCCTGGATAACCTCCCCCTGCAGTTTCATGTGGATGTTAAATATAATGGGGGATAAAATTAGGCTCGGTGGAACATGTGACCTAATTACCATTCGACAGCACAATAATCCCCCAGCACTGCCTTCTGGAAGTGGCCACCCAAGTAGGAATGTCTCCTAACCCAGACAGCTGCTCCAGAAGGATAGGACTTTCGTTTTATTTCACCAAACTTTTTATTTTATGTAATTTTTGTTTGTTTGCTGGTACCCTGTAAATAATTTTCTGGCACCATTTTTATCATGTTATTTGTCAATTGCATTGTTTTCAACATTTTTATTGTAAGCCACCTTGTGATGATTTGCTCTAAAAGGCATGGTAGAACTATATTAAATAAATAACAAGAATCTTTTAAAATGTCATTTTATTGATTTTTTAAAATGAGAAACATAAGCAAATATGTAAGTATCCTATAAACTTTTATTAATTGGCACAATGAGAAAATTGTGAGATACAGAATTTTTTTAAAAAATGGTTCCATATAACTGACCCTTCGACATAGTAGTAAGAAATATCTTCAATATAAATGATTATGTCCCACAAACGAAAAGAAGTCATAAACTGTTGGAATTGGTCCAAATATTGGAATTTTGTAGCTTCAGCAGGGCGTAATGAGAGCCTTGTTATTTTTGTAATTGCTTCTCAGCCATAAATTTATGTGGAGTCAAATTCCTGAATGGAGAAAAATTGGGCACAGAAATGAAGAAGAGATAAGTGAAGAATCAAATGTGACATCATCAAAATATGTTGTAGCTGAATAGAGACAGCACCTTTAGCAAATCATTTTGAAAATGATAGCTTGTACAAGAGAGTAGGATAGATGGTCCTTGATCTAATCCACAGGGATACTATGCCTTCATTCCACACTCTTTACGATTACAATTCATGATGAATCATCAGGCATACTGGATGTATAGGACCCTTAAGAATATATATGTACTAGGATTCAGTGTCACCAAGTGACACAATTTTCATTTGTAATTATCTGTGATACTTATGCTGCCATCCAAGAGTTTATTACAACAGAATCAGAACAAATCACAGAATCACTGCAGTCAGGCAGTAACCTCTCCAATGGAAACCTGCGTAAATTATGCAAATTCTGGGCGTGTCAGTTATTGTGGTGGATCACTACTTGAAATAGCTGTGGCCCTATGCAAGTCATTTCCTGCTTGCATGTAGGGCAAAAGTGGGGAAGGGAACGTGAGCGCTGCCCCCTATCTCCCCATGCTCCTGGTTGCCAGTTAGATGGTCTGAAAAGAGCTCTGTAAGATCGGTTAGCTGCACACGCTTACAGAGCTCTCGGGATTGTGAACCCTGCCTTATCAGGGTTTCCAGTCATGGGAACATTGTAAGCATGTTCATCTGACCACACTTACAGAGCCCTTTTCAGATAATCTTACTGGCAGCTTGGCACACGGGAGCTCTTGGCGCACCACTTACATGCATGCCCACTTTTCCCTACATGTGAGCAGGCGGACACCTTCATACAGTTTGTGTTACTTTGAAAACTGCTGAGTTGAAAGCACTTTAAAAAATACATGGTTTTCAGGATAAAACTTTATAGAGTGTCAGGATGGACATACTCTATAATATGCTGCTGCAGTAGACCTTTGTGTCTTTTGTATGACATACTTGCAAAAATTCTCCTAGAAAACAAGGACATTCAATAAAATAAGAAAGAAAAGGGGTCAGTGCAGATTAAGTGTTATTGAGGTGCTTTAACAGGAGCAAGAAGAAAGATCTTTTGATAATGGTATAATTTCCAAAGGAACCCTGAAAGCCAAGTGGAAACCAACGATTTTTCAAATGCAAGTGTTTGAAAATAGGGACTTAATTCATCTCCTGTGTCCCTACTCTAAGGGCCTGTCTCATCTCAAGGCTCCCAAAATCCTGCTGAAAACACCTGGAACCAGGGCTCAGTTCTTTTCACCACTATGTCACTGATCCTAAGCAGCCTAAGTTATTTATTTAACAATATTTAACAGTGAAGCAGTGCCATCTGTGGAGAAAATCCCCATGTTTAGATGTAAGAATCCCTTTTTAAGATAACTCCAGTTTGACTTCTTGGCTACCTTTCTAGCACCATAAGAAGCAAGCTAGCCTACGTGTCACATAGAAAAATATCTGTGGCAACAGCTGGGGTTCTTCCAGACAAAGTTCTTATTGTGCAATCACCCTGTCTCATTCATGGAATTTTGAGGAAGGTCCAGACTTCATCGTCGTCCATGTGTAACCCTCCCATCTTTTTCTCACTTCTTTCTTTTCTGGTAGGCTTCTTTCGCTTACCAGAAAAAAAATAAGTTAAAGAGGGAAAGACAGAATAGCTACACAATGGTTTTTGCTTTTACGATAAATTAGGGTAGTTTGTTGTTTTATTTTTAGGGTGGTATTCCAGTAAAAACAACCATTACATTAAAAAATGGAGCATCCCTGACACCAGTTTTTACTCTAACCCTGCTGAGAAAAGACTTCTTTGTATAGATTGTTCTCCTGACTAGAACTTCTTGAAGTGCATTATAATCCTTCATCGTGGCTTTTATAATATCTGTCAAAAACATATAACAGCCTCTTTCCAACTAAGATGCCATTAGTTTTATAAGTATGTTCAGGTGGTTCCAACTTTCACAAAGCAATATGCATTGCTTATTGGGTAAAATGCACCACTTAAAAGTGCAGAGAACTGTGGTGTCCAGCAGGCTCTAAATCCAGAATTTTGCTGTAGCTTCTTTAAGGCAGGGCAGTAAACAAAATGTTCAGGTTGCACAGATACTTCAAGGCCTTGTGTGACTGGTAGACTGCAACATCCACCCTGGCTTCCTTTCCATTGGCATCTGTGTTTATAAGTCAATGGCTGATTGCTAGTTTAAAGGTTATTGCTAAGCTGTGGATCTTTCCCTCCCTCCAGATCATGCTCTACTGTACTAAATTCACGGCACCCGAGCCGAGATGTAAGATCCCTATTTCCCGGGTTGCCAGCCTTTGATTTCAAAAAACCTGGCACCCTGGATGGGGCAGGAGGCAGAGACAGGACAGAGTCTGGTAGGGTTTGGGTTTATTGGCTGTTCCAACTCCAGTACTGGCTACCTGCCAGAACATGATTTATTGATTAGGTTAGAAAAAGATTGGGTGCTTGGCAACCCTGAGTATTTCTGCTACTTGCTCCATATAACTTTAGTGCATTGACACCACAATCGGTTGGTACAGTTGGTTCAAGGACTTGCATCACTACTTCACACTGGAGCATTCAGAGGCAGCCATGGATCTGAGTGTCTTGCAAGGCTGTGTGTTACTCTTTGTTCCCTGCCCAGTGCAGATTGTACTTAGACGAAAAGAAACATTTAAAAATAATGTTACTGACTACCATGGCGATCAGGTATCTGTCCAGACAAAGCGATTACTTCTTGCCTCAAGCCTAGAACATTATTTTACCGAATCGTCTCCCTGCATGCATGTCATAAATCCAATGCCTAAGCTGGAAGATCCTTCAGAACTGAAGAAACTGAATCTATATAGCACAACGGATTAAAATGTTTTTATTTTTACGTATAATTCAAGCATCTTCTTATTTCCACATTATTTTGAAACATCCTGTTGTGCATTTAATTCCACAGAGGCCCTACTTCAAGGGGAACCTTTGCATTTCCGTAAGGAACCCCACTGCATCACATTCTGTTTCCCTTTGTGATGAATAAAGTTATACCAGCCCAAGTCTCTGTGAACCTTTGCAGAAATGGGTCAAAAACCAATATACAGTGCCTTAGGGCACTATTGGCTTCTTAGAACCGTTTCATCTGCTGTTATGGTTAGTGTTGTGCTCAGTGGTAGCTCTGCCAAGTGTTTGCTGAACATTCTCAGACAACATCTGAAATACTCAAGGTGTATCTTGCATATATTATTTCTGTGAGATTTTTGCTTGCTTGCCTTTAAGGGGAATAATTCCCGACATAACACTTTCCATTCGTCCTCCTCCCTGCTTTTTTTCTTTTTTCTTTTTAAGTCTTACTCTTCAGTGAGGGAAATGCTGGAGGTGTTTGTGGATGACTTTACTTATTTTATAAATTATTTGTGTAAGTGACAAACTTGTAGGCCTAGTTTACATGTTAGATTTTCCCCAGCCTTTGGGTTTAGCAGCAACCTTAAGGTCCAGGCAGAAATACCATGGAGTTCCCCAGAGTACACAGCACAGAAGAGCACCCTTAGAGCAAGACAGGTGGCTTTCCTCAATATATACATAGTTTTTGCATACTTTGCTACTCCATGATACTTAGAATAATTATTCTAAGGTTTATTATTAAACCTAAAAACCTTACACTGCAATCCTATACATGTCTACTCAGAAACAAACCCCACTGAATTCAATGGGTCTTACTCCCAGGCAAGTGGGTATAGGATAGCAGCCCTAATCCGAAAATGATTTACCTGGAAGCAAGCTCCATATCCATTTAACTCAATAGACTTACCTTCTGAAGCATAGGACTGGCATGAAACGCAGGCATAACTATCCCTTCTCAGCCTGTTTTTGGGGTATAGTACAAAATTGTAACACAGGCCCCTTCCCCATGTAATACAATCCCATCCCATACATAAAATTTAATGAGTCATGAAAGAAGAGTCTCTGTTTTAATTTTAGTTATACTTTCTACATTTCTGAAGTTACACCGTGGCCCACATAACTCTAGGGCTTTCCAACACTGCCCCCAATCACCTTCCCTTTTTGCTGTTTTTTGTTTTATGTACCATCTAGACTGAAAAAGAATCCTACAAAGCTTGCTGACTATTTTGTAATCTTTTGCTTAGTCCTAATAAAGGTATTATTCTGCTGATGTTTTGGGTTGTTTTTTTAAATGTCCCAGTGGACCAACACAGTTGAAAACATTTTATAAATTCACTGTAAAGCTTTGCCTTTCTGACCTTTTTTATTGCAAAATCATGAATTATCTCCCCAAAGTCAATTTGTCTGGCAAGTTCATATTTGGTAGATAATATAGCTAGTTAGCATAACCATAGTAGAACATCTGTGGTTTTTGTTGAACTAGCTTGCTGAAACATTTTTCAGGTTCAGCCACAGTCACTGACAGTGTGGAAAAAACCCACAGGGCTATTCCCTTCACTGAAAATTAGTTGCAGTTGTGTGCTTTTTAAAAATCTCATGGTGCAATCCTATTGATTGTGTGCTTGCTGCTCAGAAGACCCTGAACTTGGGGCTTCCGAGATTCCTATGCCCTACTGGGCTGAAGTTGGCAGGGTGGGAAGTGGTGGAGGTGATCATAGAATCATAGAATAGTAGGGCTGGAAGGGGCCTACAAGGCCATCTTGCCTTTGATCTCCTCTATTTTCACTACACAGGCTTTTCAGCTTGTCTAGCGAGGGTGCTTCAGAGGGGGAGGGATAGAGCCTGGAGGTGGCTCAGGATAACTCATATCCTCATTCCCCTGGTCTCCTCCCGTCTCCACCCACCAGAAAGCCTCCTGTCCTCCTCCGAGGTCACTTTTCTGACCTCAGAGGGCAGCTGGTGCAGTCCTTTCCGCACTGGCTGTGAGAGGGCAAGGGAGAAGGACTGGTTCTTTGGCTCCCCCTTTTGAGGTTGGAGCGCTGTCTCTAACCTCCAAAAGGATTTTATGAGCCCTCTTATGGTCCCTGGGATGCTCACTCAGGGACCATAGGATGTCTGTCATAATAAGGTAAGTGGGAATAGTTCATACTCTTTTTCAAAAGTAGACTTGAAGATTTTTTTCCCCCCAGACATAACATTTAACATGGGAAATTCTCAGAAAGATCTATAACATACTTGTGAACTAGAAAACTAGGTATTTACACACATATATTTTTGGCCTGTAAATCCTATCAGCAGCAATAGGATTGTTGTTGCCCCACTGTCGCCAATTATTATGGTGTTTTGTTCCTCTTACCAGCTTAAGCACGAGGAACTCTAGGACTGGTAGTTATTGAGAGACGGTGCCCCATAGGGAAGCACAACTCTGTCTCCCAAACTACAAGGCCTAGTTTAACTGCACAGGCACACTCTCTGTTCTTGAGAAGGGCCTGAGCCAGCAACTCATTGTTCAAAATGTTGCTTGTTCTGCTCTAATGCTGCTTCTGATTGGCTCCTGGAAACCTTACAAGATCTGGACAATAGGAACATACATACAGGGAAATACATCTCCAAAACTATCCTCAAGCATGATCTACAATTTAGCTTATGCTGGAGGATTTCATTCAATCTGCATTTTTAAGCAAATTGACCTGATTCATGCTTGGCCAACTAAACATGGATTAGAATACATTTTTCCTTCAATTGTCACCCTTTGAGATACAGTTCTGTGTTCAAACAACATCTGTACATGTGTATAGAAATGTGTCTTTTAGGTTAAAATGCATACAAAAACCATATTTTCTGAAAAGTTAAGTCATATGAATTGTTTACGCAGGTTTTAGAAAAAATAATTGCAGATTGATGTGGAAATGGGATGAAATGGATTTATGAATGAATACATGTGAAACTGACCTAGACTTGAGATACAGAAGAACTGGTCTGTATATCCCTAATTTAGTCTCAGCTTTTTCCCTCATAGTAATGGGGCCGCAGCTTGGGCTGGGTGCCACTGGATTTCCAGGTCAGAGTAAAATATATCCTCCCTGTCCTCGCCTCCCCAAGACTGGGCCCTATGTGGAAGAGAAGTCACACATACCTATCCAAGTTTCAGCATAGCTCCATTGAAAACAAGACACAGGTATATGTACCCATAGTTTTTGGTGGCCAAACCTGAAATTTCAAGCAAACCTGGGATCCAAGTTCTGCACAATTTACCAGAAATGCTATAAGGTTTCATGAATAGGTCAGCGAATTATGCACAAGGAAAGTCCCTAAGCAGGTGAATGGATAAAATTTGTCTTCCATCTCTGCATCCATCCTTTGTTTCTTCATCTTTGAATACAGTGATTGTGGGTTCTGAGTTCTTTGGTTTGTGTATGTGAGAGAATATACAATTTTGATGATTTTATTTGTTGCTAAGCAACAAGTTTCTTGCTTCTTGAAAAAGCTAGAGTTGTTTCCTTGCATGATCTGTCCTGCTTAGATGTGGGACAATGGCTAACCACTTAGAACTTTTACTTATTTTGATTCGGGTTGCAGATTGAAAGCCAGGTATGATTTGTGCTGACCCAAAACATTATCGGTTGCAGCTTTGTCACTTATGAAAATATATATATAAGTGTGTGTGTGTGTGTGTGTGTGTGTGTAGTGAGAAACTTGGTTGATGATTTGGCTCACTGTCAGAATAGAAAGTTAAGGATCTTCAGCTTTAGTATTTAAGCATGCTTTGCTATGCTCTCCACTTTCAAATATAAAGCTCAAGTTATAAAAAAGCAATTACCAGCTATCTTTTGTTGAAACTGAAGATAAGCACAAAATCTGCTTACATTCTATTTTACTGCTGTACAATTGTGTTTTGTTTAATCTCGGAAATCATCTGTGCTTCCTAACCTATTGCAGTAAAATGGAAAAATAGATGATTTCCAAGATTAAACCAATTCATAGTTGTGTATTGCATTATAAAAGCAAAACATGCCTCGCAAAGACAGATCATAAGCAAACTGCCCTGTTATGGGTTTAATTCCTCAAAAGAAATATCTAGAGTAAAATTGGACATGCACACCACTGGTCAGTTCAAATCTGCTTGAAAGCCAATACTCTGTGATGAAGGACTAAACATTCTGCCCAATGGCAATGGAGGGAGCTATAAGACAGAAAATTCTGTAATTTAATCTAAGTTCACACAATGTCTTAAAAAAGGTATTTGCATACAGCCCTTATTGGGTGGTTCCTAATAAGAAATTACAATAAAATACCATTACATAATTAGCAGGGCAATTCTAACTCTGGATTCAGAGTGGTCTGATGTTGGAGCCTCCAATGTCTCTTAAGCCCTGCAGGTGCAAGCCTGGCAGGGTGGAAGAGAGGGTTGGGGGAGGGGGGTGTCTTAAAAAATTTTTTTTTTCTCCCATTATAAGCAATGAGAGGGAAATTATTTATGCCACCTCCAAGGCTGACACATCCCTCCCCCAATGTTGGGGGCAGTGCTGAGGACTGGGAGGTCTTTGGATCTTAAAAATTCAAAACCTCTTCTGGCATGTTCAGGGACCGCCCACTGATCTGCCCCCTTCCCCCCCGCCGATCTCGGACAGGTATGGGCAGCAGACATTTCCGCAGGGGCTGACGGGGGGGTAGTTGATGTCAGATATCCCCCTCTGAGGATAGACCTCTCCGAGGATAGACCTCTCTCTCTCTCTTTGTCCCAGGGATGCCACCCCAGGGGCCCTAGCACCATTAAATTCTCTTTTAAAAATCCACAATTACACACACACACACACACACCACAACTTCAAAATCCATTTAGTCAGCAAAATGGATGACTCAACTGCAGTGTTTAAAATGTGGTTTCCTTTCCTATCAGTTCTAAGAAATGCATTTAATGTAAAATGCCTGAGTGAACAAAAATGTCTCAGGGATAGTGTTTTCTGAACTTTCACATACACAGCATGTAAGCACTGTAGCTAGCTGGGCCAGCTCCAGACATTTTGCTGCCTGAAGTGAAGGACAGGATGATGCCACCTCCCATTCCATGTACAAAAGCGAACTGAATTGACAGTTGAATCTTTCTTCAGCACTGGCAATGGGACCGCATCCTCCACCACACCTGAAGGCAGCAAGATAGCTTAGGACATGCAAGCAGGCCATGTGGCTCATAGCTCTCTTCTCCAAAACCTTGCCACAAACCCCAGCATGTGCCGCCTGAGGCGACTGCTTCACTGTGCCTAATGGTAGGGCTGGCCCTGGTAGCTAGCATCTAGTGTTTGGCATCTTTTAGAATGCAAGTCTCTCTCCTTCATGTGGCAGGGGGAAATATAGAAACACATCTGGCTCACATCTGATTATGTGGCTCAGAAACTAGAGAGAAGAAAATAAGAGCATCTAGTAACCATGAGGTGGACTTCAATCTGCTGCACAATACTTTGTTTTCCTCCCAAAGAATTAGATCCAACTCTTGCGCAAGCAGAAGTCCACTGATGCAATGGGACTCCTCTGTCTTGTCCTCCCCCTGCAGCCCCTCATGCACATTCCAAATCTGCTCTGGAGTGTCCCCCAATCCTACAGAATAAATATGGGGGTGTGGGGGGCTGCAGGGGGAGGGGAAAATCCTTTCCACCAGAGGTTCCTTGCTACTGGTGGAATGACACCATTGGATGCAACTCAAAGGCCTCTCCCATCCCAAACCTTGTTAAAAAGAAAAGAATGTATTCATAGTCAGGAAATTAGTGGAAGGAAACTGAGTTTAGCTTGAATAATTTAAATGATAGCATACGGGTTTGCCAATTATTTCAGGTCTCATGACTGTAAAGCTTATGCAATCACATGGAAGAGTGTCACAGTTCTGACCATAGTGGCTGGATGCTATCTATGGGTTTGAGGGCAGATAACCATCTTAGCAGACTGCCCTACATGTGAAGTTTCAAGTAGTGGTATTAGGGATGTATGACAAATCTGTTTCAGTTCATTTGTTATCAGGATTAACCAGTCTGCACCTTCCAGACTGACTACAGACTCAGACACAATCTGTGGTCAAAGTTCATACATTTCCGAGCTTGCAGTGTGCTTCATGGACCACCCAAAATAGGTTCTACATCTGAAAAATGCACATGAAAAAATGCGTACATTTGAAAAATGTGCACAAATACACTTTAATCAATGGGAGAACCAAGCGTACACTTCAAAGATGCACACTACGGATGCATGCATTTGGAGAAATGTGAACAAAAATATGCATGGATTTTCATGCAAAAAGAAAAAACAAAGCTCACAATCTGATAAGGACTTGAGTCAGAATGAGCTTTGAGATGGAATTCAGAGAACTTCAGCAAGCTCAGGTTTTGCTGATTCTCACATCCCTAGGTCTATATAGTTATAATAAGGCTGTAACGGACGAATGTATGCTGGGGACATAAGAAACTTACTTATGCTAAGTCAGACTATTGGTCCATCTAGGTCAGTATTGTCCGTGCTGTCTGGCAGCAACCCAGGGCTTCAGACGGGGCTCTTTCCCAACCCTACCTGGAGATTCTGCAGATTGAACCTGGGACCTTCTCCATGCAAAGCAAGCATTCTACCACTAAGCCTGTTTAAAAACCCCCTGTATCTGTAGTGTTAGCATCTTCAGAGGCTGGAGCTGGCTCTTCTCACTCTCAAGAAACATTGTTCCCCACAGTAAGATGTATGGATTCATCTAGACAACTATGATATATTCTGCTGACCTTTACCAGGCTTAGGGTGCAATCCTATGGGGCTAGTCAGCCACCTCTGAACTTGGAGGTGGCCAACTATCCAGTGCAGGGTGGTCGGTGTGTGGAGGGGATCTTCTCCTCTGTGCTCCGGCCACCCTGCATTTGTGGCTAGACGGCCAATTTCGGCTGTCTAGCCGGGGCAACTTGGAACAGGGTGGGGGAGGCTGGATGGTGCATAGGAAGTGTTGTATCAGTGCTTCCGTGGTCCCCTCTCCTCCCTGCCCCCAGGAACGCTCCTATTTTCGGCCACTCCATGTTGCTCTTACGAGCATGGAGCCGGGGACAAACTGTGCCTCCTACGAGGTGGTGGGGGAGGGGGAGGGGAGTCGGATTTCTGGGAACTGAGCTTGGAGTGATGGCTCTGAGCTTGGTTCCCATAAAATGAAAACTCTATGGCCATCTAGATGCTGTCTAGCAGCCCTAGGATTGTGCCCTTATTTTCTTTTGCATGTGTTAATTGCATCTTGGTCCTGAACTCATCTTGCAGTACATGCATAGAGCAGAGACAACGCCGAATTGTCAAAGATGGCATATTACCTCTGAAATCTGTGCATTAAATTTATGTATCTACTTTCCTAAACATGAGCTGTGAGAACTTATTTATTATGGCAGTTTAGGAACTAAACCAAATCCTTTTCAATGGCTTTTCTTTTAAAAGAACCTATTCAAAATAATGTTATCCTTCAATTTCCTACCTTGCATACTTCTTCTCAAGTATATGGTTGCACTTCAGGACTGCCCTAATGTGTTTGAGTGGGATAATGGTCCTTAGTGGAATCACTGGAATGTATTGCACACTGCATTTTTTTTTGGCCCAAACTATTCAATACATGCAAACACGTGTGACGGAACCCTTATAAACCTTTTTAAAAAAGCCACGCGGGGTGGGATTGAGAGTGGATAAGTATAAGTGGGGAAGGCAATACTTAACCCTTTCCTCACCCACGACTTGCCTGCTCCAAATTGTTTTTCCTCAACCTGCTTTTCAAATGTTTGAAAAGTTGCTTGGGGGATTATTATTTGGAGCTGGAAAATGGCTGGGACAAAAGGATTAAGTTCTTCCCCGTGTTGCTTATTTGGTCCAAGCCACTTCCCAAAGTACCTTTTCAAGCTGAAAAGGGGCAGCTGGCCTGTTTGTAACAAGTAGTTTGGCTGTTACTCTCTTCTTCCCCGACTCCACAAAGTGGTAGACTTGAAGGCAACCCTACTGAACAAGTAGCCCATTTCTGGCTTGATCTCCAACTTGAGAGTTTTCTCCATTTCACCTTCTGTTTTTAGGCTTAAACTGGTCCACTTGAATGAGGAAATAACCAAAGCACACTTAAAATGAAAATACAGAAATGAACAATGAGTAGCTACTTTTATCAAAACTTCTGGGATGTCTGATATATTGCTGGTATTTCATTTACTGATTGACTTATGTAAAGAGGGTTGTTCATCTTATTAAATAAGCATAAATGGAGATGGCTATACAAAATAAAACATGGCATGTCTTTCTACTGAGGGCCTTCTTTAAGTAGGACAGAAACCAATAACATTCTTGGTAGCCCCTGATAGGAACCTGGCCCCTAATGGTGCCTACTATAAAGGATTTACAACTTCTGGCTTTTTGATAGCTGAACAGAGCTTATTTGTCTGTTTCATGTTAGATCCTGTAATCATCTCTGTAGGCAGTCAGCTGTTGCTTCAAGATGCACAAGACTCATTAATGGATCTCATGATGTTTTTTTTAGAACAGAAGCAAAAACACCCAGACTTCATCCTAAGGGAGAAAAACATGCCTCTGTTTTCTTTATGTGGTGAATCTATTAATGTGCAGGACTTGTTTCAAAGTTGTTTTATTTTTTTAGTGAGTTCCTGGTTAAGGTGAGATTTGAACCAGAGATTTCCCTGCTCAGAGTTCACACTGCATTACTTCTCCTTTTAGTACTACAGAAATAGTAAAAGAAGAGAATATTTCTACATAGGTGAAGAGTGACCTTTCCCTCACCTGCCTCTTTCCCCCCTCCAGCTTGAAATTGAGGGGAAAAGTCTTCAAGGAGCATGCCAGGGCTCAAGCTTGAGTGGGAGTTGCACTCCTAATTTTAGAGCTAAAGAATTGGTGAGAAAACTCCTTCCTTCCATTTTCTTTTTCTGCCACAAGTTATTCCAGTTGTTTTACTTTATTGATTCCTTGTAATATAGACAGTTGAGACATGGTCAGCCATGTTGACGCCTGGAATTTGCCTCTGGAAGACTTCCACTACATCACATAAACAAATCTGCAATGGCCATTCGTGTGGCGGTCTTGCCTTAAAGCAGAATATAGGCTCAACCAGGAGTTCTTATTTTCATTCTGAATCTCTCTGAGCTGAGAAAACAACTATCCATCCTCCTGAAGAGTAAACCACTAAATGCTAAAATAGTTCTACTTTGTCTACTGTCTACTGTGCTTAGCCATAGCAGACAGACTCATTTTTGGTTTCCTGCAATGGTTTCTGCTCGAACTGGTTTTGCGGGCTTTTTTGAAGTGCTTCAAGGTGGACTCTGGAAAAGCCAAAATGAGTTCTAGGCCTCAGCTGTAATGCAGCAGTTTAATGTCACTATGAGATTCTATTTAATTTGAATACTAGGTGGTTAGACACAGGGACATGCAGTGGGGGGTGGGGTGGGATAGGGGAGAATATGGAAAGAACACAGGGACACCGTATGTTAATCTTGGATTATTATTTGCTGTTTGAAAGATGTAATATGATGGGGAGAACCACACAGAGTTTAAATTTAAAACAGTCAGTGCTCTTGCTTTCCTACTCGCTGGTGCATAATCCTCTTCTCAATGATGCCAAACTCCCCTCTTCATCAGAGTTGGAACACTAGAACTGTACCCTGTGCTGTCTAGAACCCTGCAGGCCTAGCCACCGCAGGCCCAAGTTATCTATATTGGAAGTCACTTTGTAATAAACAGATGCTGGTCTTTAGGTCCGCATTAGCAACAAAAAGTTTTAATGACAGCAATAGAGGCATGCTGAGCATTACAGCATGAGGGAGTGTACAGAAAAAGCTGTTGTCTCCATGTTCTTCCATGAGGTTGTTTATCTTCATGGTAGGCTACTGTGGATTTCATTCTATAAAGCAGCAAGACTCTCCTGCATGTGGTTCCCAAGCCCATAAAGGGAGTACAGTGCAGAAACCTCAATACACTCAAAATATATACACAAACTTTCACAAATATTTTATGTGCTCATGATTAATTCTGGGAAGGGCAAGTTTGTTTACCAGCACATATGAAAAAAATAATAATTCTGAACTGGCAATCTGATTATTTTGTTGTTATGCTCAACGTTTGTGTCCAGCATAGATGTACAAATAATAATGGTTCAAGTTCTGTTCTGGTTTGGGGTGGAAAATTAGGGCTATTGCCCAATTAAAAAAAGGCTTACAGTGCAGTGTTATACATATTTACTTGGAAGTAATGGTGCTTATTCCTAATTGTTCATAGGCTTATACTCACCTGAATTAATTTAGGGCACCTGAATTGATTCAGGGCACCGTTTAACATTAATTAAACTGATCTGTTAATCTACTTCAGGGATGAGCAACTTGTGGTCCTCCAGATGTTGTTGGACTGCAACTCCCATCAGGTCTAACCAGCATAGCCAATAGTGAGGGTTGATGGGAGTTGTAGGCCAAAACATCTGGAAGGCCAAAGGTTGCCCACCCCAATCTACTAAATGTGACAGCCAGAGAGGTGGGGGAGGGGTTTGGCTGAGATTTCAGTAGGGTTCAGTTTGAACGTCTAGTTTTGAAGATGGGCTGTCTGCTATAAAAGTTTCCTCAGACATAAAAACGAAACCAAAATGCTTGCCCATTGTTATCATGCATGTTCTGCAGATGGAATTTTAGCAGAAGTGTCATGGTAACGTGTAGTGTTAACATTCCATCCTACATTAGGTCTTGCCGATGCGCTTCTGCCAGAGTAGTGAAAGGCTGAAAAGCTGCATTGTCTACTTGGGAGAGATCCAGGACCTTTAACTGTGACAATTCAGCTTCCTTTGAATCTACAATTTATTTGCCTTGTGCGGTCTCTAAATCTTAAGTGAAATATGATCCATGAAATCTACGAAGGTGAGCTCCTCCCCCTGCCCCCGCCCTTGCAGCTTCTATTATTTATAAAATTCCCAAAGTCTTCTAAGCATCTGACAGACTGAGAAATAAATAGACAGGCTGGGCGTACAGGATTGTTAGTATTCATATAGTATCCTTAAGAGCTTTGCAGAGCCGAGCCATGAAAGAGCTCAGTTCTTCAAGGAGATTACAGTTTTAGCAATGGGGAACAAAAGCAAGAGAGGATTAAGTTATTTATTGTTTGCCTCCCAGCCCCATATAGATTTTGAGGTAGGCCTTGGCATATCACTTCACATGTTATTTTTACCTATATCAAGATTAATCATATTGGGGAAAAACATGTATGCATGAGTACTATGGCACACAAGCAGAGTTGGACCAAGACATTTTGCTCCCTGAGGAGAAGCTGGACATACCACCCCCCACGCCGTACACAAGGCCAACCAAGTTAGTTTGGCAAATGAGGCAGAAAATCCCACAATTTCCTCTTCCCCCTCCCTGGCAGTATAAATGCAACAATAGTACATGAAATAATTAACCATTTGCTGCCCCTTCATGACATCCAAAATAAGCTGCCTGAGACAGCTGTCTCAGGAATGTTTTGTTTAAATCGCACCATGCTCTTCATACTGCCAAAATAGTTTATAAATCATAGTCAAGGTCCAGCTCCTTGCAATTTATCCTGGGATTCTGGAGATTTAGGCTGTAGCAGAGGGCAAATTTATTAATACATGCTCAGGGTCATAGGGCCTCAAGGGACTTAATGATCATCTCAGCCCTGGTGTAGTCCTGATAGTGACTCATCTAATCATTCTGCCCACATCCACGCTACGCGTGGTGAAGCCACGCTCCAGGAATAGGGTCGTCCAACATACAATGGGTCGTATCCAATGTTAGTCTAACTTAAGTCCAGTTCATTTCAATGGGTTTATATTGAGGACTAACGTTGGATACAACTCAATGAGGATGAAAATAACATTATACTGTAGAGATGAAATTCCGCAACAACCCAGAGGGCTCAGGCAATACAGCCATGTTGCATACTATGGGGAGAGGGGGGAAGTCCTTCCATGGTTGCATATCAATCTGACTTGGAGGAACCTTTGGGTCAGGGGAGGGGAGGGGCTGGAGCTATTAGCAGAGCACATGCGTTGTGTGCAGAAGGTTCCAGACTTACCTCCCTTCTAATTGGAGATGCTGGGATCTAAGGCTGTAGGCCTCGTAAAGACCTTGCAAATGAGAGGAGAAAACACCAGCCTGGATGGACTACAATTCTATACACACACCTACCTGGGAGTAAGTCCCATTGAAAGCAATGGGGCTTACTTGTGAGTAGACACATCTAGGATTGCACTGTAAAGCACTGAGAGCATAAAACAACTTTGTGTGTTTGTTCCTCTTGTAAAATATGGCAGTTATTCAGACACAGAACTTGAAACAAAGCCCATCCACTGAGAATTCTTAAGAGAAAAGAATCTTCTTGCTCCATAGTGAGGCTGTCTTAGTAAGACACCTAGAAATGACAGCAGAGGGTTCCTAGTGGAATTTTAACTACTTCACATGTGAGCAAAGAGATACCATAATTTTGGAGACAAATGCCTGTCGGATCATCTCTGTTAGTCAGTGGTTCTCTCATGCCTAGAAATGAACTTTATTTCACTTTGCTCTCATGTTATTGCTAGTAACCTATTATCTTTTACCTTTTTTTCTCTAGGAAAAAGAGAAAATTGGTATGGAGCTCATGCTTGGGAAGCATACAGAACTGTTCAGTATAATAAAGCAGCAAAGAAAGAGTCAAGCTTCACAAAGGTAAGAAAAAGAGGAAGCAGCTTCCATTGAATCCCAGGAAGTACTAGTTCCCCTCTACTCAGCACTGGTTAGGCCTCATCTAGAGTACTGTGTCCAGTTCTGGGCACTGCACTTTAAGAAGGATGCAGACAAGCTGGAGAGGGTTCAGAGGAGGGCAACAAAGATGATCAGGGGACTGGAAACAAAGCCCTATGAGGAGAGACTAAAAGAACTGGGCATGTTAAGCCCTGAGAAGAGAAGACTGGGGGAAAATATGATAGTGCTCTTCAAGTACTTGAAAGGTTGTCACAGAGAGGAAGGCCAGGATCTCTTCTCGATCATCCCAGAGTGCAGGACACGGGATAATGGGCTCAAGTTACAGGAAGCCAGATTCTGGCTGAACATCAGGAAAAACTTCCTGACTGTTAGAGCGATACGACAATGGAACCAATTGCCTAGGGAGGTGGTGGGCTCTCCCACACTGGAGGCATTCAAGATGAGGCTGGACAGCCACCTGTCAGGGATGCTCTGACTTGGATTCCTGCATTGAGCAGGGGGTTGGACTCGATGGCCTTGTAGGCCCCTTCCAACACTACTATTCTATGATTCTATGAGTCTCCATATTAGTCAGCGGAATGCACTGAGGTTTTAAAAAATGATAATTTATCTGTATGCAGCATGTTGCTATTTGTTTTGTGTTTAGTCACATTTCACTTAACAGAAAAGTCCAAGTAAAGTGGCAGCTAAGAAATTACAGTTTTGTTGGCAGCATATTTATTAATTCACATACTCTCCACATTCTTGGGAAAAATAAAGCACCAGGCATGCTTGAAGGAAAAAAATGCATTCCTGAAAATCATCCCTGGTCCGATGTTACAAGTCAAGGGGCGTGGCAGGTTTCCAGAGTGTGGCTTATCTTTCAGATAAACAAAGCCTATGGGCTCATCATGTTGCACGAAAGCAGCTGTGGCTCAGCTTGCAAATGCCAAAAATGGCATTTTGTCATAAGGATGCTTCTCTTTTCTTGTGGCCTGTTCTGATGTCACATTTAGAAACCAGCTCCATGGTAAATGTAAAGCAAATAATGTATAGTATCAAATTTAAGAATCCTGGTGTCATTGTCCTGTCATACATTGTGCCATTACACCAGTGCAACAAAACTTGCAGGATATTCACCAGCTGAGAGTGCATCCCTGGTCCCCTTACAGAGCCCATTAGAACCAAGGGCAGTATTCAATTCTGCCTGTGTGCCAGTGGGACCCACCACTGGTGCAACTGGAAGCTCCTGCTTCCTAAAGCAACTGCAAACAAGCCAACATACATGTTTCCAGAATGGGAGAGGTCGGCGGAGCTTGCAGAAGGGAGCTTCACTAACCTGATCTGGAAACAAGCATTTCAGCTCTTTTCTGGGGTTGCTCTAGAAAGTGCTCGCTTTCTGTTGCCCTGGCAGTAGGTCCTGCTGGTGCATCATACTCAGCGAATCCAGAAGCACAGTGGTGGCATTGGGTGCTCTCCCAAGTGTCCTGTAAAGCAGGAGTGGAAGAAGGAGCCAGCCAGGTGAACTGCCATCCTTGCTTTCTCCTGCTGCTGCTTCTCCAGTATTGTATCCTTCCTCCTTTCAACAGAGGCCATTAGTATCAAGCTTCCTATGAGCAAGAGAGGAAGAATAACAAGGAAGCTGTTGTCATCTGCACCTCTTTAAATAGCCTCTTTAAAAAAAACCTGTGTTAATGATATTTTATTATTCTTACTGGTCATATGTAAGCTGCTTTAGGAGTCTTATTGGCTGAAGAGTGGAGGGAAATGCTTTAAATGAATAAATATCTCACTGATGAAACAATTCGGTATAGTGCAGCCGCAGCTATACTGGTGTGCAGCTCCACTGTGCAATGAGGATGTGCCAGTAATCTTTCAAAGGCAAAAGAGAGATCTGCATTCACAGCTGACATATTGTGGAATGGGAACACATGTCAGAAGCTCAATGCAGTTCTACATCAGCTCTCTTCATTGCTCCATCCATCTCCTTTTCTTTCTTAAAGGATTATTGGAGAGAGAATAATTATGTCATCTGTTCTAACTTTTAATGGCCAAGACAGGTTCCTTGGGTAGTGAAGCAGTGCAACTGAGTAGGTGGAGAATGATCTTACCACTTATCAGTTCCCCAGGAAAGAATTTCAAATTCCATAGCCAAGTGGCAAACTGCACAAAAACAACTCTTACTCGTTCTCTTAGCTTGCACTGCTGAGAGTGCTGGATCAGTTATGTGCTAGCACCTTATTAGTGGTGGAAGTTAGTGTCGGAAGGGCCTAGCTTCTTCACCACAGGACAGGATGACAGAGACATAGATTCAGTGACTTAGCTTTATTCAAAAGCAAAACAGGTGACACAGATCACACTTCAGAAATTACAGCACTTAATCTTAGAAGCTATAAATCAGTTAACTCAAGAGCTAATGGCCCATGGCTTAGCTTAAGGAGCAGTCCAGAAGGAAGCACATAATCATAGTCAGAGACTTAACAACATTAGGGGTTCAAAGCACTTAGGCATCCAGGTTCATGATACAAGATTCAGAAACAGGGTATGGTTTATAACTCAAGAGGCGTCATGGCTAGAACCCCAGGCAAAAATAGAGACGTCCCCAAAGGCAGGATCTCCATGCTCAGGAGCCCCGAGCTGACTTGGATTAGGGATGAGAATAGTCAGAGCCAGCCAGGGTCCCTGCTCTGAAGTAGTTCCTTTTTCAAGAGTGCTACATGACAGGGGTCCATGCCAAACAAAGAGCAGAGATTCAAGAATGAACTAACCAAAAAGCTGTAGGCGGTAGAAACAGTCCTGTATGCAGGATTTCCACGCACAGAAGCTCCAAGCTGACTTGGGTTCGAGGATGCAGGAATAAGTCACAACGAGGCAGAATCCCAGCTTACTGGAGATGTTATGTGTTTCAGTATCTTGCATTGCGGGGGTCCAAGTGAAATTAAGTCCAGGGATTCAGGAATGAACTAGACAAGAAGGAGTCCCAAACAGTAGAGAAATTTTCCCCTTTGAGCTTTTACTGAAAAAGGCTCCTGGCAGATCTTGTTTCAGGAGACAGGCCTAAAATCAGACAAGGCCAGAAATACATGCACAGGGGCAGATATCAGGTCCAACAACAAAGTCTGCATTGGAAATCTCTAATGTACAGGTCAAGGCAAAACAACAGTCATAAAGGTCACTAATAGTCCAGACCAGAAGGCTTTCTGGGCAATCAAAGATGAAGGTATTCTGTTCGTGACAAACAATAATCCATGGTCGGGGAGAAGACCAGCATTATATTCCACAGCAGGTTAAGAATACAAGGTTTAACACATAAAAGTCCACTGTGGATGACAAGTCCAGGGGAGAGAGCATTTTGGTAGTCCAATTGATGGAAAGCCCAGGCTGAAAGTGTAACAAGCAGTAAAGATAGAACAGTTGTTCTCTGGCAGAGAACCAGACAAAGTCCCAAATTCATTGTGTAGCATTAATTGCCAGTTTGGAGTTTTCTAGTTACAAGATTCTCTGGAAGCTCGAACAGGCCAGGCAGAAAATATTTTGCAAAAGAAGACCACTGCAGATGAGGAAGAAGAGTTCTAGGCAATAAAAGACATTGACACCAGCAAAAGCTTTTCTGCTGGTGTATCATCTTATAAACAGGGGAGTGGTTCCTATGCCCATTATTAATTACTAGAGATATCAGAGAATTCCGCCATGGATCTCGGTAAGGCCGAATACCAGTGCATTCGGCCCCCCGACATCCATGGCGGAACGAAGCCCCCCCGCCCCATGAAAGGCGTGCAAAATGGGACACCTACCTGCTGCCGATCACGCTGCTTTGTGAATGATGGCCGCAGCCACCATTTGCTTCTTCACTATAGCCATGGTAGGCTACGTAAATACTTACTTAGCCTATCACGGCTAATGCAGGGACTCCATTTGCGTCCCTGCGGAAGCTGTGATAGGCTGCGTAAGTATTTTCTAGGGATGTCAGAGAATTCCGCCACGGATCTCAGTGAGGCCGAATGCCACTGCATTCGGCCCCCCGAACTCCGTGGCGGAACGGCCTGCCACCCCCCCGCCCCCCTGCGGATCCCCTCCCGGGATGAGACTTACCTGGGGCGGATCTTCCGGGTGGCAGCAGCTCCGGCGGCGGCTCCGGCAGCGGTGGCTCCGGCAGCCGGTCTTCCGACCAGCTGCCGCTGCCGCCATTTCCAGGCTTGTGTATAAAAAAAAAAAAGACGTGATAGGCTACGTAAAGATTTACGTAGCCTATCATGGGTAGGTTTAAAAAAAAAGAAAAAAAAGACATGATAGGCTACGTAAATCTTTACGTAGCCTATCATGGTTGGGTGGGTTTAAAAACAACAGCAACCGTGTATGCAAATGGCGGTGGCTACGGCCGCCGCCATTTGCATTCCTTCTTTTTACTGTCTTAATCTACGTAAATATTTACGTAGGCTATGACGGCGAAAAGAAAGGGGAACGCAAATAGTGTAGCGGACGATATTTGCGTCCCCTTTTGATTCGCCGTTTTAGCCTACTTAAAGATTTACGTAGATTAAGACGGTAAAAAGAAGGAACGGTTGGTTGTTGTTGTTGTTGTTTTTACCCAGAAGCCCTCCGCGGCCGGAAATCCGGCTGCGGACGGCTCTGGCCTGGCCTGGCTGGGCCGGGCCTGGCCGGCTGCTCCGCGGAGCTGCCGCGGAGCACAGCCGGCCGTTCGAGGATTCCGGGGGGAGGAACGGAGCTCCTCCCCCCCGGCCAGGATTCCGGGGGGAGGGACAGAACGCCTCTCCCCCATCATCAACATAATCCGTGGAAAGGTAAGTCACTTTCGTACATCCCTAGTATTTACGTAGCCTATCATGGCAAAAAAAAGGGAACGCAAATGGCGGTGGCTATGGCGGCTGCCATTTGCGTTCCCTTTTTTGGGGGGCTGTGATAGCCTACGTAAATATTTACGTAGCCTATCACGGCCAAAAAAAAAAAAGGGAACGCAAGTGGCGACCACTGTAGCCGCCGCCATTTGCATTCGCTGTTTTGTTTTTTTGCCGTGATAGGCTATGTAAATATTTACGTAGCCTATCACAGCAAAATACAGGGATGCAAATGGCAGCGGCTACGGCCACCGCCATTTGCGTCCCTGCAGGCTGCCCAGCGGCCAGATGTCCAGCTGCAGGCGGCTCCGGCCAGTGGCTCCGCAGAATCGCCGCGGAGCGGAGCCGGCCAGAGAGAATTTCGGGGGGAGGGATGGAGCGCCTCCCCCCCACTGCGAATGTTTGAAAAGGTAAGTGACTTTCATACATCCCTATTAATTACTTAATTCTGACAAATGAATCTGACCTGTAAGCAATCAACACATCAAATCAGGGCATTTCAACTCTGCTCTCTTGGGCGGATGCTGAGAGCTGAAACATCCTCCTAAATAGCCCTCCTCTCCTCCAGCTTGTTTCCCATGGAAGATTTCTCCAGTAATAACTCAGAAATCAGTTCAAGGCATAAATGTAGCTGTTTGATAAGGCGTACTTACTCTTTTGGATTTTACTCCCCCTTTTACCTGTTATTAGCTGCGTGAGAACAGTGATACTCTCTCATGGCAGCCACCTTCCTGCAGCTGTACTGGACTCTACATTATGCTTACTAAAAGATGAAGCAGACTTTGGTCCAGAGGCAGCAAGGCCCACTGAGCCAGGGCAAAATCTTGGCATCTGGTGAAGTAGTACACTGTGTAAGAAGTGGCTGCTGCCACAGAGTGGCGACACAGCCTATTCCCTTATGTTAGAGATCTTATCTTTCAGGGATGCACAACCTTTTCAGCCATGAGAGCTGGGGTTTGCTAAGGGGCCACACACACACACACACGAGCAAAATAGTTCTTGCCAATTTGAACATTTCCCCACCAAGCATACAAAGCACAGCTCAATTGTTTGCATGTCTACTC
Source organism: Heloderma suspectum (assembly GCF_057233095.1). NCBI lineage: Eukaryota > Metazoa > Chordata > Lepidosauria > Squamata > Helodermatidae > Heloderma > Heloderma suspectum. Next base: position 236,668,282 of record NC_139460.1, read on the forward strand.
AGAAGTAAGCACCAGTGGCACCTCTTTCAGTCATGCAAAGCACAGTCATCCAGATTGGGTTCACTAAGGGCGGGGAGGCTTTCTTCAGTCAAAGCAAGAAAAACCCCATTCTCATGTCCGCGGCGACTCCGCGGAGCAGCCGGCCAGGGCCGTCCACAGCCGGATTTCCGGCCGCGGACTGGCTGGTGTGGACGCAAATGGTGGCCGCCGTAGTGGCCGCCATTTGCGTCCAGCCAGGCAGCCGTGATAGGCTACGTAAGTCTTTACGTAGCCTATCACAGCTGGGCAAAAAAACCCAATGGTGTACGCAAATGGCAGCAGCTACGGTGGCCGCCATTTGCGTTCCTTATTTTTCGCCATTTTAGTCTACGTAAATATTTACGTAGACTATTACGGTGAAAAAAAGGGTAATGCAAATAGCGTGGTGGGTGCTATTTGCGTTCCTTTTTTATTTGCCGTTTTAGCCTACATAAATATTTACGTAGGCTAGAACGGCGAAAAATAAAGGAATGCAAATAGCGCCCACTACGCTATTTGCGTTCCCCCTTTTTTCGGTGTTTTATCTTACATAAATATTTACGTAAGATAAATCGGCGAAAAATAGGGAACGCAAATGGCGGCCATTGGGGGGGGGTTAGCTGGAATATAGCCAACATCTGCAAGCCAAGGACGGCAATGGCGATGGCAGCAGCCCGGCTGCGGCTGGCCAGGAGACCGGCCGCCGGAGCTGCCACCGCCGCTGTAACCGCCGCCACCGGATCTGCTGGATCCGCCCCAGGTAAGTGTCATCCCAGGGGGATTCCGCAGGGGGGCGGGGGGCAGGAGGCTGTTCCTCCATGTATTCCAGGGGGGGTGGATTCTAAAGAATCGGGCCTCACTGGAATCCATGGCGGAATTCTCTGGCATCCCTAGAAAAAACAGGGACACAAATGGCGTATTTGCCTTCGTGCGATAGGCCCCGTAAAGATTTACGTAGCCTATCACATCAAAGAGCAGGGACGCAAATGGCGTCTGCTATGCCGGACGCCAATTGCGTCTGCAGTGCGTCACTCCAGCCAGCGATACGGCAATGGTGGCTGTATTGCTGGGGCTTCGGAGCTGGCCGGCGGCTCCACAGAATTGCCATGGAGCAGAGCCGGCCGGCAAGGATTCTGGGGGGAGGGACGGATCACCTACCCCCCCGCGGACACCCCCCCCACCGGAACGGCAGGTAAGTCATTCGTACATCCCTAGTCCCTACTCACTGGCAGTGGCATCTTGCTATGCTCCACACTATCTTATTGGTCATCACTGGGTGACTATTGGCATGCAAAGCTAGCTCCTAGAGTGATTCATATGAGTATACATGGGGAGGTGGGTGTCACCCTCAGGACCTGCTTGTAGGCACCACCAGTTAAAAGGCTGTCTGGATAACTTCTGTGAACAAATGGGTAACAATAACAGAATTAGCAAATAATAATTTACCATTGCTTAACACAATGTAAACAGCCCTAATGATTCCACTTTCACAGCAAGACAATCAGAATTAAGCAAACTGCCCTCTATGACTTGGTGTGTGAGCTCTGTAGCTGAGAAAAATGGTTATAATAATCTTCTCACTTAGAATCCTGTTTGCTTGTAAGAGGTAGTGTTTCTGTCTTTCCTTTCTTGCTTTAAACTTTGCTGCCATAATGGATTTCTCATTCATTGCTATAGTTTTATAAATACTGCACAAGGCAGCACAATACTATAAATGATTATGGACAGTGAACCAAGGAGCCCCTTAAGGATTTGCACGCATACAGCTGGACTTGCTGCTGCTCTTTTCCAATCACCTCCTTGCCTCCACCCCCACCCTCCCCATCACTGCATTGCATCACCCTTTAATGCTGCACTGAATGCTGATTTTTAAACAGGGAATTTCAGAAGCATCTTGCAGCATGGAGAGGGGAAGGAGAGGGAACACTATTCAGAAAAAGAAAATCCCCCCACAACTGAACATGTGGATCTTCCTTTACACTCCTCTAGATCATAGCCACTGGGTATAACACACTGGGAAATTCTTTGGCATAAGTCCTGTTCAAATAAGTGTTGGTCCTGCCATTCGTTTCAGTGGGACTCGCACAGCATCATTTCTCAGTGGATTATAATAACTGGAAAAGTTCAGTTGAAAGTGGGAGTGTTGCCACCTTTTTTCTGGGGCCATTTTTATGTAGAATGGACATGCACTGTCATCCGAAAGTTCTCCTTGGAATTCTCCTTTGCAGATGTTGGCTATATTCCAGCTAATTTCCCAATGATCAAATATTCAGCATTTTAATACCTGTATCTGACACCCAGTTCCAATGTTTGCTATATGATAGTTTACATTTAACTGTATTTAGTAGCTGACAGAACTAAGTCACAAGTGGTTTTTCCAAACTTGTGATTTTCATACAGTTGTTTCTACATTGACCTGTCTGCCAAATTCCCTCTGCATATCTGTCATAGAACTGGGAACAAAGTAGAGATCTGGTAAATGAGTGATGACGTCAGTGTATCTTTATTTATTTTTAAAACTGAGCTGTGAGGTGTCCTGAGCTGGAAGAGGGGTTAGTCCCTCCCCCCACCCAACTCCTTAGTCCCAATGAAACATCTCTTCCAAAACTTCTTTTTGATCTGAAAGGGAAATTGCTATTTGCATAAATACCAGATTCCCTCCTGGGGCAAATAGCAGCTTTGAGGGCTGATTTGTGTTATCAAAATGGCATGAAAGGAAAGGATTACCCCCCCCCCCTCGACACCCCAGTCGCAATATGGATTGGAGTCCTCCACAGCTACTACTATTTTAAAAACATTTTTACACAAATGCACACATTTCACGTCTGGGGCATGTTCTGTGGTGGTGTCAGCTTGACCCAAGCCCAAGGGAGACCTCTTGGGAGGAGGATTTAGAGTCTTCAGCAAAACCCACTCCTACAAAAGACATGGGGCAACCTGAGGTATCCCATTGCAAGAATGCCCACCTGAGGTCCCAAAGAATTCCATCCTGAGCCCTGCTGTGGTTCCTGGCTCTCCTCCCTCATCCCATGACTCTCCAGAGCACTGGCAGCAATGGACCAGGTGGGATGCTCAACGTTGTTGGTGGATCACCTGCCTGACTGCCAGAAGATTCTTTCACCCAGGGTTTACTCAGGAGAACGGGTCTACTCAGGAAGACTGGTCTCCTCCCAGACCTTTGCTGTGTTCACAGCTCTTACTGAGCTCCTTGCTCCAGCTCTGTGCCTACGACAGCATGGTTGGTTTATACAAGGCACGGTTGGGTTTCACCATCACCCATTGTGAACTGCTGGCCAAAACAAACATTACTTTAAATCCTATCTAGCACCTATGCTTTTGTCTCATGTTTACTCTAGAATAGGTGCATGGGGTCTGCTTCTATCCCCCATTCTAGAGCCTTGATCCAGATTGGCCTGCCTGCACCAAAGTAAAAATGGGGGAAATGTTGGGTGGCCAGCATAAAAGAAGAACCTGCATAAGCACAAAGGAAATACAGCTCACTGTATAATATACAGTGAAATAAAGGCAAATATCCTGATGCAGACCCTACTTTGTTTGGTTGTTGTTAATTTATGCTATATTTCAGCAGAGGGAATTACAGGATTGTGGGGAGGGATGAATCCAAAAGCATAAAGGTGAAATGACTGATGAATACACATTTTTCTGCTTGCATCCAATTGATCAACTTTGTTTTCCACTATTGGATAGTTCGTGCAGTATGTTAATTGATTACTACTACTACTACTACTGTATATAGAAAAAAACAATCTTAGGGTAACTGCATTGTCTAAAGGAAATCCTGTTTGTGTCATGCGAAATGATGATCGTCATAGTAAAAAACATAATTCTAGGTCACCATTAATCAGTACTGGGTATATGTCTCCCTGTTAAGGATTTTTTGTGCAGCCAAGACATGTTAAACAATAAGTTGCTAATGAAATGAATGGGACCCAGAATAAACATAGAAGTATGTGTGTGCTATTTGTGGGAGGCAGAGTGGAAGAATTCTCCCCCTGCAAGTCATATTTGATGCTTTTGTGCAACATCGCTGACCCACCTCCCACAGAAACGCTATACGGAAAATCGCAGTCCACCTACGTAATTCATTTTGCAATTCATTTGGAGGCTGTAAGTGCATAGAGGGCTTTCATATTTCAGCAGATCGGCATGATGGCGCTGTGTGGTGTAGGTTATAATCTGAAATTGACAGTTACTATTGGCACATACATTGTTAAACAAACACAAGGCCATATACCCAACTAAGCAAATCAATTAATCATTCAAACAAACAGCCCTGTGAATGTATAATTTGCACATGAATTTGGTCATATTTTCATTCTTGCTCTTTGAGGCATTTCTGAGTTGGTTTTCTCCGTGTTTCTTTTAAAAATGGCCTAAAGTGAAACTGTGGGAAGTAGAACATAACAAAAAACTTCATATAAAACGATTAGATGTTATCACAAACTCCTCTTAGAGATAATTTTTCTGTGGGTTACTAGTAAAGAGCACTTTAAATGTATGGATCTCTTTTCCTTTGCAGGACTCTCTGCCATCACAAAATACAAAAACGATTTCATCTATACTCATTTCACAGATGATTGATGAGAATAAATCAAAAGAAAGTACGGCTGCTTTCCCTATGCAGTCTGTAATCAACCAGTGTGATGCTTATCACATGAACCAATCTTTGGCTAATCATAGCTCAGTCAACATTAATAGAGCATTCATATTGCTTCCCAGAAGATTAGGAATTCAGATCTCTTCAGATGACAATATATTTGGAACAGACTCTGATAGTAAAGAGGAAAAACAATGTCATAACCAGAAGAAAGGTTTTGCTTCCATCACAATCACTGCTCGGCGAGTCATTCCACCTTCTAAGACTAAAATACATGTGGATGCTTCAAGCCTTTCTTGTCTGAAATGCCAGGGAAGTAAGCTGCTCACGAACAGTGTTTCTGCTTCAAATATAACTAGACTAGATCAGCTCTGTGGACCTTTGCATGTTCAAGGATGTTGTCAAAATCAAAATGCCACTGAAATAAAGGTTTCTGAACCTTGTCCACAACTGTGCAGGGGGCAATGCGACTGGAGTTCTAGCACCGATAACAAAGAGAACAGAATGGTCCCCCCAGGAAAGAGCCATAACAAAGAAGCACCAGTTTCCTTCACTTCAAGTGTTCACCTCAGTATTTCCCAGCAGTGCCCAAATACAATATATTATGTAGACAAGTCTCTCTCAGTGCCTGTGGATCAACCTCAGATTAAGAATAAAAAAATTCATAGGTCTGTTGTATCTTTCAATATAAATTGTAGTTCTCCCACTTTAACGCCAGATGGAGTGGATGGTTTAGCTAATGGAAAGCTAATCACAGAAGTACTTAAGACCAAGCTCCCAGGGGATAGCAAGACACCGCTCAAGGCAATTTGGAATGCAGATATCTCGGAGAACGAATGGAATAAAAAACAGACATTGGAAACAGAATCTTTAGGGACTGCGTATCTCTGGAAAGGTACCTCTCCATCTGAAACTCTGTCAGTTGTGGATAGCCCTCAAGGACTTGATAATTTGAGGCCAACAAAGAGTAAGGATGTAAATTCAAGTGACAATCGCGTTGCGTTGTCTCCCCACGTTCCTCGCTGGACGTACAGCGAAGGTGAGTAGGTTAAATAAGCCCAACTTTGTTGGAACAGATATCTAGGACAGAGGAAATCCATCATCCTTTTAACTGTGCCAGCAGCTATTTTTTAAGTGCCTCTGTAGAAAATAAACACATGGTGGATCTGAGGGCTGATAATATGTTTTGTACATGGGAGCCCGTTCTTGATTCAACAGTACACAAGCATAAGATTTATGTATGGTATCCATGTGTATTAATCCTTTCTTTTCTTTTGTCCTTTTTGTCTGCAAGTACACATGGACAGGACCCCAATTTTTTGTGTGGAGTAGGCTCCCGAGACCAAAATATAATATATGAAGCAGTTCTGGAAGCAAATGTAAATCTCCAGTTATGAGGTTATGACATATTCCTGCTGCAAGTTCCCCACTTACACTGGTGCTACTGAGCAAGGTCTGTTGAAATAATCACAGGTTTTGCAACAACAGTGCTGGCTTGCTCCTAACATCAGGAATACTACTCCTCAGGTTTATAGGAAATGGGCAGAATCCAAGTCATGCCCCTCTGCTGATGGAAAGCTTCCGTCAACAGAACAGGCAGGGAGTGATTCCCCTTCCCCCCTGCAACCCCCCCCATCTGCTTGGGAGGGTTGCAGGACACTCGGGAGTAGATTTGGGGGAGCACGTAAGGTTGCAGAGAGAAGAGGAAGAGAAAGTTCCATCATACAAGCAGAAGGCCCACTGATGCAACATTGGATTTCACTCAACATTTTCAGTATACATTTTCATAGATGTAAATATTTGCTACAACTCACAAGTGAGATCGAAGCCTAACAAACTAAAAATGGAATAGGGAGTGGGATTGTTGTTTAAATAACAAGAAGATGGTGAAGTCATGCCTTGCAACATTTTACATCAGCTTGCCCATTTTTACATCAGCTCCTGTTTCTTTCCCACCAGAAAAGCCAGAATTACATTTTGCTTTGATTTTCTGAAGTATTTCTTTATAAAATAAATGGCAAAGAGTGACTCACAACTCAATACAATAAAAAGGGCATGGGAGGTCCATCCAAAATAAACTGCCTCCCTACAAATGTAATCCTGGCTTGAAATAATCCACAACATACCTGTGAGACACAAAAGTAAGAAAATGTATAATAAGAGATCACACATCATTTTTCACCACCTTCCTGTGACATCAGATTTGACTTCCCTGTGAAGTTCCATTAGTTATTGTGAAATGAGGTACGTGTTTTAGAGTACGCACCAATAGCTGTATGGTCTGAAATGGTTTGGTGGAAGAATAGAAAACATGCAGAGAGGATTTAGGTCAGGGGTCCCCAATGCAGTGCCCATGGTTACCATGGCACCCACGGCACCCACAGAGACCTCCAACAGTGCCCAAAAAGCTCTCGACTCCTTACCCCCTCCAAAAGTTTATTTTTAATTTTAAAAACCTTGAAAAATGTTAGGGCACCAAGTTCTCCTTCCTGTTCCTGAATTTGCCACTGATCAGCTGTTCATTGGGCAAGAAAAGAAGGAAAGATTTGCTTCCTGGCCCAAGCCAATCTTCTTCCATCTACATAAACCTTTCCCTGTCGTTCTTTCCCTTATCTCTCCACTCCTAGCCTCTAGCCTTGCTCCTTCTCTCTCCCAACACCCTTCCTTGTTATTTCTCTCCCTTCCCCATCTCTATCCTTCTTTCTCTCCCTTCCTAGCCCCTATCCTTGCTCTTGCTCTCCCTTTATCTTGCTGTTTCTCCTAGCCTCTAGCCCCACTATTTCTCTCCTCCACCTCTTTACCTCACTGTTTCTCTCCCACCCCACCCCCGCTGCCTCTAGTGGCACTCTTTCTTCTTTGCCTTTGTCTTGCTGTTTCTCCCTTCTTACCAGCCTCTGGCCTCGCTATTCCCCCCCCACACACACACACACACGCGCACCTCTTTTGGCTAGCCAAGCCCCTGCTAGCCACATCTTCCATGGGAGCCATTTTGTGGTGTTGCTCACAGCAGTTTCTTAAATCCCCACAGGTCCAGAATGTGGGGATGTACCCCCGGGTCCAAAAAGGTTGGGGACCCTTGATTTAGGTAGTCAATACTGACTTGGGTGAGCAGTTTCAGGGGAAGTCAAAGAAATCCAATGTGCAGAGGAAGTCAGAAAGGCACGTTTTCCTTCCTGATCTGGAACCAGTCTGGGTCGGATGCTCAGTCAGCTTTGGGAATGCTATATTTACAGATCCTCTACAGTGCTCAGTGTCAGTTTGTCCTAGCATACCATGCCATTTTATAGATGAATCTTGAACGAAGCCTGTGTGTGATGTCCTTTTTAATAATGCTGATACACTGTTGTGAGTATGAATTCTGGCTGCAGTCCAACACCCACTGCTAAGCTCCAATCTCAGTGGTTGCACCCTTTAGCCCTAATGTTAAACTTTATTAAGAGAAATCTGTGTGGCTGCAGGACTATTTCTTACATGTCAGATATTTACCATTTGGTGCTTTTCAAAGGGTTTGTTTAAAAAATAATTCTGAAATAATTCTACTCAGATAAGTTGTCGTTTTCTAAAAGAGAAACAACAACTCAGCATTTGCATGCAGTTAATTACAGACAGGAGTTTTAATTCTTCAAGAAATGTAGAAATAGTTCAGTACTGGAACTGTGCATAAAGGAAGATTGGAGTCATTGGAATGGTTGTTGTTTTTTTTAAAGTCAGCTCAACATTATTCAAGGATAATGAAGTTCTGTTTCTGCTGCATTAAAGAAAAACAGAATGAACTCGTTTGCCTCCTGGGATGCCATCCTACCTTGAAATTGTAGAAATCCTACACATTCAAAATAACTCGGGTGAACTCTTGAAATGCTGGATTCTTTTTAGCAATGACATTGTGATATCCTTCTTTGTTCTTTGGAGGGGGCTGTATCTGAGTGACAGAGCACAGGTATGACATAGAGAAGGTCTCAGTTTCATTTGTGTGAAAAGCATTTTAGTTAGCAAGGCTAGGGAAGACCTCTTCCTGAGACCCTGGAGAGCTGTTGAGAGTCAACGTTCATCATATTGAGTTAGTTGGACTGATGCTGTGGTGCGTTCTAAAGCAGCTTCATACATTCATATGATATAAAATGCGAATATCCCCCTTGAGTGGCTCCCATCCAGGAACAAGTTTTTTTGTAACCTTCCTGCATTCTTCCTGCTTTGAACATTATAAATAGTGCTAATTAATAATGACTCAAAAGGTCATGGCCTTTCTTGTTGGGATCAAAAAACTAATGAGTAGTCAATTATCTGTCAGCCATTTAGCAGTGACAAATTGTAGGAAATAAGTAATATTCATGAGCCTTCATTTAGAATTGGTGTTGAATTATACCTTCAAATAAAAGATGGGAAAGATCTATTAGGTCATCCAATCTAATCTGCATATAAAATGCAGCATGGTTCTACAGTTTAATAACTTGGAGCAATGCAGGCTTCAAGTTAAGTGTGAGAGATGAATGCCATCTTCCTGCTTTGCAGTACCTCTGGGTGTGCCCTCCCAAACACAGGCTACCTCATATACTGTTGATACATTTTAGACTTCTAAGGAGAAGGGAAAAAAATCTGTGAAACATGAAAGGTAGGTGCTAATTAGTTAAGGAAAGAAGGGTAAGAGCTATCAGAGGCTAATATTATTTATTAAATAAAAATTAAACATACCATTATGATTTTATGCCTCCGTTTAATGTTTATAGTTATCTTTTTTTTATAATTTTATATATACAACCCTGGGATTACCTTTGGTGATGAAGAAGTGGTAGAAGATGTTAAATAAACAAACAAACATCAACACATTATTATCAAATAAATGAATACAAATCAATAACTCTCATGACATACATACACTTATAACCTCTGCTTATATAACCTACTATTTCTGTTTTTCAATCAGAATTACATAACCAAACTTCTATTTTGGGCAAAATTTTCTATGTTCTATCTTCTGTCCCAGGCTACATTGTTATTAAAACCTGGAGCTGAACAGCTGTTGTTGCCTTTAAATCAGCTTAGTCTGTTGCAGCTGGCACCACATTTCATCTGTATTTCCACAATTCTTGTCCTTTCCTTTCAGCTGGCTGGTGATTGGATTTTTCAAAAACTTTTTCTTTAAACAGGATACCTTCATGCCTTGCTGGAAACTGATTTTGAAAATGCCCAACATTTTAAAAGAGGTTTGTTCTGTGTCATAGGGTCCCGTTGTTCGAGATACTCAAGTCCAAAGCCCCCATGGGTGCACAAAACTACCATTCTTTCATTCATTCATTCATTCATTCATTCTATACTTAGGATAAATTATACCCCTTACAAAATTTCAGAACATAATAAAACTAGTTGTATGGGCCTTTGGATACCAGGCTTGGGCTTCTGTAGTTTAAATAAGTTGCTCCTTAATAGTTTGCCCCTTAAATCCACAGGTGGACACCATTACTACTGTTCACAGACAAGCCATTCTAGCAGGTAGAGATGGTTTGCCAAGAATGCTACCCTGGGCTTAGCCTTTGCTTGGCCGCATCCCTTAGAGCTCCCAACTGACATACTTACTGCTCACACACAGGCAACAGATAAATATAGCTTGCCTAGTTGATCATTTGTAGCTGGTTGATGGACTGTACTCAAACAGTGCTCATTAATGGCTCCACATCAACCTGGAGAAAAAGTGGAGTGCTGCAGGGTTCTGTCGTGGGCCCCATGCTCAGCATCTTTATTAATGGCTTGGATGGAGTAGAGGGGATGCTCATCACATGTTCAGATGACATCCAGCTGGGGTAGCTAATACCTTAAAAGATAGAAACAGGATTCAAGATGATTCTGATAGGATGGAGTACTGGGCCAAAATGAACAAAATTAATTTTAACAGATATAAATGTAAAGTTCTGCATTTAGACAGGAAAAAGCGGTTGCATAAGTACAGGATAGGTGACACTGGCCTGACATAAGGATCTCATAATTTTAGTAGACCACAAGCTAAACATGAGTCAGCAATGCAGTGTGGTGTTTTTAAATGCTAATACAATTCTAGACTGCATCAGCAGAAGTATAGTGTCCAGATTGTGGGAAGTATTGTTACCACTTTATTCTGCTTTGGTCAGATCTCACCTGGAGTATTGTGTCCCAGTTTTGGGCAACCCAGTTTAGGAAGGATATTGACAAATTGGGACATGTCCAGAGGAGGGTGACAAAGATGGTGAGGGGCCTGGAGACCAAGTCCTATGAGGAAGTGTTGAAGGAGCTGGGTGTGTTCAGTCTGAAGAAGACAGTTAAGAGGCAATATGATAGCCATTTTCAAATATCTGAAGAGCTTTTATGTAGGTGATGGAGCAAATCTGTTATCAGTTATTCCAGAGGGTATGACCCAAACCAGTGGGTTCAAATGAAAAGAAAAAGGATTGTGACTAAACATTAGGAAGAACTTCCTGATGGTAGAAGTTGTTTGACAGTGGAAAAGCCAGCTTCAGAAGGTGAGGGACTCTTCTTCATTAGAAGTTTTAAAGCACAGTCTGGATGGCCACCTGTCAGAGATGCTGTAGTAGTGGATTCTCTGCAGGGGATTGGACTAAATGACCTTTGAGGTCCCTCCCAGCTCTATGATTCTATGATACAATGTTTCTGATATATTACTGAGTAACATAAGCACAAAAGAGAAAGCATAGTCTCTTCCCCAAGGTGGTTATCTAAATTTCTGCAATGAGGGGAGATAACAAGGGGAAGGAGTCAAGGAAAGGAAGGGACAAAAGTAACTGTACAGAGAGGGAGAGCAGAAGCAAGGTTAACAAGGGATGAATATAAACAAATTCAGCTACATATTTCATTTAATTTATTATATTTCTATGCTGCCCCATAGCCGAAGCTCTCTGGGCAGTTAACAAACATTAAAAACCATTAAAACAAATGCTAGGCTTTATTTCATCTGAGGATTAGCCCAAAGTTTCATAAATGAGGTTGGTTTTAAGAGCTTTGAAATAAGAGAGAATGGTGGCATCAGACAAGAGTTTTGGGAGATAGTTCTAAGTGTAAGGGGCAGCAAAGAGAACACATAGAGTTGATCTCTTCCCTCTCCTTTTGACCATGTCTACCAGCCTTTTGGGCCTTCAGGGTGGGTCACAAGATGAGAGCAATAAAAAGAAACACTAGAAAAATCAATTTAAAACACCAATAGACAACACTGAAAACATATCCTTTTTGCAGCACCCACCCTTACAACTCTTTCTGGAAGAGGAAAGTCTTAACCAACCTTCTCAAACCCTTGAGGAACTAAGCATACAAGAGTCCTTTTTTGTGTATATTTCAATCCTGTTTCTTTAATATCTGTTTGTACATGTTTTTCATATTATTTTTCTGCTAATTACCAGGCTGAAGTTCTAGTATAAAAATAGACACGTCCTTCATCCTCAAAGAATTGGGGGGGGGGGTTCTCCATGAGCGATTTACTCTGAGTTGGCTGCATTTGGTGGTTGTTAGGAATACATGACGTCGTGGCCATGCAGCAGCCACCCCGGAGCTTATCACGGAAAACCTGGATTTTCTGAGACTGCTTAAAGTCCAATTTTTTCCCTCAAGTCAGGTTCTCAATGGTATAGTTGTTCTATGCCTCAACCCCCACATTGACCTTGGGTCTGCTAGTCTTGCCCAGGGGTATGCCTTTCACTGTGACCTGGTCAAGGGTTTTTTCCTGTCCCTGTGTTTCCAAGCACAAACCAATTAGTGTCACCTCAGAAGTAACTCCCATTGTGCTCAATGAGGCCTGTCTCCGAGTGTCCACATCAGAAGCTACAGAGATCCCCCTCAGTTAAAATGGCACAGTTTAAAGCACAAATTTAATGCAGCAGAAACAGTACTTTGGTTAGCTGACTTTAAAAACAAAAGCACTGTTCCAGTGATTCCAATTTTCCTTTATGCATGATTCCAGTACTGAACTATTTTTACACTTCTTAAAGAATTAAAACTCTGTAATTAATTGCATGCAAATGCTCTAAAGCATGATCTCGAGGCTCTGATTCTCTGTTGTTTTGTTTATTGCCTTAGGAAGTAACTACTTCACACCTTTGTTATAGAGATCCTGCACAGCATCCAGTTAGAAAGGGGGCTGGTTTCCTATCCCTGTCCCCCCCCCACCCTTTCCCAGCACAAGCATATGTGTGTCTACTTGGAAGTTACTCCCATTGTGCTCAATGAGGCTTGTCCCCTGAATGCCCACATCAGAATTTACAGAGATCCTGCACAACTGAAATGGCACAGTTTAAAGCACAAATTCCCTAAATGCTCTCAAGCGCGATCTCGAGGTTCTGATTCTCCATTGTTTTGTTTATTGCCTTAGGAAGTAACTTCTTCGCACCTTCGTTATAGAGATCCCGCACAGCATCGGGTTAGAAAGGGGGCTGGTTTCCCATCCCTGTGTTCTCCTCCCCCATCTTTCCCAGCACAAGCATATGTGTGTCTACTCAGAAGTAATTGCCATTGTGGTCAACGAGGCTTGCTCCTGAAATGCAGGTGCATCTGGAGCTTCAGGAGAAAGGAGAAAAGGGGGAGGAAGGGAGCCTCTCTTATTGGTTGAGCAGCCCCTGCCAGTCAGATGACATTCACTCCAACCTACCCCCACCCAGAAGTATGTTCTGTGAAGCGATTTTTACTGATGGAGCCCTGCCTGGCACAAAGCGCAGCAAGCTGATTCCTTTTTTAAAAATCCTGTGCTTCTCCTTCTATTGTCGTGGAAACACCCCCCTGGTTAACTCAGCTTCCCCCTAGCAAGAAGGCTAAAGGTGAGGGAGCAGGGGCAGGTGGAGTCCTGCACTTCTCTGGTAAGTTTGCAGACCAGCAACTGCTAGAGAGGGTCCTGTGTCTGATAGTCAAGGCTTAGAAGCAAAAGAACACATGGATTGGCATGTTGGGCCAGGCCACCATATCTAACGTTGCTTTCCCCTGATGTTGTGTTTTTTAACTTGATCTGTTTCCCTATGATAACAACCCCCTTGATTTACTTCATCCTCACTTTGTTTGGACATCAAAAGGGTGAACTAGAAGCTGAGGTGAGTTGAAATAAAAATAACTTGTGGTAAAGTCAAAAGCTCATTTCTTTGCGATTTCAGCATAGATAGCTGTGTAAAGAGAAGGTAGGGTATTATCTCTCTGGTATACCGAGGTCAGCAGAGTGGAGAATTCCCTGAAAACAATTGTGACCTAGTAGTCAGCGTGTGGCTGAAACACTCTGGAATCCATTGGCCTTGTAATAATCTTTAGTGAACAACCCCTGAAGCAGCTTTAGTTATACTTTATATAGTTCTGAATCGGCAGGACTGAGTAATTCAAGATGCAAACCTGTTTTGCATAAGTGACAGATTTTTACAATTTTATTTCATCCAGTACTTTCCATTTAATTTTTATTGTCACATTTCCTGACAGTAGACTTCGCAGCTTGCAAACAGAGTTTGACTTACAATTGAATAGTGGAGCTTAATAGAAGGTGGCAGCTGAAGTTCTGTCAGTTAGGAATACATCTCATTGCTTTTGGAGAAGATACAAAGTGACTGATCTCCAAGTCCTGATAACTTTTGTGTGTGTGTGAACACTATGAATAGATAGATGTTGCTCGAATGTATTTGTGAGTAACATGCATGCATACATATACATATATATATATATACACACATATACACATACATACGTATATATATATATATATATACTGTATATATTTGAAAGGTGCTGATGCAAGGATCCTGTTTCATAGTAAAACCAGAATTATTGAGTATTCTCTTTTTCCCAGTGATGAAAACATCAGAAAGCTCATATTCCTTTCCTTTCTCTCAAATATTTTTTCAATTAATGGTGACCCTAGTTTCAAATAAATAGAATGTATGTGTTACAAATACATTGGTTTATGAAATAATTTTTAAACGGATGTTTCAGTTGTACACTACTTGGGTTCCCTTCTGGAGGGCTTCCTCCATCTCTAGGATTATTTTCTCGGAGGTATAAAATGGCCATACTCGAAGAGGGAAGTACTGGGTAGAAATAGAGGTTGCAGTTAAAAGCTCAGAATCTTGTATTTCTTTGTGCACAGGGCATGAATCTTGCTTTTATACGCAGCCTATAAGTGGTCAGCAAATGTCTTCTTTGAGGTAAATATGCATTCACTCCCCATTTAGTGGGGGCTGGTACCCCACAATTCTGATTATGCAAACAAACACTGCCCACAATTGCCTCCTGTGAGGATTGTTCATGTGCCCCGCTCTAGCAGATTCAGTTGTTTCTAGATACTGCCTTCGGTCAGGGCACCATGGCCCAGCACAACTCCTTTACTGTTCTATTAAATCAGTCAATAAATCAGCATAATATCCTGCTTCCAAGAATGTTCCAAACTAAACACACCAGAAAGTTTCATCTCCATACAGAATTAAGATGATTCCATTCTCTGCTGCTTATCTCCAGCCACTGTCAGATTAAAATATTGAAGAAACACTAAGCATTAGTGTGGGTGCTTTGTTTTCCTTGTTGAAGATTTGACAATATATGCATCTTCCATGCATTTGTCTAGTCCTTTCTAAAACTCCTTTATTTTTCCAGCTGTAACAGATCAAGTTGTGTCAAGTGTGGAATGGGCTACTATGTGTTTTCTGAGGTAGGAAGGAGATATTGGGGTGTGTGTGTGTGTGTGTGTGTGTGTGTAATACTAGGGGTTATATCCAACATTATGCTAGTGCAGGGCAGTATCCAACTGTGCCATTCCACTAGTACAAATGACATTGTGCTAATGGAAACTAGGTTCTGAACTATGTGCAAGAAGAGAATCCAAATAAAGTTATGTTTGCACAAACACAGTAGTGCAAGCTGTTGTGCAAGTGGCTGTGCAAGCGGCTGCACAAGCGTAATGCACAAGCACTTGCATGACAGAAAGATTTGGCAAAGCTCCGCTAGTGCTATTTGCATTTGCGGAATGACGCCATTGGTTACTGTGTAAGGCCATTGGTTACAAATGACAAGAGGTGGCATTCCACTTGCGCTTATACAACCACTAGCAGAATAAGTGCTGCAAGCAACACCTAGTCTAATGAAATTCTACTGAGTTTTGAAAAACCTTGTGCAATGTCTTGCAGAACAGCTTGCACAAGAGGAATCAAAGTATTGGATTTGATACTCATGCAAGGATGGAAATGGGTTTTCTGCAAGCTGTTGAAACTTTGCGCGAGTAGGATAGTGCTATTGGATTCTTGTGACTTTAAGCTCCATCTTCATTCAGAACAGCTTGAGTCTGTACATTCCTGCTTCCTCACTATTTGCCTAGACTATCCTCCAATGTATTTATTAAGTAACATAAAAATGCTGAGGTGGTGATGACACTCTGCCTTTAGTATGTATATTTTTATCCCTTTACCCATAATTTGTCCTGTGGGAATTTATGTTTATGTGTAATGGGGGCATATGTGCTTTCTGTTGGCCATATTGTAAGGTGGATGATATATGGGCTAATCTATCAGGTGTGCTGCATTGGCAGAGGACTGTGACTCACTGTAACGATTTCCGTTTCTAGATGATTTCCGCGTTCATCCTAGCCTTAAATTAAAAGCATGATTTTTATGGTGATGCAGATAACTGTGTTGGAGAGAAACCTTTAACTGAACCATTGTTGCCTTGTGTGCCATTTGATTTGTTCTATGACATGATGGCCAGTTTACTTTGTGATGAGTTAGCATGTTATTCAGTGTAATACAAAATGATACAGTTGCTCGGTTTTAAGATGTATCCTTATTTAAAGGACCTAAGCATGAATACCTGCCTTTAGAACTTCCTAGGAACAACTCTCACACAAGGAATCTCAACTTTCACTTTGGTATTTCCAAGCAAATGTACTGAAGATCATAGCCTTTGACCACCAGGCCACATTTTAGTCATTTTGTGGATGACATCACAAACTATTTCATCCCCATTCTCATGGATACTGCACTGACATCAGCACCCTCTTATGCAATAATCTTTGCTCCAAATACACAAAGTTTACTTTTTTGAGCTTGATGAGTGTCTTTCGTTGTCCTACCTTAAGTTTGCACAAATTTGCTATACAGAAGAATTAGAACCTGGATAGAGGGATGATGCTTACTAGATGCCTCGTAAATACTGGGTAAGATGTAAGTTCTGTGAAAATATTTTATTTCAGGACAGTGCTAAAGCTAGTTTTAGATTTATTTGACTTAAATTGAATGAATAAACATAGGATCTTAGACTTATATTTTACATACAGCTAGAATCTTAAAATAGTTTTTAATCATTTAAATGATTGTTTTGTTTTGTTTTGTTTTGTTTTAAGTGCTCTGAGTACCTGGACTTTGTTCTCCTGGCTTCTGGAATCTTAGGACCTTGTAATAATGTTACCATAAATTTAAATTAGCTGAAAACTTAATATAAGGAAGTTTAATTTGGCATTTCTGCTGTAAAGTTATGGATGCCATATCAGATTTCCATTCTCTATCTTTATCTCTTTTGAGGTTACATGGCTAATAGTATAATCACATAAGGGAGGAATGATCCTTGCCACCAAATTGGGGCATAGAGCAGACATGGCTCAATTCCAGAAAATAAAAGTAGAATTTACCATCTAGGGAACAGGTGGTTGTATTAGAAAACGTGGAAATAAAACATTTTTATTGTTTATAAAATAGACAATCATCACAAATTTTTCTGTGACCAGAAGACCAATCCTCACAAATTTTTCTGTGACCAGAAGACCAATTGTCACAAATTTTTTTTTTTGGCTGATAATCATAGCACTTATGTACAGCTTTGATGTAGTGATATAGACATAGCAGAGTATCCCATTTTCTCTAAATAGAGCTGGGGAACATTGCTAGCTAGGCCTTGCTAGGCTGTCATTAACAGAACAATAACGCTTCTTTTGCTTTACCTTTATCTCCTGCTTTTCAGGAAGCCATAACATAGAGCCCTAACACTGAAAACCTTTGGGCAGTCAAGGGAAAGAAAACCACAAGAAAGAAATGTTTTCAAGTCAACTTCAAATGAATGGGAACAAATTCAGTTGTAATTTGGATTCATGAATAATGAAAATGTAGGTCCCCATAATATCTATAAAGGCACGCAAGTAGACTTATGTATGAAGGAGGAAAATAGGAAGTATGACATATAAGCAATTTGCAATGGGTCCTTTTGCAAAACCAAATCAATCCTGGATTTGCCCACTCTGTGGCTGCTTTATGTCATGTACGTTCAGTGAACTCACAAGAAGATGGCAGTTGAATGGTAGGTAGGTGTTTAATCTGTGATGCCAGATTTATAGAAAATGTACTATTAATCTGCCAGGGCTGTATAAAACTTCAGTCTCTAAACCATCCCCTCCCAACTTAAACCCCAAATTAGTTTTTTGCTATTCCCTTTACTATTTCCCCAACTCGTAATTCTGTGGCTGCTGCTGCTGCTGCTGTTGTCTACTGTTGCCATTTTATCAGTTGCATTGTGCATGTGCATACACATGTATTTTAAATTGCTAAGATGGAAGCAGTACCAGTTGGTAGTAGAAGCCACAAACATAGATACTAGGCATAATGGAAACAGTAGACAGGGGTAGCAGAGAGCAGCTGCTGGGGCAGCTGTGCATAAGGGCAGATCCCAATAGTTTGAGACCAAAAACAGATCAGAAGTGGTGGCTGTTGCCAAAAACAGCAGATGTGTACATCATTCATCCAGGTAACATCTACTGATATAAAACATGTGGCGTGACATTACTGTGCTCCAAATTTCCCTGCCCCTGAAAAAGGCACCCTTAGTAAAGTGAGGACATGGAAACCCACAACATGATGCTTTGACATCATGCATCTTGTGTCATTGGGGGGAGGGGTAGAGGAATGAGAGGAGACATGATGCTGCAGTTTTTAATTTATTTATTTATTTATTTACAATATTTATATACCACTCCACATCAAAAGATTTTGGAGCAGTGAACAACAAAGATGAGAGGATAAAACACCATATTAAAACAATTAAAACATTTTAAAAGAAACAAATTTTGAACTGATGCTTTCAGTGACATCCACTCATCTGCTATAATGTTTAGTCCCATTCAAATTAATGTTCCCGATGATTAAGTTTTTAGCTAATTTAGATGAATAGTAACATCTCTAATAATAAGGCTTTAAGATTCCAGAAGTCAGGAGAACTAAGTCCAGGTGCTTCATTGGTTGAATATAAAAGCAGAAATTCTGGACTCAGATACAAAGTCTAACTAAGGCCCATGTACATCCCTAATGCAGAAGATTCAACTGGTGGGGCCCTGTGTCATGCGTGTATGATGTGGACTCAAGCCAAGTGGGGTGGAAGTACCTATCAGTGTGTACCAGTTTACCATGAGAGACCAGATTCTCCAAGGGAAATCACTAATAGCTCTGGAGGCAATGACGATGTGAATCTGGCCGGAGTGTCTCATAACTTGCCAGTATTTTTCTTACAACTGGGGCTGAGTTGTTTTAAAAGTAGGGTCACATGCCTAATGGCCCATTTATTGTGTACTTAGATGTTTCACATTAGCAAGCTTTTAGTCTAATATCCTCTAGCTTTGAATCGATGTGTGTGGCTTTATTTTACCTGACTAAAACAATAAAACTTCAGTTAACCAGAACACACATATGCAACCACCAAGAATAATTACAAGGTTTTGTCATCCTCCCTACCAGCTGTGCAACACAAAACTGCTGACTCACTCCTGGCACAAATTAGTATTAGGTGTGCAAACAAGCTAACACAGCTGTTTATGGCTAATAGGCTCTTAACATTTTCATTGCTGGTAGAACTCATAGTTTATATCTTTTCTAGTATCACTTCTAGTTATTTTGTTTGAGCAGATAAAGATTCTTTTTGTTATCATTTTTATATAACACCTGCATTGTGCATAATGCTCTAAAGGGCACAAGAGGGCAAGCCCATGCCTAAAGGAGCTTACAGTCTAAAATTTGACACAGGTGAAAGGAAAGAGGAAATGGAGGGAAGTGGAGGAAGGGTAAACAAGGAAAAATGTATGATTATTCCAGCTATATGGACTTAAGCTTGGTTACATGCTTGGTTACATAAGGCAGCCTTCCCCAACCTGGTGCCCTCCAGATGTTTTGGACTTCAATTCCCATCAGCCCCAGCCTGCATAGCCAATGCTGGGAGTTGTAGTCCAAAAATTCTGTAGGGCATGAGGTTGGGGAAGGCTGCATTAAGGCATAGGAATTAAGTTCCCGTATGAATGATGTTGCCATTCATTGCCTGCCTGCCTGCCTGCCTGCCTGCCTGTCTTTCTTTCTTTCTTTCTTTCTTTCTTTCTTTCTGATTCCTCATTGTTCCCACTCCCTTTCTTACTGTTCTCTCAGGTGTTTGAGATCTTGTACACTCTGTTAGATACTTTCCACAATATCCAAATCAAATTCTCTTGTATTTCTTGTTCCCCACTATCTCTCTTCGAGGAAGCTTACCACTTATCTGATCTCAGACTGTCCCTTGATTTTGGATAAGAACTGCCTTCCAAGAAACATTTAAGGAGCCTGAGACCAACCCAACTGACTACCAATGTAGGGTGGTAGATGTTATGGTGGCACCAAACAATTAGGATTCCACTCTGACAGACAACCAAGATTCTGGTGCTTTAATATGCAGAAACCCTGCAGATGACAGCTGCCTTTACTGACAGCTGTTTTTTTTTTTTTTATCTTGCAAGATGGAGATGTAACTATAAATATGTCAAGAAGTAGTAGCAAGAACATGTCCCCTTCCCGCTCACAGTAGATAGATATTTTTTTTTAGCAAGACCAGCTCTGGATGGTCTGAAGAATGAATGGACTTGCCAGATGATTATGAAAGAGCCAAATCTTGTTAAACCTTTAATCATATCTGAAAACCTGATGTATCCTAGTCAGACTCTGACATCTGGCCTCCCAGTGTTTATTGTTGATTGAAACTAGGACTGCTAATTAACTGATGGTTTCAAATTCAATCCACTGCCTCGCTTTTAAGTAATTATTTGATTAATCAGTGAAAATACTACAATACTCAATCCCTATGATTTTTGAGGATTTTGATTAAGGTAAAAGTATTTCTAAGGCCATATAAAATAGACACATTATTTTGTTGTGAAGGCCATCTAAAGTATCAGCTGTAGTTAAAGATGTACATAGATCATTTTCAACCATGATGTCTGCGCTAAAACACTATTAGGAGGTGGCTGCGCTCATTAAAAACATCTCATGAATAAATCTCATGAATATTTTCTGCCCTGATATATTTGTTGAGATACAGGGAGGATTGATATGGTCTCTCTCTCTCTCTCGACCCATTTTGCAGTTAACATGATTATGTAATCCATAACAATTGCAATGATTCTATGAAACCAGCATTTAGCCAGTTCATGGATATGTTGCATGCAACCTCGGTGGCCATGCTGGCTGGGGATAATGGGAGTTGTAGCCCAACACACCAGGAGGGCACCAGGTTGGCTTCTTTATGAGCATCCCAGCTTTCCTTAAAATTGGTTTGTATATACCAGGAAAGCTACCACCCCACAGGCATAACTGGAGGAAAGGAAGCTGAATGCATTTTTTTATCAAGGGCTGGATCCAATAGAGAGGAGGCTGGAGAAAAAAAACAATATTTTAATTTGCTATTTAGAAAACAGTCTGGATTTAAATGCATTGTGCCTTTTCCTGGTCTTGTTTTTATTTTTGCTACCCCCATTGAAGATTGTTAAGGATTAAAATATTCATGAATCAAATAATGCAAACCCTATTCCAGGACTGTTCTAAATAGAATGACATGCCAGAAGCCTTAGAATGAATTTATCAAATAACTCATTCATCTTGACCGAAATCACAATCCTCATGTGTCCCCTTTGAGTCCTTTGTCAATTCAAAGCCTGAAAGTTTCCACTGATGAAAACCCCCTGTTCTTCCCTATTTAACTGGTTGGGCCTTTTGTACATTACCTGGATGTTTAATGAATTTTGATCAGTAGAGTAGCTTAGTGGAATACAATTTTTTTCCTTCCACAATATTAGACACAATATTTTTGTGCAGGGACCCTACCCTACTGCCACACAATATATTTCACTTGGACGTCATTTCTGCTCTAGAAACACTACTTTCGACATTTTCAGCATTTTGTTAAGCGACCCTTATGAAATACAGATTTTGTTTTGTGCAGTGCAGAAAAAATGAATATAATACTCATTTAAAATAGATGCTTACTTATATTTGACAAATATGCCTATATTCTAACTGTCCTCCTCCAGTCAATCTCAAAACGACAAAATTGGTCAATTATACTTTGTATCAGGTCTTAATGGGGATAATCAGAAACCCTTGGCTGTTTTATTTTGAGGGGAGCACAGACCCCTTCCACAGGTTGGAAGATATTATTGCTCTTCAATAGATTTTTCTAGCAAACATCATATCAGGAGATGTTCCATTTGAAATCAGGGAAAAGAGTTTGCATTTTATGGACTTGTCTTTACCAAATTTGGGGAAATGGTTTTGTTAATGGATTTACAATGAGCAACATGTAAGGCTTTTTTCAGTGAGTATAAATATGGGGAACACTTGTAGCTTTTCCAGAAATTTGGGTGTCTCCCCATTTTGATTTCTAAAATAGTTTTTCACCAACATACATGTAGGGGAGGGATTTCATTACCACTAAATACAGATTTGTAAGAAGAATTACAGTTCCTTCCATTTTTAGGACTACTCCCTAAAATATCAAAATATTTGTAAAAGCTTCTATCTGAAAGAGGGAAGCAGGATGTGATATAAATATGTTTATATTTAGGCTGCATAATTCTTGAACTAGCACATCACATTTTAGAGCTTAAAGGTACAATCCTAAGCATCTTTTGACAGAAAAAATGTCCTACAATTCCCAGCATTCCCCAGCCAGCATGCTGGGAGTTGCAGGACTTTTTTCTGTCTGAACATGCCTAGGATTGTGCCCTAAAGGTTCTAAATGCCCCTATATCACTTGGAGTGCAATCCTATGGGAGGAACCATAGGATACTGTGGACCTACTGTGACTATAATATACTGTGAATATAGCCTATGGTCCACCTACTGTGGACTCCAGCTGTGAGGGTGAAGGTCCTCCCTTGACTGGCAACAGAAAGCTCTGTTGATCTCTCATTGATATACTTAAAAAAAACCAGTATAAACCACCTTTCAACCACAAGGGATCCCAGGATGGTGTACTTAACATTATAAAAATACAAGTTCAGTATAATAGGAATAATTACATTACAAAATAAGAGGCATAATAATTATTCAACTAACAAGCACACAAATAATAAATTACAAATAGATATAGATATTGTTTTAATGCCTCAGCAAAAAGGGGAAAGAAAGCAAAGTTGGTGCCAATTGTATCTCCCTCAGGGAGGCATTCCAAAGTCAGGGCGCCAACTCAAAAATATGAGGGGGAAATAGCTTACTGGGCACCTCAGCCTGGCCTCACAGGCAGAGTGGTACCTGCGGGTGCCATGTTGGAGATGTCTGGGTTAGCATGTTGGACTAGGGAGTCCCTGGTTCAAATCCCTACACAGCCATACAGTGGCTAGGACAGTTACAATCTCTCAGCCTAAGCTACCTGAAATGTTGTGATGATAAATGGGGGGAGGGGTGAACAATGTACACTGGTTTGAGCACCTTGGAGGAAAGGCAGGATTTAAATGTAACAACTACAGAAATTCCTGTGTTGCATCCTTCTCATTCCATCCTTCTCATTTCACATGCTTTCTATATTTCTATATTATTTGTATTAAAAGGATAGCCCTCTCTTCCATTCACAGTACACGCAAAGCAGCTAATAATAAACCCAGTACAAAATACATTAAAAGAATAGTAGCAGCAAAAGCCAATACAAATACCACTTTTAGGCAGTTTAAAAGAAAATGCCTTGGACAAACACCTCAAGCACAACAGGGAGGGGAGGAGGAAAACTGGGGAAGGAGTTCCACAGTTTTGGTGACATGACTGAGGAGGCCCTATTCTACACAGCTACCCATCAAAGGTTAGAAAGAGGGCACATGGAGCAGTGCTTCTGAGGTAAATAAGGTATCTTTGACCCAGACCAAACCTCTGCAAGGCATAAAGAAGCAGCCAGGACTTTGAGACAGAGGTCCAGGGACCCACTCAGAAGCATGAGCAGAGGAGGCCCCAAACACAGCAGGGCTGGCTTACCACATTTTGAAATAAGTGAAGTAATACACATTCCCATCTAAAGAGCCCACCCCAAGGACCAGTAAGTCCAGAGTCTAAAATCACCAAACTGCACTATTGGCCCTAAGATTCTTCCAGCTACCTAGTTTTTAAGAGACTAAACTCTGCCATGAACATGAGGGTCATTAATATTTTTGCCATCAGTATTTTGTTAGTCAGTAGCATTGAATTAGCTGCTTCATAGCCTGTGAACAGCTGCTCTGAAAAGATGTAGGAAGATTACCCAAGAGGTATCTAGCAGGTATAATGTAGCCTATCATGTAAGTAACAAGAACAAAAGAGACACAAAGTAAGCTTCGTATTTTATCTGGGGAGAAAATGCATAAATAGGCGATTTGAAATTAATGATATCGAGGAAGGGTGCACTTCTGCTTGAATGGAGAGAAGTAAGAGACCAAACGGCTTAGAGATTATAATTGAAATGTGGGCCCTGCAACAAAATGTTGGAGTGTGAATGTTCCCGTTCAGAATTCCAGCCAGCCACGCTGTTTTGCAGGATATTCCATTCCAGCCTTCCCCAGCCTGGTGCCCTCCAGCTGTTTGGACTATAACTCCCACCATCCCCAGCCAGCATAGTCAATGGCCAGGGTGATGGGAATTGTAGCCCCAAACATCTGGAGAGCACCAGGTTGGAGAAGGTTGCTCCATTCCATTTCTCCCTCCTCCCTGGTAGTTTTTTTCTTAAAAGTTTCTTGTACTTCTGCAAGCAAGCTGATACTCTTTGGGTTACAGAAGGATCCACAATTGGAAAATGAGTTTGCTATTGAGTTTGCTAAACATGATATACTTACCTTGTGGCAGGAGGGTCCATTAGCTGTGCCTCACCTCATCAGTACAATGCAGAACATGGCTTTAAGTTGTTGTAATTCATACTAATATTGACTTACACAAGTCATTTGATCTCTACTGTCTAATTATCAGTAAACATATTTTGAGAGGTAGATTTTATTTTCTGCCTGTTAGAATACCATAAAATAGGTTTTTAGGAGTACTGCACAGGTAGTACGCCATCTTGCTTCATAAAGCCATCTGATCTACACAGTCAGCCATATAAAGTGTGGACAAAAATAGTCAGCTGTGACAATCCATTAAAACAAATCCAAACAGGAACAGCCAAAGATGCACATAAGATACATATACAAAAGTGTATGAGGTTTTGAGTTACCTAGAACTCTTCACCAGATTGTATGTTGAACAACGACAACAATCGTAGAAGGAGAAAGATCTGTCTGTCTGTCTGGTGTAGGGCCGATAGTTTCTGTTTTAGTCCACTTTGCTATATAAAGCAATTAGGACATATTTTAAACGTCATGTCTGGGTTATTCTTTTAGCATATCAAAGTCCAATGGCTGACTTCCACAATGAAGCCATCCGTGTGTGAATGTAAAGCTCTTTTCAGATGTTATTAGTATGTACAACGAACATGCATTTAGCGCAGGAGGTTGCAGCAGGGCTGGCATCAGGACAGAGTTAGGCACCTGCCAACTCCTGGCCCTGCTGCTCATCTTCCTTCCTGTCCCTCTGCCCCTTTCAAGCATGCAAGCAGTGAGAAAGATGAGAAAAGATGGAGCAGCATCCTCGACTGACTTTCTGCTCTCCCTCTGAATGGTTGTGTGGACTAGAGACAGGACAAGCAAACAGGCAATAGTAAGAGTAGCAAGGAGGAGGTCGGCCCACTCAGAGAAAGGGGCCCACTGAATGCATCCTGCCCAAGATTTCTCCCAAAGCGGGAGCCAGTAACTGGGGTGCAAAAATACGAAGACAGGCTTGTTTCTGTCCTATGCGCTTACATTGCAAGAGCTGAAAAGGGCCATGGGAATTTGGAAACTCTGGGTGGTACTTAGGGGGATTTCCCAAGGTTGTACACATGGTAAGAACAGATGTAGAAACACAGGAAGAAGCCTTATACTGGGACAGACCTTTATTGTCGGCACTGACTGGCAGTGGCTCTCCAGGGTTTCAGGCAGAATTGTTTCCTAGTCCTACCTGGAGATGCTGGGCATCAAACCTGGGACCAGGTAGTTTGTATGTGTTGGGGGATAGGGGATGGGGAGAGGAAATACTGCACTTCCTTATGCATATTCACTGTATGTGCTAATATTGTCTGAAATGGGAATGGGCTATAGGGATCTATAATCTAACTTTATATTGCTTTTTTAAAATTGACCCACAATGGACTGATCAACTGCAGTCTTTTCCTTAACAAGTATTTTCCTTCAAAAAATTCAACAGAAACCTTCACAGCCTAAGGACCAGCTGCCTGGCAATGTTTGCTTTGTAAAAGAGATTGCTTTTCTACAACATGATCAAAAGGCCATCTTGGGGAAGGCAACAAAGATGGTTCGAGGTATGGCTAGTTTATCTTGAACAAAAAAAGGAGAAAAAAATACCATGGGCTTATTTGGGATACAAAAAACTTTGAAGAGTTAAGTGAAAAAAGGATTTGGGGTCCCTCAAAAGTAAGATATTTTCCAATAAAATCAGAGATTCTAAATGTTCTCTGTACCTTACTATACCAATAAATTTTGTAGATTTTGCAGTTGTACACACTCTCTTCATATAATCTCAACATTTTACTAATGGAAACATCTTGCTTGCTTTCTTAGCAATTTTGTTCTCATATGTTTCCTTCTGCATTAGACTTTCATGTCATTTTTCATTAGCTTTTAAGTCTTTCTTCAACTGGGATAATAGCAAAACCCTATCTCCATCCAATTGCAATTCTAGCTGTTCTCCGCGGGTTGCATATATTTCCCGTTTATTGCTTGGAGAGCTAGAAATACCACTCTAGATTTTCTTAATGAGAGATACATGCCTTATTCCCAAAACAATACCCTGAAAATGTTCCCAGAATATGAACAGTGTGGGCTGCATGATCTCAACTTTTTAAGCGCCTTTTTCTTCCTTTGTTTCTTGTACATTATCTGCATCTACATACTTCCTAGAAAATAATTGACAGCTGTTTGTGTTTTATTTGGGGGATCTATGGCTGTTTATATGAAAAGATGAGCCGGATTTGGGTCCATCTTTAAAAGATTTAATTGGTAAGGGTAAAATAAAATATTTACCAAATGCAGTTCCAATGCTTTCACCTGTTGGCCAGATAAATGGCCTAGACTGTTGGGTTTGATTTTGGGCTGTCTTTGCAACTAACACACTTAAAATTGCTATAGCTACAGCTCAGTCTCTGTGTTAATTGATTTTTAAAGTAAATCACTATTGCACCATTACTACTCAGTGGCTAAACAAGTAAGGGATAGAAATGCTGTCTTGTTGCATGTTTTTACACACACACACACACACACACACACACGGTGAAGTTTGTTTCTTGGGGATCTATTAGATGGCATTCCTGCATTTTGCAACATCCCAGAGTGGGTGAGATACAAATAAACCTTCTGCTGGCTGCCTGCTAAGAGCCCAGAATGTCAATTTCTTTACTAAAATTTAAGCTCTAACATATACGTTTAGCACAATAGAATCTTGCCTTTGTGTTAGAAGCTGGATGACATTTTAGAAGTGTTTAATATTCTAGGGATGCTGGAGAAATTCGAGATGGATTAGAATGAGCTTGGATTTCTAAGAATCCAACCTGTGGAATCTGCTGTGGAGCACCCCCCTCAGGCCATGCGGAGTCCGTGGACTTTAGGATGATTTTTTTTACTTTCCTGAAATTTACACATATAAATCCGCAGAAAAATATGTAAGTTTCTGCTGAGGAAACGTTGAATGGAATGGGGGACAATACACTAAATGTTACATACTGAGGTAAATTATGTAAATACTTACGTAAATACTTATGTAAATATTTACGCAATTATTTCTATATTTTTCTGCATAACGAAAAAAAAAATTCACATCCGTCTGTAGGCAGACCATGAAACAAAAGGCACCTGTCAATCTGAGGAACACAGACAGAGTGGATTTTATACAGTCCATACATCCCTAATTAGGACTGCAATATTTAACCAATTAATTGGTTAGATTAACTGAATTTAAAAAGCAAACAAACTAAAAAGTTATCCCAATTAATTGGAGAGCTATGTCTGTGGCTGTCATACTGGGCCTGGGTTGCAACTGAAGAATATAAGAAGAGCTATGCTGGATCATACCAAGGGTCTATCCAGTCCAGCATTCTGTTCACACAGTGGCCAACCAACTGTCTACAGGAAACTCCTGGGTACTCAGTGCAGCACCAACACTGACTTGAGGGTTGGGGAGGGGGTGTTGCCATGGTCTGTAGGGATTCAATCTCCCTCTCTAGGCTTTCTGCTCATTCGAGTGCAGATCTTGAGTGCTTATACCTTGTCTTGGGTATGCGGGGCAGATTAGGGATTCTGTTGGTGTACTGCCCACCCCACTGCCCATCAGACTCCCTGCCTGAGCTGACGGAGGTAGTCTTGGACTTGGTGTTGAGGACCCCTAGGATGATGGTCCTCAGGGATCTCAACTTCCATGCCGAGGCTGCTGTATCCAGGGTGGCTCAGGACTTCATGGCTGCCATGACAACCATGGGGCTGTCCCAACATGTCAGCCCAACACATATAAAAGGACACATGCTTGATCTGGTTTTCTCAACTGGGCAGGAGGATGGTGATCTGAAAGTGGAGGAATTAACATCTGTCTCTTTGTCATGGTCAGATCACTTCCTGTTGAGGTTTAGACTCTTGACAGCCTTCCCCTCTGAAAGGGTGGGGGGCTATTAAAATGGTCCGCCCCCAGAGGCTAATGGATTCCGATGGATTCCAGAGGGCTCTGGGGGATTTTCCTGCTGGTATGGCTGGTGCTCCTGTCGAAGCCCAGGTCACTCTGTAGAATGCAGAGATGACTCGGGTGGTTGACATGATCGCGCCCAAGTGCCCTCTCCCTCTGAGCAGAGGCCGGCCAGCTCCTTGATATACACCTGAGCCGAGGGCAATGAAGCAAGAGGGGAGACAGTTATAATGCAGGTGGAGGAAAACTCATGCTGAGTCTGACCAAACACAGGTAAGAGCCCACTATCGAGCCTACTCTGGGCGATGAGGGTGGCAAAGAGACAGTTCTTTTCCACCAGCATTGCATCTTCTCATTGTTGTCCAGCAGAGCTTTTCCGAGTGGTTCGCGGCCTGTTACATTCTGGGCCAGGGAGAGAGACTATGGAACCCTCAGTTGCATGCTGTGATGAGTTTGCACGGCACTTTGAAGATAAAGTCGCTCAGATTCATCATGAATTGGACACCACGAGTTCCATTAGTAAAGGCATTCAGAGCACCGTCTGGTCCAGTTTTATTGGATGAGTTTCAGTTACTGAGGCCTGAGGATGCAGACAAGATGCTTGGCCAAGTCCGATTGACCACTTGTGTGGTTGACCCTTGCCCTTCATGGCTTATTAAATCAAACAAGGAGGGGATGTCCGGCTGGGTCCAGGAGGTTGTAAATTCCTCCTTGAGAGAGGGAGTGGTGCCAGCCACTTTAAAAGAGGCGGTAATCAGACCACTCCTGAAAAAGCCTAACCTGGACACGAAGGATGTTAACAATTATAGGCCAGTGGCCAACATCCCCTTCCTGGGCAAGGTGCTTGAGCGGGTGGTTGCAGGACAGCTCCAGGCACTGTTGAATGAAATGGATTATCTAGATCCATTTCAATCTGGCTTCAGGCCTGGTTTTGGAACGGAAACTGCCTTGGTCGCCCTGTGGGATGACCTCTGCCAGGAGAGGGTCAGGGGAGTGCGACTGTGTTGATTCTCCTGGACCTCTCAGCGGCTTTCGATACCATCGACCATGGTATCCGTCTGGATAGGTTGTCTGGGTTGGGAGTTGGAGGCATTGCACTGCAGTGGTTCTGCTCCTACTTGGATGGCCAATTTCAGAAGGTGGTGCTGGGGGATTATTGCTCTGCGCCATGGCAATTATGCCATGGGGTTCCACAAGGCTCTATTTTATCCCCCATGCTGTTTAACATCTACATGAAACCGCTGGGGGAGGTTATCCGGAGGTGTGGGCTGAGGTGCCATCAATATGCGGATGACATCCAGCTCTGCCTCTCTTTCTCATCAAACCCAGGTGAGGCAGTGGCTGTTCTGAATCAGTGTCTGGGCACAGTAATGGACTGGATGAGGGCCAATAAACTGAAACTCAATCTAGACAAGACGGAGGTACTGTTAGTGGGTGGTTTGTCTGCCCGGCTAGGTGATATTCAACCTGTTCTGGAGGGGGTTGCACTCCCCCTAAAGGATCACGTTTGTAGTTTGGGGGTGCTCTTCAATCCTGAACTGTCACTTGAGGCACAAGTGAACTCAGTGGCACAGAGCACTTTTTATCAGCTTAGGCTGGTATACCAACTCCACCCTTATCTGGAGAGAGATAGCCTAGCTACAGTTATCCATGCTCTGATGACTTCTCGTCTGGATTATGGCAATGCATTATATGCAGGGCTGCCTTTGAAAACAGTCCGGAAACTTCAGCTGGTCCAAAATAGGGCAGCAAGATTGTTAACAGGGACTGGCCAGCGAGTTCATATTACGCCAGTACTTTTTCAGCTGCACTGCCTGCCAGTCCATTTCCGGGCCCGATTCAAAGTGCTGGTATTAACATTCAAAGCCCTTAAAGGCTTGGGGCCAGGTTATCTGAAGGATCACCTCCTCCTATGTGTAGGGGTGCACGAAAGTCACTTACCTGGTCTCGCAGCTTGCTTCGCGGTGGGGGGGAGGCGCTTCGCTGCTCCCCCTGAAGTTCAGGCCGGGGGGGGAGGCTTCCCCCCTCGCCCGGCCGAAATTCAGGCCGGGGGGGAGGCTTCCCGCCTCGCCCGGCTGAAATTCAGGCCGGGGAGGAGGCGCCTCGCCTTGCCCGGCCGCGAAATAAAAAGTTTAAAAAAAAAACACCCCCGTGATAGGCTACGTGACGATTTACGTAGCCTATCACGGCTAGATCTGCAAAGTCATCCGTGATAGGCTACATTAATCGTCACGTAGCCTATCACGGGTGACTTTAAAAAAAAAAAAAAGCACATACGCAAATGGCGGCCCCCATAGGGAGCCGCCATTCGCGTTCCTTATTTGGTCGCTGTAGTCTACGTAAATCTTTATGTAGACTACGGCGAAAATAAGGGCAACGCAAATAGCGTTGCCCTTATTTTCTCCGTAGTCTACGTAATCTTTACGTAGACTACAGCAACCAAACGCGAATGGCGGCTCCCTATGGGGGCCGCCATTAGCCGTACGCGCTTTTTTTTTTTTAAGTCACCCGTGATAGGCTACATGACGATTTACGTAGCCTATCATGGCTGACTTTGCAAATCTAGCCGTGATAGGCTATGTAAATCGTCATGTAGCCTATCACGGACGGGGGCGTTTTTTTTTTTTTACTTTTCTTGGAATGGCGGTGGCGGCAGCCGGTCGAAAGACCGGCTGCCGCCCCTGCCCCTGTCGAAGCCCTGCTGAACCGCCGCTGCGACCCGCCACCGGGAGCGACATTCGGGAAAGGTAAGTCCCATCCCGGGGGGTGGGGGCGGGGGGTGGGGGGGTGCGGAGAATTTCTCCCCAAAACTACTTCGGGGGGCCGAATATGTTGGCACTTGGCCCCCCGAAGTTTCGGGGAGAAATTCTCCCCCATCCCTATAATGCCTGCCCAGACCTTAAGATCATCCTCAGCGGCCATTCTCCATGAGCCCCTGCCAAAGGAAGTGAGGCGGGTGGCTACTGGAAGAAGGGCCTTTTCTGCTGTGGAATGAGCTCCCTAGTGATGTTCGCCTGGCACCTACACTGTATTCTTTCCAGCACCAGGTGAAGACCTTTTTTATTTTCCCAGGCATTTTAGCATTTTAGCTTTCTAGACTTTTAGCTTTGCTGTTTTAAATCTGTATTTTAAATCCCTGCACTGCTGCTAGGTTTTATTCTGGTTGTATTTTTATACTGTGGTTTTAATGTTCTATATGTTTTATATTGTTTTATTGTGTGCTGTTTGGTTTTAATTTTTGTGAACCGCCCAGAGAGCTTCGGCTATTGGGTGGTGTAGAAATGAAATAAAACAAACAAACTCACAAGCAGGACTTGAGTGCAACAGCACCCTCCCTCCTGTGTTCCCCAGCAACTGGTGTACAGAGGCATACTGACTCTGATACTGGAGGTAGCATATAGCCATTAGGACCAGTAGCATTCTCCTCCAGGAATTTGTCTAACCCCCTTTTAAAGTTGTCCAAATTGGTGGCCATCACTACATCTTGTGGTAGCAAATTCCGTAGTTTAACTATGCACTGTGTGAAGCTTCCCATGGCTGGCATACATGGCATGCCCGTGGAGCACCATGGGTGGATCCCCAGTAGAGAATAAATGTACCCTCACTTAAGTATCACAGTTTCCTATAAATACGTGTAGTACCTGCAACACCATGTTGCAATGTATCCTCACTCCCTAAAAGGGGTGCTACTTTTCTGGGCACCAGCCAGCCTAAAATAGGACTCTTGTAGCACTGTTCAAGCCTTGTGGGAGAGGGGAGATGTTTCAAGTGGGAGGAAGCAGAAAAGAACACTTTTTTCTCCTTCTTCACATACACATGCTCTGGACTTCCCCTGCATAGTATTGGATTGCTTCCAGCCTGAAACCTGAGCATTTCATAGTAGCGAGGGGCTGTGGAGAGGGGGAAAGGGAAAAGGTGTCCTTTCTCCTTTCCTTACTCCTGAAACATATTGGTATAGTATGGGGTGGGGAGTTTTTATTTTATTTTATTTTATTTTCATGATATGCATTCCTCTGGACTGTAATGTCTCCCTCCAGGATTACTTACTATAAGACTGGTTTGCGGCTTGAGCAGGCCAATTTCCTCTCTGCTTCTGCCATCCATTCTTGCCCCTGCCATCCATTCAACTAACACCCTAACTTTCTGACCTGCTTCATACATAAGGGAGGCCACCATGGATGCATTTCCCTGTGGGGCTTCTTGTTGTAGTGGTGGCCATTTTGAATATTCAGGGCTTTAAAAAATGCCTTCATTGATGTCAGCATAGACTTTTTGATTTTTAAACCCGACAGCTGGGGCGGGGTGGGGGGTGGGATATCAGGAAGCAAGCCACTGGGGGAAAGGTTTAAACCTCCCCTCCTAGTGCACAGTGGTTCTGATATGGATTGTGGGCATGCGTGCTTACTGTAGAGTAAGAAACAAGGAGCGGTTTCAGGTGCATGCTATGTAATTAACATAAAATGTAGTTTGACCCTAAGGGTGCATCTGGATGAGGTTTTTAACCTGCAGTTGCCCTGCTTCAGACACATAATTTTACGGGGAGCAGGGGGTCCAGATGATGTTATTTTCCCTTTATAATCCTCCCATGTTTTCCCACTGCTGATTCTGTCTCAATCCAACAACAAAACAATAAACTAAATGGATTTATGTTTGACCTGAGAGAGATCGAGATCAACTTGATGTTACACAAAGCAATAAACAATAAACACAGCTAAACCTATCCCCCTCAAGCTAGTCAATGACCATTATATACTTCCTTCAGTTTTCATCACATAGTTCCCAACTGCTTTCATACTGAAGTGCTACAATCTGGTTACTTGAGTCGCAGTCTGGAAAACACTACATGTGCGTGTGTGTATGTGTCTGTATAAACATGGTGTTACCCACCTGAAGTACCATGCTCATGATGTGTTTACACAAGGAGGTAACCCCTATGACTAGAGGATCTCCTTTTTTCTCAGTTATTAGATGTGCTGATGGGGGAGGCCTTTAGTGTTTCCATGGCTTCCCAGCAAGTGCATCAGATTGTGTTTTGGGTCAGTTGGGCCTACATCGATTAGATCCAGCATTTCTTTATTCTGTTCAGAGGCTTATGTCCTTGTTTCTGCATGAAGAAATGTCATGTGAAAATCAAAAGTTTGCTGTGACCTGGTGCAGTCAGCATGGGCCGTAATGCAGAGTCAAGCACACAGAGTGCTAGAATCCAACAAAATCAGGACCAAAATCAAGCAGGGGTGCTTGTACAAATTCCTCTGAAGGACCTAGCCAGAACTTATCTTGTAGGTATGTACACATTTAGCATAAGAAAGACAAATCAGAGGCATCAATCGTAGGCTGTGGTCTCAGTTGAGGACTCTATCTAAAGGAGGCTGGGCAGGAAGGAATGCAGGGAAACTTCTAGGGATGTAGGAGAAATTAATCAGGTCAGGACATATGTACAAACTTACCAGATTTGGACCTGCCGAAACTATATGCAAACTGGAATGCATTAGCATGTTGAAACGCTTTTCAGAATTTTGCAATCTGGTTCGCAGCGCAAAAAATGAACATAAAAATGCGTCAATGAAGGGAAAGTGCTTACCAAAATGAGTATATTAGGGGAAATTGTGCCCATACGTGTTTAGGGGAAAACCACTTGCAAAAAGTATGCACACTAGGCAAAGTGCAAACAAGTATGCATAGACTAGGGAAAATGCACATAGACATAATGGGTATGAATTTTAGTGTGAACTTTTTAAAAAATGAATTTTGCCACATTTGATGGAACACAGGCCAAAACAAACGTACAGTTGGGGAAACAAGAAATTTGGCAAAACCAAAATGCATTGATTCAGCCATTCCTAGAAACTGCAGTCAGAAAGGGTGGGAAGCAGATAAAGAAGAAGGGAAGCAGGTAGGTAGCGTGGCAAGACCACCAAAGAAGCTAGCTGTTGCCCTGATTTGGAAGCATGTATAGTCAATCCCGGTCAGGAAAGTGGAGTCATGCTGTAAAGGCTAATTGTGCGCCCACAAGCAGTTCACATCAAAGACTATCCGTACACATAGATCAGTTCAAGTCCTGATTGATATCACCTGAATTGGTGTCTGAGGGGCCATAGGATGCTGAGAATTTCCCCTCTGAGGCTGTAGATAGTACTAGAACCTCAGGGGGAGAAGTCTGAGCTGAGATTTCCCTCCAGCAGCTGCTGTGGAAATCTCCCCCTCCTGAGCTCTGACTTTGGGAAGAGGAAGGAGAGGGCAGGATGGGTGTGTGCCAATGGGTGGGAGGGGAGAAAAGAGGACATGGATTCACCAGATCCAAAGGCCTCTCAGCCACTGTCCCTGTCCCAGATGGGCTCAGTGGCCCATATAGTGAAAATAGCTAAAGTGGAGGATGAACAGGCTAAGAAAGGCTCTTCTATTCTGCTCACCCTGCTAGGCTCTTGCTGGAAGGGCTTAGGATGGACAGAGTACTCCAAGATCCGAGCTGCCTGTCCTCTATCTGACAGGTTGGTGTTCTTACATACTAATTACAACCTCCTCCTGAGTCTTGCTAAATTGATGAAGGCCAAACTAAAAGTTCTGCTAATCACATGTAACAGAGCTTGTGTGTAAGCATGAGCAGGGCCAATTTTGATCAGGACCATGACAATCCAGGAGGGGAGGATCTAAGCTTCCCCCCTCCCATTTTCATTCTGAAATTCCATACCCCCCATGGGGGGGGGTGTAAAAAAACAAAACACACAAATCTCCATTGATTGACCAGATGCTCAAGATGGATTGTAGTTCTCTGATGTATCAGTGCAATGTTACAAAGCATTCATGCAGGCAAATGCAGAGTGTCAGAACATGTTCCCCTGCCACAGTCTTCTGGGAAGAACTGCAGCATTCAAAGAAAATTATTTTTCTTTTTTTGGGGGGGGGGTTTACCTTGCCATTTACTACTGTTAGGTTGATCAGGTTACAGCAATGTCTCCCTACGGCAATGGCATGGAATGCTGTGATTGTAATTGTTCACTGCTTTCTGTCTCATGCACGTAGGTTTCTGCTGCCCATCTTTTCTCAGGGAAGCCCACTAGTCTATGCCTCTGTGCCCAAACCCCATTATCTTTTACTGGTCTGCAAAAGAGATGTGGATTGTACAGTCTTAATGTTAGACTTTATCTTGCAGAGGAGACAGGAAAGTGAATGATTACATGGAATGAGGGCTCCAGCTGAGTGGCTCCAGAGAACTTGAACCAGCCCTGCTTGCAGAAAGAGTTTGCAGTGAAACCATCACAATTTAATAGAAATCACAGCTGGAGAGAACTCTTATTGCCAAGCAGAATGAGTTTTTTTGTAGTTTTTTTCTCTCTCTCCCAAAAAGGTTTATTTTAGTTTAGCTGCTGTAATTAAAGGCCAACTTACTCTAATTCCATTACCAAGAAGATTGTTGAACTAGCTAGTGATTCCTTGCATCTTCCACTGGGATAATACTCATACAACAGACAATAAATTAGATATGTTTTAGAAGTTACGGAATTTGGGGGCAGGGTGAGAAAAAGTAGAGCTAAAGTATTTTCCAGTATTTGCGAAGTAACTATGTTACAGGGAAATGTTGATCCCTCTGTTCCAGAGATAGTAACATAAAAATGTAGGAACTACTGTTGTAGATCAGACGAATGTTACACCTGCCAAGGTATTATATATAATAACAGTGAACTTATTCTCTATTCTCCAAGTGTCAACGTTTATATAGCCAAAGTGGCACCATCCACACAGAAGAGGGAGGTATCAGCAGGCTTGGGGATTTCCCAAGGTTTGCAGGACTACACTCTTTTTCTTTTCTTTTTAAGGAAAAATCCTCTGGGGTGGGGGCAAAACAGTCCAATGAGGACTGAGTATTCTCAGTGGGTATGGAATGATGACAACTTTGGAACAGGGAGGGGGAATGGAATGGATTATCCTGGAACAGAGTGGGGAGAATGGAATGGTGTATCTTGACTGGCTGGAAGCCTGAATAGGAGCAGTCCATGTTGCAACGTTTTGTTACAGATCCCACTTGGCTTTTTTGTGACAGTAGCCAAGTCTGGATGTCTATGATTTCCCACAGAAGGCTAAGTGCAATCTTATCCTTGTAGTTCATTTCATCCAGCTTCCCAAGGTCACTTTTGCAGATCTCAGTAGGGATGGACAAAAGGGACTTACCTTGTCCCGCAGCTTGCTTCGTGGTGGGGGGGAGGCACTTCGCTTCTCCCCCCAAAGTTCAGGCGAGGGGGGGAGGTGCCCCGCCTCGCCCAGCCGAAATTCAGGCCGGGGGGGAGGCGCCCTGCCTCGCCCGGCCACAATTCAGGCCGGGGAGAAGCGCCCCGTCTCCCCGGCCATGAAAGAAAAAGGGGGGGGGAACCGTGATAGGCTATGTAATGATTAACGTAGCCTATCACGGCTAGATTTCCAAAGTCAGCCGTGATAGACTACATAAATCGTCACGTAGCCTATCATGGGTGACTTTGGGGAAAAAAAAAAAGCGCATACGCAAATGGCGGCGGCCCATGGGCGCCGCCATTTGCGTTCCTTATTCTGGCACGTCTAGTCTACATAAAGATTTATGTAGACTACGGCGAAAATAAGGGAACGCTATTTACGTTGCCCTTATTTTCGCCGTAGTCTACGTAAATCTTTACGTAGACTAGACGTGCCAAAATAAGGAACGCAAATGGCGGTGCCCATGGGCCGCCACCATTTGTGTATGCGCTTTTTTTTTTCCAAAGTCACCCGTGATAGGCTACGTGACTATTTACGTAGCCTATCACGGCTGACTTTGGAAATCTAGCCGTGATAGGCTATGTAAATCGTCACGTAGCCTATCATGGGTGTGTGTTTTTTGTTTTTTGTTTACTTTTTTATTTTGTAATGGCGGTGGCGGCAGCCGGTCGGGAGACCGGCCGCTGCCCCCGCCCCCGCCGAAACGCCACCGGGACCCGCCACCGGGACCCGCCACCGGGACCCGCCACCGAGAGGGACATTCGGCCACGGTAAGTCCCATCCCGGGGGGGGGTGGGGGGCCGGGGGAGAATTTCCCCAACACTTTCGGGGGGCTGAATGCATCGGCACTTGGCCTCCCGAACATTCGTGGAGAAATTCTCCGCCATCTCTATGATTCAGTCTCTTTGCTGATAGCATAGGCTCATATGCGAAGAATGAACAATTCTGCTTTGAGGCTTTTAGTATCTTATGATCCTACTAGAGCTGAGATAAATATGCCAACAGACACTCACAGTCCCCTTTGCATCTCAAAACAAACTCCTTTAAGTATGCAAATGTGTCAAGTCCTTTCCCCCATTGGGGCAATTTGATAGTTTGTGAATCTGTAGAATATGCATGTTATGTTCATTCCCATCCCAGGCCAGACCTTACTTAGTTCTGTAAATGAAGAGGCACTGAGGCAGACGCAATGTGGAGTTGCTGCCATGATTACCAGGCCCAAATCCCAGCTCATCCCAAATAGTATCTTCAAATACTTCTTAATTCCCTTTCCCACATGCAGATATACATTGACAGGTCAGGTTTAGGGGGAGGACATAGGGAGCTGGCCACAAACATGTACACATACACATGCACACGCAAGCGTATACACACACATGAATGCACACATGGGCACACAGACTAAACCTGGCTTAGGGGAAGGACATGAAAAGCCTCATGACAGCAATGTACATTGGTTGTAGCCTAGAAGAGAAGTACATTCCATGTGAATCTTAGAACTGGTTATAGAGCGGGGGCGGGGGAACCATAAGACATGCCGTTTGGGGTGACTGACAATTCATGTGATAAGATAGCGTTAATGCTTTTGGAAAGGTTGATTTTTTTAAGCATCTAGCAACTGGCCTCTAGGCAAGTTTAAATTGGCTGCATTGCACACCACAGTGGGCTTGCAAGAAGGTCCAGCTAGAGTTGCCACTGATGGCACCATCTGTTCCTTGTGTTGCTACATAGCATGGAATCTCTTTGGGAATCGAGGAATGAGAACTCTGGCAGGTATAAAAGACCTTTGTCTTGTCTGAGCCCTTTGACTCAAGTTCCTTCCCAAATCCCAAGTGAATTTTCCTGGTGGCCCATGCAGGGGGAAAACGTGGGGTGATTCTGACCATCAGTCTTATGGAGGAACCCCAATAATGCTTAGCAGTTTGAGCTAAAAGCCATTCATTTTCTGTTTTTTTCCACCCGGACTAAATTTTATTGTTCACCTAACCTTCCCATCTTCCCTTGCCAAGAATCTCAGCAGAACAGCTGTACAGATCACATTTTCCTCTGTGTTAAATGTCTGCCAGGAAGATGCCAGAGAAAACCAAACTGCCACCAAATGCCTCGATCAAACCTACCAGGAGCCACTGAAATATGTTTGCAAAATAAATTTGGCTTTATACCAGTAATGTGTCTTTTATGAAGCGTGGCCTGTGTTCTTGACAATTGCATAGCATACAATCTTGTGCTGTGGAAATGAAACGTTGGTCTTTGTGCTAGTTAGGAAGCTATTAATTTGTAATCACAGGTAGTCTTGTTAGGAAAGAGAATAACATGATTAAAAGCAGTTTAGGGAACAAGGAAGTGAGGGGGCTAATGATCTCATGCAGTTTTCTGATAGCAATGACACAGCATCACTGCTTCAAAGGTGTGAAGCTATATTAATGAATTAAAGCTTTTAAAATTAAAAAAATGTTACATGCAGTGCTGCAAAAAACATTCAAAGGAACTTTGCAGAAAGAGCCTTGGGTATTGAGTGATATTTTAAGCATTGCTACCTATTTCCCACCTTTGATTTCCCTCCCCTTAACTTTTAATAGACTCACAAGCATTCTCAGGAAGCAATGAAAAACAGTGCACAAGAAGAGACAAATACCATGAAACTGCACCTGCCTCCTTTCTGCAGCAACCATCCAAGAAAGAATTCATGGTGGAAGGTAGGATTTCTTCGAAAAACAAACATCTGCCCAAAGGCACTTCAGAGTCCAAAGAGAGTCAGGCCCAAAGCTTTTCAAAACCAAAAATATCTATTTCTGATTATGGGTGCCATATCAAGTGTTTATCAAAAACAGCATGGGATGAAAATGATATCTACAGGAAAGATCCGTTCCTAAAAGGTAAGCCATAACTCTTTATTTGGCTATTGGGAGTACAGTCTTTGTGTGTCAAATATGATCAAACCAAAAGGTACACTATTAATGGGAAGCTTGTCTGCATCTATCTGCTTTTAAATGTTGTAGAAGAATAGTTTGGATTAGAAAGCAGTTGCTTCACTTATACCCCAGTCCTATACATGTCCACTGAGAAGTAAGCCCTGTTGATTTCAGTGGTGCTTCAGTGGTGCTGCACTCCAAGGTAAGTGCATTTAGGGTCTTCACCACATGGGGCTAAAATCCTGCAACCTTACCGGGGCTTTTGCTTCCGGCTTCTTTGTGGGATCTTAAGATCGGCTCCTTTACACAGGCTGACATGTACTGTTTTTATTTCTTGGCAAGTTCTATATGTTTCATTTTACAGCCACTAGATGGTGCTGCTGTGCCATTACAGAAGTACACAGCAAATAAAGTGCTTCTTCCCGCTTCCTAGAGAAAAATCGGACTTTCCCTGTGTTTGCTAAGGTGGGATAAAGTTCATAAACTATGGGAGGAGCCCTGGAGGTTGACGACGTCATGTAAAGGACCTGTAAACGTCTGCAAGTAACCAATCTTGATTGCATGATATAAGCCCCGTGTGGAGAAGCCCTAGGATTGCAGCCTCAATCCATTTCTATAAACTGAAGATGTTGGCCACAGCCTATAGAGACCAGAAAAGAATAAGCCAGTGTTGTTAGAAACACAGAATGCTTTTTAATGTTCTATATTTATAAATACACTGAATCCCAAAACATACATCCCAAAACATGCACATTCTTGCAACATTTTTGACATCCAAATATATACTTTAATATCCAGTTCCTTTACAGTATTTTATCCTCCTTTCACAGGGCAAAAATGCCCTGTGGTCAAACTATTTATTGTAGACATCTGAGATGCACCAGAGATTATACTAGGTCCAAAAACGCGAAATTATATTATTAAAGCCATCTTTATGCATTTTTCTGTACTCCTCAGAATGCTCTTCTCAGCTCTCTGGCTGCTGAACCTGGAGCTCCTGAATCAAGATGGCTGCTTCACCCATTGTCTGTAACTCATTAAGCCCCAATGGTGCCCCCTTTGCCCATCCCACTGTATTCCCAGTTCCATGCCATCTAGCAACCTAATCCTCAGTAAGCATCCTCATTGGGGGGGGGGGTGCATATGAGCCTTACAAAACCCCTGGCTCTTCCCATCTCCTGCCAATACTCTTTCCCACAGGGCAGGAGTCCCCACCCATCGGCACATTTGGGAAGCTGAGAAACTGCTGTGGGTGCCACCACAAACAACTTTCATGGAGGATGTGGGTAGTCACAGAATGGCTACAGTGGGGGACTGGCTAGTGATGGGGTGATGGGTGGGAGAAACCTCAAGGCTAGAGGCTGGGAAGGAGGGGGGAAGCATGGCAAAGGGGGAGAGGGGAGAGAAAGAGCAAGGCTAGGAGAGGGGAGAAACAGTGACATAAAGAGGTGGTGAGGGAGAAAAATAGGCTAAAAGCTGGGAGTGGAGAGAAACAGCAAGATAAAGGGGCTAGCGGGAGACAAAGAGCAAGGCTAGGGGCTAGGAAAGGAGAGAAGGAAGAAGGCAAAGGACAGGGAAGGGAGAGAAACAGTGAGGCGATGGACAGAAATAAGGCTGGAAGCTGGGAGTGGAGACAGAGAGAGAGAGAACAAAGGAGAAAGGTCTGTGGGGAAGAAGATTGGGTGTTTTTTTAAATAATTAAATTGGATTTTTAAAAATTAAAAATACATTTTCAAAGGGGGCAGGGAGTAGATGCTTTGCGGGCACCATTGGAGGCCCCCATGCACGCCATGTTGAGGACCCCTGCCACAGGAGAACTTTTCATTCAGTGGCCATTTTGTTTTACACTAGCCATGTGTGGACAGTGCACACTGTCATAAGGAAGCGTGACAATGTGAG
Source organism: Heloderma suspectum (assembly GCF_057233095.1). Lineage (NCBI taxonomy): Eukaryota > Metazoa > Chordata > Lepidosauria > Squamata > Helodermatidae > Heloderma > Heloderma suspectum. The sequence goes on from NC_139460.1 coordinate 236,709,927, forward strand.
CGGGCATCAGTGCCACCGAGTGCAACGGGAGCTTCAGGCAGGTAGGACATGGCAGCCTATTAAGAAGCATTAGAAACAAATCTGTATATAAAATGGGAGTATACATACGGAGCTCCTCCAATAGCACAGTAAATGTAGACTGTGCTCAGCTCATCAAGTGTAATCGCAGTGTCTATGGAGCTGTTTGCCTGGAGAAATATCCAAAACAAATACTCGGGTTTCCGTTCATGTTGCAGACCTCTCTTCAGGGAGAACAAGTTTCAAGATCTTGGCTCAGCAAAAATGTGCCCAAGTAAAAGCAAACAATGAGTAGGGAAGAGGACTTGCAACTTTTGTTAAACAGGTGCAGAAAAATGTTGGTTCATTAGGACAGAATAACATCGAGTTTCTAGCATGACGCAAGGGAAAAAGTGTTTTCTCCTTACAGCAACTGATTATTTGAACCAATCTGAAATAGGCTTTGTTCCAAGATATTTAATACCCCAAATCTGTTTGGCAGGAAGCATAGGCTTATTGTCACACTTGTAGGAGTGGTGCATCTTAGTGTTTTTTAAGATTTAATTTGCTGTTCTAGATTAATCCTGTATCTTTTTCAGCAAGTCACTTGTAATGTAGTTTACAAACTTCTGTTTGCATTTTGGACACAAAGTGCTCTTTGGGGTTTATAAATTATGCAAGAAATAGTGATCATAAAAGAGCAATGAAGTATGATTATGAATAAGGAAAACAATGTTAAAAACCTAGGTTAATTACATTTATAATGAAGTAAAAATTTAGCATTTGTTTATTAGTTTCTCATTTAATAGTAATAGTGCTTAAATAGGGCTATTGAATATGCAAATCAATACTGTAAGAATGGAGGAAAACCTCTGCAAGATTTAGGGGGGAACTTCAGTCACACTGAGAAACAATACAATATGTATTCATATTCTACTATCTTTCATTATCAGTGCAGCAAATCTAAATTGACTAAAAGTGTATATATTATTGAGAGCTGATTTAGTGTAGCAGCTAAGAATGTGAATTGGGAGCTGAGCTGTCCGGTTTAAATCTCCCCCTGCCATGAACATAATAAGAGCCTTTAGGCAAGCTACTATTCTTCAGTCCCCTCCTTCCCCCACAATATTCCACATGGGGATACTAAAATATAATGCTGGGTTAGTAATACTAGGCTACCTTGCAAAGTGGTACAAAGATTTCTGAATTTTGGGAGAGTTCAGGCTATGGTATTTCAGCACAGCGAGTTGAGAAATGAACATACAGATGTCAGTCCTTTGAAGATCTGGCCCTTTGGGGGCCCAACAGATCCGCGCCGCCCACCTGGCTCAGCTTGCGTTTGCGAGCCGAGCCATGGGCTTTTCCCGAAATCCGGGAACTTTGGAGGGTTGTTTTTTCTCATCAGTAGAAAGTTGTGCAAAATGCAAGCTCCATTTGGACTGCAGGTGGGGGTGAGGGTGTGAATTATAGCCTCTCAATGCTCCCCTGCACTAAAAACCCCCCCAAAACAACAACCCTCCATGCAAATAGAAAACTTACACAGCATGAAATGAGTTGGAACAGAACCTTTCTGCTTGAAGTGCCAGTTTATGTATGCGTATATTTATTAATGTATTTATTTATTTTAAAGCATTTTCCCCCTGCCCTTCAACTCAAAAGGCTCCCAGCAGAGCCGACAGAGCAATGAAAAACAAGATAGGCCCTGCCCGGAGGCTGCACAAAAGGAAGGAGGAGGAAAAAAGCAAGCTCCAGTACTAGTTCTTAACGTTACAGTTCTTCTAATGACCAGCTGGGCTGGAAAGAATCTAGGAGGCCTGATGATATGGCTGCTGCTGGGTGACAGTTGAGGGAGGGTCAAAGGCAGCTGGTCTCGCAGGACTGCCAATGGAATAGCCCCACTTCCCTTCTCTCCCTCTGCTGCCCCCACTAGGCGAACTTTGAGGGAGAGCCAGAGGCAACTGATCTCCCAGCAGAGCCAATGGAATAGCCCTGCTCCCCTTCTTTCCCTCTGCTGCATCCAGGAAGAACTTGCAGAGATTTTTTTTAAAAGTATATTGGTGAGCATTAAGAAAAAAGGCATCTTCCACCTGCGTGAAGGCATGCTCTCAGTGTATCTTCTCAGGATTCTGCAGCTCATTTTCCTGCACATGTACACCAGGCCTTAGTTTTCATCTCACAAGCCTCCAATTGAGGAGGAAGGATCAAAATAATTCTCCTTACTCATGAAATTTTGTTCTGTATGAGGGGCTTCCTGGGTTAAACAAGCGTAATGCCATACCTCCTCATCTTAATGAATTCTCCATATATGCCTTGACATTTTCTTCTAGAAATTAACCTCCAGATCCAAAGATGTCAAGAAGAACCCACGTCCAAATTAGCTACACCCCTTAATAAAGATCTATCTCTTTCTAAGGTGATTATAAGTTCTGTGGCTCAGCTATCAAATGGAAGGAGCATAAGAAAAGTGAGAAGAATGAGACAGTCGATAGGGTAACAACCTCCACAGCTCATGAACCAGATGTTCCTCATGAGAAACACGATGCCTTCCAGCAGCCAGAGGTCTGCTCTGAGCCTGAGAAAATTCCTGTAAACCCACTGACTCTCAGGGTAAAATATCCAAATGTTTTCTCTGCTAACTCTCAATCCTCTGATGGTTATTTTCCTGGAAACCCTGTGGGGGCAAAAAGTCACTTTTTTGTTTCTCTTTTTATCAGCAAAACACTCAGGTCACTTGAATCTCCTCTTAATTGTTCAAGAATGATTTTGCTTTTATGATACATTGAGAAAGGGGCTCAGGAGTCATTTGCAATTTTAATTTCTCTCGGTATCCTGGATGCCCCTGCTATAAATCGATGTTGCTTGTCCATTTTTCCATTGATCCCACTCTTACCTCCCCCCCCCCTGCTCTCCATTTACAAGTCCTTACTGATCTGGTAGCTGAAGCCTGAAGTTAAATTCTTGTTGAGCCTTGTAGGAGATCAGTGTAGTTTATATTCCTGAATTTCAGGCTTGCAGCCAGCTCTGACTCTGACTGAGGAATATGCTTCTGCCCCAGTGTCAAGAATCTTTTGTGTGGTGGTATGATCCAGTACCTCAGAGTCTCATAGGGCTTAAAAAGAACCTATGCAATACTAGGACTACTGTACACATAGCCAGGATGCCTGGATGCGATTTTTAGCGTATATAGTATTCCATGTATATTTTTGCAGATAGGTGCTATCTTTCTATTTTTTAAAGACATTTGGCTGTTCAGAACCAGCTCAGTAAGGTAGTGACTACAGTAGGTGCCCTTAGATAGGGATTACTTTGCCTGTCTTAGACTGATTGATTCCTGTACAACATCTTCTTGGGTCTGAAGAACACAACGAGGGGGGGGTGTGAATAAAAAAACACATCCTTTTTACAATGAGTTGCCTGTCCCTTGTGCATTATTTTTGATAAGATAAGGGTATGTTTTTTAAAAAGAAGAATGGAAGTGGCCTATTTATTTTATTTAAAGGACACAACAGTGCTGGCTGGGTGTCATCAGTATGCTGGTGGGGACACCTCTGCCCAAATCCCTGAATGACATTTCAGAGTGGTTTCATGTACATATTAAATAGCATGAGAAACAGCTTTTAGGTGGTGAGAAGTCCTGGAGAATTATTTAGCAGGGTCCCCTTGTCCTCCTCCTTGCATAGGTCATCCAACCCCAAAACCTAAGACATTCTTAAATACATAAAAACTGATGATTGCAAAAACAAGACATGTTTTCATCAGATTTTGCAGAAATATCCAGTCTTGCTTAATATAGCAATTTTCAAGCCAAACCATTTGTTCTGTGTCCTGAGTTGTTGTTTTTAAATACTTTTAATGATTTTCAATTTTGTCTAATACAACATACAACTACACAACATACATACTGTAAAATAACTACTTGTCAAGTTGGGAAAAGAGAAGTAGGGAGGAGATTAAGGGGGATAAAGGCTACATGCAGTCAGTTTCAGAGTTGTCCAGAAGTTATTCTATCATGCAAGCTAGGATTTGGCTGGTCAGCTTATCCTGGTTAGGCATAACTGTCAGTGTATGCTTTTCATATAAGTATGGTAGTTGCTCATCTTCTAAATTCTGCAGCAGGGGTGGGCACATTGTGGCCCTTCAGTTGGTTTGGCCTACAACTCCCTACCCGGCATAGCCAATGGTGAGGAATGACAGTCTACAGTATGGTGTCTACATTATGTTGTCAGCTCATGTAGGGCAAGTGAAGACAGATCCTCAGTCCATTGGTGGATAGGTGGGATGTTCTGGTCTTTCCAGTGCTGCAGAATGATGGCAAATAAAAGGGTATATCATAATATCAATTTTCTCTGTTCCGGTACAAGGTCCCACACTGTCCAGAGATGTTCCATTAGAGCAGCTACATCTGAAAGTTTCAGTTCAGTTTCCATCTCCAAGTTGTAAGAAAACTTGCTGATACTTTCCATGGATGTTGGATACTACCCTAAACTCTTGAGAAACAGGATTTTCACTAGATCAGTACAGAGGAATGATTAGATGATGCCCTCTGCATTCTGCACCCTGAATCAAAATAATTTCTTTTTTCTTTTAGGAGGCTCTGGAAGTTCATAAGCCTCAGTTTATTTCCCGTTCACAAGAACGGCTGAAGAAACTCGAACACATGGTACAATTGAGGAAAACCCAGCAGGGTGATGCTTCAGGAAAGAAACAAGGAGCTGTTCTTTCTCGCAAGCTTTCCTCATCGTCCATCACAAGTAAGAAGAAACAATTTACAGTTCCTCATCCTCTCAGTGGTAAGTTGACCTGAGGCATATATACCAAATCCATCACAGGATTTGATAGAATACACAGTATTCTTTTGTTAACTTTTGGTGGAAATTGTCCAGTCTGGAGGTTGTGTTCCATTATTGCCAATTCCTTCACAGATGTAATCTGTGGTGTAGTGAAATGCCATGTTCACGTATCAATCTGTAATTCTTCCAAAGCCCTTTAGTTCACTGCAGTCTCCTTTTTCCCAACCATACTGCACAAAGGGGGCAAATTATTTCACCGGAGAGTATATTTTTTAAGGAGAACTGTATTCTGCCACTGCAAACAACTGCGCCAGAATTCCCTTGACCCCTAGATCTCATGCAACTGTTTCCTCTGCCTTACACGTGTATACCTTACACGTGTATGACCAGTAATCCTCATCGATGTCTTATAATGTGTAAACTCTTTAAAGCATCAGGATGAATTGTTTCATTTCCAAAATAAAGTAAGATGTCAGTTCTTTTCTCTTGCTCAATCTTGGGAAGTAGCAGCTCTAAGTACAAAACTCTTGACTAAAACTCTTGTAGCCTTTTCTTAACAACAACTCGACAATAGGGATTGAGAGCATTGAATCCCAAGTGATTCATTCTTTGGTTTTTCTCACTATAAAGTTTAAGAGCATTTCTCTGCTTTACCATAGGAAGCAGGGTAGTTACCCCCCGGTGAGACTTCTGGTTGTAAGCTCCTCAAATCCTTTAACTCCTGGGAAAAATAAGAGTGATCTTATTTTTGAACTAAAAGGAAAAGACAGAAAATGTACAAAGCGATACTGCCAAAAATGCTTGTCTATGGAATGTTATTCTTTACGTTTAAAAACTTGATCTTTAAAGATGAACATGGTCACCCTTAAGCAATTAGAGATTAGTTTAGATTATTCTTTTTTTAAAACTAACCGTGTTTATGTACAGTAATCTCATCGCTATACATTAAAATTATATATACATGTGTGTGTGTATATATATATATGTGTGTATGTATATGTATGTATGTATATATATATATATATATACACGCTGCTTATGCTTGTAATTTATAATGTAAGTCTTTTTGCTTTGTAGTATTCATAATCTCCATGTACACATATTTTTGCAGTGGTTATTTCCATTTCACTATAACATTTTTATTTTCCAGGTGTCCACAAAGTTAATCAAAGGTCTGCCAATGTTAGCCAAACCTTAAAAATAGACTTTCATTTGCACATGATTGTTGTGTTCCATATGTTCTTTTACCATTCTACCACAGGTGGTTCTCACTCAGGATCAGGGGGACATCGGAAGTCCCTTTTCCCTGAGACAGGATGCAGGAACAGAGCAATGGCTTCCTGTTGAGGGAGGGGCTTCCTCCTCTAGCCAGTTCTGTTTCCTGTCTCAGTAGACTCAGGAGAACCTGGCTCAAGATCTCTAGCCAATGACACAGCAGAGGTGGTGGCAATGCAAGGCTTCCAAGTTATGCCTGTTTGGTGTCTGTAGTGCTTTTCCCAGTTCCTCTGGCAGAGTCACCCTCACAGGCTGTCACTCACTCCTCTCCCAGATACTGAGATTCTGGTGGAAAGGCAAAAAACTCCCTCATATGACTCTTAACCCCACTTAGCTCCCTAGGGAATCATTCCATGAGTGACTGGGTTGCTTCTACCAGGGTCCAAATCTTACTGTCCAAGAAGGCATTAATTTCTGTGTTTGTTGAAATTGCATGACCTGTCATACACAGATATTTCTGTGTGACAGGTATGTAGGTTTGTAAATCTCTTTCCAGTTGTCTTCAGTATTTATAGTCACATGCCATCAATATATTACATATTTTTGATAAAGGCTATTACAAGTTTTCAGTTATAACAGGTTTTGCTCAAAATTGGTCATATTCCCCATGGTGATTTCTTTGCATTTTGATCACCTAATATTTTATTTGTGAGTATTAAACCAAGTAGAATGATATTTTTGTATTCCCTTTTGTATTTTATTTTGTCATAAATTGTTCACCTATAGTAGGTAGGTTGTAAAATCCAGTCAAATTAGCATCTATCAAGACTGGTGGACATTTCTTAATTGTGAAAATAATTTTTGTAATCTGTGCGTTAATTGCTCTTTGAACTTCCTAGAAAATTCCATGGTATACCAGAATTTATCATATTTTAACTTATTAACCACTGTACTGATCTCCTCAACAGCTTGAAATGTAATGGGATTATTCCACAGAATAATCCATATAAATAGATCAGTCAGTGGGGAAAGTGTAATTACACTTTATGTGGTTAGTTTTCTATGAGTTTTTGGAAGTGTCCTTGGAGTTTCTTTCCTGATTCCACTATGGGTTCCTATATATGTCAGTTTTGAATAATATATATTCACACTATACTTACGTATTTCCAAATGTTGTATACTAAACAAATATGAAGTATGATCCTGTAGAAGAACACACTGTTGGCAGATGTTTTCCTTCCATTCTCTCTCTGTCTCCTTTTACAGTCCTTCCCCTTGCTGCTTTCCTTTTGCTAGCCTACCTAAAACACATTTATACAAAAATTGCCCCAGTATTCTTAGGGACATACAAGAATTTTGTTGAAGCTCAAAAAAATGGACAAAGAAATCCCCACTTACAACCCTGAACGCTATTGCAATTTTTGGAAGAAAGCTTGCATTGTTCTCAAGGTTGCGACTTGGTGTGTATTGAATATTTTCTACTTCTTATCTGAGGGCCAAAACTAGTGGTTTCAGTGAAGTGGAAACACCCCAAAATACTAAACTGTTAAAATTTACTTTTAAAAAATCCTGTTTGGCCCTGTTGTTTCCCCTAGGCTGCTGGCTCCTTAGTGCCTTCCCCCTTCCCCCTTGAAGACTGTTACTTCCTCTTTCCTGGGTAGAGGTGTCGGTTGCTTGGAAATCTGGTACTTTTGGGGCTTGATGGAGTTCTGCAGCGTGCCCAACTTGGCTTGCATTTGCAAGCTGAGCCACAGGTTTCCCCCAAACTCCAGGGACTTTTTCTGTGTGTGTGGAGTGTGTGTGTGTGTGTGTGTGTGTGTGTGTAGCAGTAATTTGTGCAAATAGAGATTTGTGCAAATTGCATCTGAAATGTGCATAATTCGCACAGATTGCGGCTGCACTTTGCACAATGTGCGCACATTACACAAATTATCACAAAATTCAGCTGTAATTTGGACAAATTAAAAAACAAGGAAAATCCGCTAACTGGCCTGACTCACTGCAGACCAAGTTGGGCTCCACAACAGAAAATGGACCAGAGTCCAGGGGGCCGAACCAATGGAAGCTCCTTGAGCTCCAGCCCAGAAACAGATTCTGCCAACCTCCTATTCCTGGATCAGTGACATTAATGATCCCACCCAATCAGAGACCAGTCATCTTGAATGGAATGATGATGTCACAATGCAGTGTTTCAAATTAGATTTTATTGTGTGATTATGTCACTGAGGCAGATGAGGGGGATTTGAACAAAGAAGTGAACATTTTTGCAAATATTGGGAGGTAACAATATTAGATATTAAATATAAATATTAGGTATTTTATCATGAAAATGAAGTAATTCCAAATTAAAATTGGTGCTTCAAGGATATTCAATATAACAAATATCGAATTGCTTGCTATTATTTACTATCTCCCATGGAGGTTATATAGTTTAGTGTAAAAAGGTTTAGTAAAACATCTCCCACTCCTCTAGTAACATCTTGTCGGAAGGAATTTGGTGGGTCAGGGATTGGTGTAGGAAATGATTGTGTTAGTTGTCTGACCCACCTAATCACTTCAAACAGGCATTACCAGCACAGTGTGGGATTCATACAGATTTATTTTATTATTTTTTTAAAAAAATAAATCCCGCCCTATATCATTAAGATCTCAGGGCAGCGTACAGATAAAATTTAAACAGTAGAAAACAATAAATAATTTAAACAGCTAAAAACATATTATACATTAAACATGCTAATGCCAATTAAAATCTAAAACAATAAAACAGTTAAAACAGTGTGCTAATTTAGGGAATGATTTTAGCCCTCGAAGCCTTGGTGAAAAGCCATGTTTTTACTTGGCGCTGAAATGAAAACCAATGTCTGCACCAGTCGGGCTTCCAAGGGGAGGGCATTCCACAACCGGAGCGCCACAGCAGAGAAAGCCCTCTCCCACGTCCCTCCATAGTATATCTTTCACACTGGTGGGATTCAGAGGAGGGCCCCTCCAACATACCTCAGTCCTCGGGCAGGCATATATAGGGAGAGGGCCCCCTCAAATATTGAGGTCCCAAGCTGCTTAGGGCTTTAAGTGTCATCACCAAAACTGATGTCAGGGTGGACACTGAGCACATAGAATCCCAGAGTAGTTCTGATTCTGAGGAAGAGCAGTCGCTCCTGGGAGAGGAGTGCGCTCCTCTTTCCTAGGGCCAACAGCTGACGGAGATTCCTCCCACCAGCATTCCTAGCTTAGATAGCAGTCCAAGGAATGACAGAGCGCGGATAGCAGACTTGGTGGACACGCGACGCCGACGCAGAGAGCGACGCCAAATGGAGGGCGCAGAAAGGAGGCGTAGTGCCTGGTTGGCGCACAAACAACGGCTGCGCCCAGAGGATTCAAGGGAAAAGGGGAGGGACTCTCCCTAATCCTTAAGTTCAGGGGTCTGCCAGTAATTCCCTTTCAAATGGGGACCAACTGTTCCAACTTAGGGCATAGGTATTGTGCTTCTCAGATCTAGTTGCAAACAGTAGAGTTGTTAAGTTGTAAAAGAAGAATAAAGCTTTGAAAGGAATCCCTTTGTCTGTGTCTGGACTTAGCTACTGCTGGATTAGACTGAGAGAGGCCTCCAAGGAGCCCTTGAAAACTGAATTCCGACCGGAAACATATTGGTAGCCAGTGCAATTCCTTTAAAACTAGTGTTACATGATATTTATGAGATGTTCCAGTCAGCAGTCTAGCTGCTGCATTTTGTACTAGCTACAACTTCTGAGTCGTCTTCAAGGGTAGCCCCACTAGGGGTGTACGAAACCCCGCTTACCTGGCTCCGCTGGGTTCCGCAGGTGGAGGGAGGCGATCCATTCCTCCCCCTGGAATCCTCGACGGGGGGGAGGCGATCCGTTCGTCCCCCCTGGAATCCTGCCTGGCCAGCTCTGCTCCGCTCCGCGGCCAGGCCGCAGAGCCGCCGGCTGGGCCAACCCGCAGTAGGGCCTCCAGCCGCTGCTGGGCTGCTGCTAGGGATGTACGAAAGTCACTTACCTGTTCGTGGATTATGCTGATGCTGGGGGGGAGGCGCTCTGTCCCTCCCCCTGAAATTCTGGCCGGGGGGGGAGGTGCTCCGTCCCTCCCCCCCGAATCCTGGCCGGCCGACTCCGCTCCGCAGTAATTCTGTGGAGCCGCCGGCCAGCTCCGCCAGCGGCCGGACATCCGGCCGCTGGCTAGCAGGGACGCAAATGGTGGCAGCCATAGCCACCGCCGTTTGCGTCCCTGTAGTCAGCCGTAATAGGCTACGTAAATGTTTACGTAGCCTATCACAGCTGATTAAAAAAAACAAAAAAGCCGCATGTATGCAAATGGCGGCGCCCATGGGTGCTGCCATTTGCGTTTCTTATTTTGGCACGTCTAGTCTACATAAATATTTATATTAGGGATGGGGGAGAATTTCTCCCCGAACCTTCGGGGGGCCGAGTGTCAACGCATTCGGTCCTCCGAAGGTTCAGGGAGAAATTCTCCGCCACCCCCCCGCCACCCCCCGCCACCCCCCGCCACCCCCCCGGGGTGGGACTTACATTTATGAATGTCGCTCGCGGCAGCTGGTCCCGGCGGCGGTTTGGCAGGTCTTCGTCACGGGCAGGGGCGGCAGCCGGTCTTTTGACCGGCTGCCGCTGCTGCCATTACAAGAAAAGTAAAAAAAAAACAAACGCCCCTGTGATAGGCTACATAATGTAGCAAATAGCGTTGCCCTTATTTTCGCCGTAGTCTACGTAAATCTTTACGTAGACTGTAGGGACCAAATAAGGAACGCGAATGGCGGCTCCCTATGGGGGCCGCCATTTGCGTACGCGCTTTTTTTTTTTTAAAGTCACCCATGATAGGCTACCTGACAATTAACGTAGCCTATCATGGCTGACTTTGCAGATCTAGCCATGATAGGCTACGTAAATCGTTATGTAGCCTATCACGGGGCTTTTTTCTTTTTTTCTTTTGAAGTTCGTGGCCGGGGAGACGGGGCGCTTCTCCCCGGCCTGAATTTCGGCTGGGCGAGGCGGGAAGCCTCCCCGCCGGCCTGAATTTCGGCTGGGTGAGGTGGGAAGCCTCCCCCCCCGGTCTGAACTTCGGGGGGAGAAGCGAAGCGCCTCCCCCCCACCGCGAAGCAAGCTGCGAGACCAGGTAAGTGACTTTCGTACATCCCTAATTTATATAGATAAATAAATAGATGCTACGCTATTTGCGTTCCCCTTATTTTCGCTGTAGTCTACGTAAATATTTACGTAGACTAGACGTGCCAAAATAAGGAACACAAATGGCGCCCATGGGCGTCGCCATTTGCGTACGCGCGTTTGTTTGTTTGTTTTTTAATCAGCCGTGATAGGCTACGTAAACATTTATGTAGCCTATCACGGTGTTTTTTAAAATTTAGCCGTGATAGGCTACGTAAATGTTTATGTAGCCTATCACTTTTTTTGTTTTTGTTTTTTTTAAAACTTGGAAATGGCGGCGGCGGCGGCTGGTCGGAAGACCGGCCGCCGCCGAACTGCCGCTGGAGCTGCCGCCGCCGCCAGGGAGATCCGCCCCAGGTAAGTCCCGTCCTGGGGGGGGTGCGGGGGGTGGCGGGCCGTTCCGCCACCGATTTTGGGGGGCTGAATGCGCTGGCATTCGACCTCCCTGAGATCCGTGGCGGAACTTTCGTACATCCCTAGCTGCTGTGGACGCAAACGGCGGCCTCTACGATGGCTGCCATTTGTGGCCGCAGCAGCCCGGCAGCGGCCAGAGCCGCTGCCACCGCCGGAGCCAGAGCTGGAGCCACAGCCAGGTAAGACTCCATTTCGCAGGGCTTTCGTGGGGTGGGGGGGTGGGGGGCTCCGTTATGCCACGGATTCCGGGGGGCCAAATTCACTGGAATTCGCCCCCCCTGGGATTCATTGCAGAATTTTCTAACATCCCTAAGCCCCACATAAAGTGTATTGCGGTAGTCTAATCGGGAAGTTACCAGTGCATGTACTACTGTGGCTAGGTTATCCCTGTCCAGGAAAGGCCGTGGCTGGTGAATCAGCTGAAGCCATCTCCAAGTACTCTGGGCCACAGAGTCCACCTGGGGCTCCAGTGACAGGGATGGATCTAGGAGTACTCCCATGCTATGCACTTGATCCTTCAGGGGGTATGCAACCTCATCCAGATCAGGTTGCTTATCCAATTCCTGGACTCAGGAACCACCAATCCACAGAGTTTCCGTCTTGTCAGGACTTAGCTTCAGTTCATTGGCCCTCATCCAGCCCATTACAGTCTCCAGGCACTGTCCAGCACATTATATAACTGATAAATGCTATTTATCAGTTATAGCATTTCAAAAGCCTCTTGCCATAGAATATAGAAGAGAATGGGTTAACATTTCTAAAATAAAAAATCCAAGAAGATAAAATCTATTTTTAGTCAAGGAAAGGATTGGCCTCTGAGGTATATATGCTTTTCACACAAATAAAATATAAAACATTAAACTGAGAAAGAAAAAAATTGATTACTTTTAGATTACTTGCAAAGCCTATGAATGCAAATATGCAAATATTAAGACCAATTAATCCTTCTTCTCCTTGCACGATTGCTGAAGATAAATTTTATCTTGCAAAATGACTAATAAAAATGTAATATTGAACACTATTAATTACTCAAGCAACAGCAGTTTCCCTCCTGTCATGGTTATTAATGATAAGTATCTCTCACAAGAAGCTTGTTTCATAATTCATCTACCTCGCCTTGTTCTTTATAAAAGTATAATATTTTGTTTGTGAGATTTTAACTATTCTCAGAATGACAGGAACGACTGTATCTATTAAGCAGTAGATAAATTTCTTGAGCATTCTGCTGTTCATAATCATAACGGCAACTCCGTTGGATAGGACCTTATTACTTCCATTTTGCAGTCTGGCTCAGTGGTTGTTTGATCAGTTGATCATTTATTCAGCTGCCTCATCCATGCATAAAGATTCCTATCTAGCAAATGAAGAAACAGTTCAAGCACTTGCTTTTCAAAGAGACAACACACTTCTGGCTGCATGCAGACGCTGTAGAAATCAACACTCAGTATTAGGGCTGAACAAAAATTGCTTTCCAAAATTCTCCACACTATTTTGGAGTGGTGAAATTGGGAGGGGGGAATTCACTGAATATTCTTGTGTGGGGGGTGGGAGAGGTGAAATTCTCTAAAAGTTTGCCTGGAAGCAAAAAAGAAATGTCTCAGATAATTTTTTACAAAACTGTCTTCTGAGAAATTCTGGCTCACTTAAAGAGCCAACAGTGTGATGTGGCTGCAAAAAAAGGCAAATGCTCTTTTGGGACTGCATTAATAGAAGCATAGCTTCCAAATCCCAGGAAGTACTAGTTTCCCTCTACTCACCACTGGTTAGGCCTCAACTGGAGTACTGTGTCCAGTTCTTGGCAACACATTTTAAGAAGGATGCAGACAAACTAGAGAAGTTTTCAGAGGAGGGCAACGAAGATGATCAGGACTGGAAACAAAGCCTATGAAGAGAGACTGAAAGAACTGGGCATGTTTAGCCTTGAGAACAGAAGATTGAGGGGAGATATGATAGCGCTCTTCAAGTCCTTGAAAGGTTGTCACAGAGAGGAAGGCCAGGATCTCTTCTCAATCATCCGTCATCCCAGAGTGCAGGACACGGAATAATGGGCTCAAGTGACAGGAAGCCAGATTCCGGCTGAACATCAGGAAAAACTTCCTGACTGTTAGAGCAATACGACAATGGAACCAATTATCACACTGGAGGCATTCAAGACGAGGCTGGACAGCCATCTGTCAGGGATGCTCTGACTTGGATTCCTGCATTGAGCAGGGGATTAGACTCGATGGCCTTGTAGACCCCTTCCAACCCTACTATTCTATTCCATGATAATGCTGAATGAAACACTACAGTTATGTTGTTCATGCTAGTGGATGAAGGAAGCAATAGGCTAAGAGGAGGACTGGAAGGAATCAAAACTGGATCCACAGCTGCACTTGAAATTCGCCACCCTGTTCATAGACATCACAATGAAGTGGGGGAGGTAGTTTGCTGGATATTCTCCAGGGGAAGACTGAAATTCTCCAATAGTTCAAGACAAGCTTGAAAAAGAAAATTTTCAAATATGTATCAGGTAGGGATATATGAAAGCCTTACCTGGCTCCGTGCTGGGCAATCTGCGGTGGGGGAGAGGTGCTCCGTCCCTCCCCCCGGAATCCTCCCTGGCTGGCTCCGCTCTGCAGCGGCTCCACGGAGCCACATCCGGGCTGCTGCAGCCGCAAATGGCGGCCATCGTAGCGGCCGTCATTTGCGTCCTTGCTGTAAGCCATGATAGGCTACATAAGTATTTATGTAGCCTATCATAGCAAAAGGCAGGAGCCACCATTTGCGGCCACAGCAGCCCGGCAATGGCCGGGAGACCAGCCAGAGGAGCTGCCGCATCCACCGCCGCCGGAGCCGCCGGAGCTGCTGCATCCGCTGCCAGGTAGACTCTGTCCCAGGGGAATTCCACGGGGTGGCAGGGGGGGAGGCCGTTCCACCACGGATTCCAGGGGCTGGATTCTAAGTAATCCGGCCTCACTGGAGTCCGTGGCGGAATTCTCTGACATCCCTAGTATCAGGAAATTCTTTTCTGCGAAATTTCAGCTCAGCATTACTCAGTAGGATGATGTCTTTACACATAAATCACCGCTGCGGAGATAGGACAGAGGACTCTGTTGTTACAAATGTGACCACACCACAGATGTTCACTGCTAATTATTCAGCCTCAAGGCCTTCTTTGCCCTGTGGCTCCAAAGTGAAATCTGCAGTCAAATAAAGGGTGTGACATGAGTCTATATTTATGCCCCTGGGGCACCTTGGCCAGCACCAAGAAACTGTAGTTTTGTGACCCACAATTTCAAAACATCTCACATTCCTTCCACTTCAGGTGGGCTCTCTCAAGATTACACTTTTTAATATTATGTTAAATGGAATAAACACTGCAATGTGGCACCATTTCTCAATCACTAACTTGAGTTAAGGCCAAATTAAACTTACTTACTTACTTACTTTATTTATTTATTTTAACGGTATTTGTATACTGCTCCACATCCAAAGTCCTTGGAGTTGTGAACAGCAGACAAGATAAAGACTAAAACACCATATTAAAGTATTTTAATTTTTTTAACCAAAGAAACATAGTTCTGATAAAATCAAGTTTGATAAACCACAGCTGATTATTCAAGGAAGGCTTCCAGAAATAACAGTGTTTTCAGGAGGGGCTGAAAGCAACACAGTGTTGGCACCTGCTTGATCTCAAAGGCAAGGAATTCCATAGGAAAGGTAGGGATGGCACGGGCACCCGATTCCATCCAGGAATCCGGTGGAACCGCCCCGCCCGCACCCCTGAGCCCTGATTGCTGAGCTCCTGCCCCGCTCGCCCCTTGCCCACACTCAGTGAGCAGCCCGCGCTCACCCCAGCGGCCTCATTGAGCTTGGCAGTTGCCATTTTTTTGCAAAATAAAATGGTGATCACAAAAATGCACATATTTGCATATGTGCAAAAATGTGCATTCTTGTGAATATGCACATTCACAAAAACATGCATTTTGCATAGGGATGTACGAAAGTCACTTACCTTTTTGACGGGGTGATTCGCGGTGGGGGGGAGGCATTCCGCACCTCCCCCCGAAACCCTAATCCGGCCGGCTCCGCTCTGCAGACTTTCTGCGGAGCTGCTGGCCGGGGCCGCCCGCAGTCGGACATCCGGCTGCTGGGCAGCCTGCAGGAAAAAAAAAAACACAGCGTACACAAATGGTGGCAGCTACGGCGGCCGCCATTTGCGTTCCTTTTTTTCGCTGTTTTAACCTACGTAAATATTTACGTAAGCTATTACGGAGAAAAAAAGGGGAACGCAAATAGCGTAGTGGGCGCTATTTGCGTTCCTTCCCCCCCCCTGCTGTTTTAGCCTACGTAAATATTTACGTAAGCTAATAACGGCGGGAAAAAAGGAACGCAAATAGCGCCCACTATACTATTTGCGTTCCCCTTTTTTTCGCCGTAATAGCTTATGTAAATATTTACGTAGACTAAAACAGCGAAAAAAGGGGAATGCAAATGGTGGCCGCCGTAGCCACCGCCATTTGCATATGCTGTTGTTGTTTTTTGGCTTGCCGTGATAGGCTACGTAAATACTTACGTAGCCTAACACGGCCTCTGCAGGGACGCAAAAGTAAGTAAGCAGGGTGGCCGCCATTCGCAAGTCAGCGCGGACGGCAGCAGGTAAGTGCTCCGTTTCACGCGCCTTTTGTGGGTTGGGGGGGCAGGGGCTTTATTCTGCCATGGATTTCGGGGGGCCAAATGCACCGGCCTTCGGCCTCACTGAGCTCCGTGGCGGAATTCTCTGACATCCCTAATTTTGCACTCACACAAATATGCGCATTTGCAAAATGCTTATTTTTGCACATACGCAGATATGTGCATTTTTGCAATCACCATTTTATATTGCAAAAAGTGGTGACCGCCAAGCTCAATGAGGCCACTGGGGTAAGTGCAGGCTACTCACCGAGCACAGGAGAGGCTCGAGTGTGGTCCAGGGACTGGTGAGCAGGGGCTGGGCGGCCACCTGGAAAACCTGCGTGGGAGTGGGTTCACACATCCCTAAGGAAGGGGGTCACCATGAAGGCTCTTTTCCTGGTGGATTCCAATCGGGCCATGGGTCCATGTCAAACCACCAAATTAAATGTTGTACTAATCTTGCATAGTGTAGCTATACGTAGTAGTTTTCATTACTCTTGTGTAAGTGTATGTGGGCCCTGATTCACATAGGGACTATGGTGCTCTGGGAGGTGGGGGGGCAGTTAAACCTTTTCCCCACCCATTTTTCCCCTGAAATACCCTGCCCCCCAAAATAACCCCCTCCTCCCATACAGTTGGGAAGAGGACTAAACCAAGATTACATTTCACTTTAGCCCATTCCTGGTTTGTTATGTTCAAACCAGGAACTAGGGTTTAAAATAAACACTTCTTTTTTAAACAAGCCAACTAAACAATCCAGGACTTGTCATTGGCCTGTTTACCAATTGTCTGGATTTAATTTCCGATCAAGATTCCTGATTTGCAGATAACAACTAGCCAGGAATTGGGCAAAACAAAACCAATTTCTGATTTGTATCCCCTTTCAGCCATGCAGGAAGAAGGGAAAGGAGGAGGGGCTGGTTTAGCTTTATGTACAAACCCTCCCCATGTGGGTAGAGGTATCTGGTGTGGAGCTTTCCATGTCATTTGGGAACTCCATGTGTGCAAAGAGCCCTTGGATCATCCGAATGAATTTAACAACCTCTTTTATTGCTCCTTCTTCTATGTATACTTTTTCAAATCTAACCTTTAAAGACAAAACCAATCTGTGAATACACCTGGGACTTTGAAAGATTTTTTTAAAACACACACACATACATATTTGTCCTTTGTCTTTTTTTAATGGACTAAGCTTCCCCTGGGTTGATATATTCTTCTTTTTTTATTAGCTCTGACTAGGGATGTACGAAAGTCACTTACCTTTTTGAAGGGTGACATTCGGGGTGGGGGGGAGGCGTTCCATCCCTCCCCCAAAATTCTTTCCGGCCAGCTCCGCTCCGTGGAGATTCCGCAGAGCTGCCGGCCGGGGCCACCCGCAGCCGAACATCTGGCTGCTGGGCAGCCTGCAGGGACGCAAATGGCGGCTGCTGTAGCCGCCGCCATTTGCATCCCTGTATTTTGCCATGATAGGTTATGTAAATATTTACGTAGTCTATCACGGAAGAAAAAAACAAAAAAAACACAGCGAACGCAAATGGCGGCAGCTATGGCGGCCGCCATTTACATTCCCTTTTTTTTTGCCGTGATAGGTTATGTAAATATTTATGTAGCCTATTACGGCAAAAAAAAAGGGGGGGAGGAACACAAATGGCGGCCACTACGCCATTTGCATTCTTTTTTTCTTTTTTCTTTGCTATAATAGCCTACGTAAATATTTACGTAGGCTATCATGACAAAAAAAAAGGGAACACAAATGGTGGCCGCCATAGCTGCCGCCATTTGCGTTCCCTTTTTTTTTTGCTGTGAAAGGTTACGTAAATACTTACGCAGCCTATCACGGGTTCCGCAGGGACGCAAATGGCGTCCCTGCATTAGCTGTGATAGGCTACGTAAGTATTTACGTAGCCTATCACGGCTATATGGACGAAGCGAATGGCTGCCGCAGACGCGGCGGCCATTCGCAATGCAGCACGGACGGCACCAGGTAGGTGCTCTGTTCCGGGCCCATTTCATGGGGTGGGGGGCGGGAGGCTTCGTTCCACCACGGATTCGGGGGGCCGAATGCACTGGCATTCGGCCTCACCAACATCCATGGCGGAATTCTCTGACATCCCTAGCTCTGACTGCTCAACTGGGATATGGGAGGCAATAGTTTCATGATCTCACTTCTGCTCTGCCTGCTGAGCTGAAAAGAAGAGTATAACCCTGAAATCTTCTCCCCCCCCCCCCCGTGTTCCTGGAAGAGAATATTCTGCTGTAGAAATTTTAGACGTTGCTAGTACTGACTCATGACATTTTAGATGTAAAAATTTAAGTTCATGAAGCTTAGAAGGCACTCGAATGCAGGCAGGTCCAATCTCGGGCAACAAGAACCATTTAGGAAAAAGAGATAATATGTCCAGTGTCAAAGCAGCTTGCTCTGTGTCCCTAGCCAACCCTTTCCTTGTGTAGATTTTCATGGCAACTCAGGGGAAAACTAAAAGGACAGGGCCAAGTATGATTTGTCTTCTCATTTCTTGGTCCTTGGGGAATTATATGTTCTTTCAAAACAATAGCTATGAAATCAGTGTTCGGAAACAGAGAACCCTAGAGTATATAGCAATGTGATGGAAACAGGCTTATTGCATATACTGTACATTTACCTTTTTAAAAGGAAGCCATCCAGCTCCAGCATACAGCATTACTGAGGAATAAGTATTCCACCATGTCCACCAATTTGTGTCCATTCAGGTTCATTAGTAAGGGATGGTGTAACACTACTGGGAGCTTATGTGACTTTAAAGGGGTGGGTGTGCTTTGTTCGGTACATTTGTGTCTCTGCCCCATGGAATCTTCTGATCCCTTCAGCGGTGAGACAGCACAATGCATTTTACTGAGGAGTCACCAAATTATATTGTAGGAAGATAAAGCTATTAGAGCTGCCTGCAACATCAACTCTTGGCCCTACTGTTGCTTGCTGAGTTGGCTTTCTACTTGTGCCTTTCAAATTAATCTCCAGCTTCAACAGTATAAACAATTTTTCGTTTGCTTTTTTCTGTTCTCTGGATTACAAGGAACGGTATAAACTCAAAGAAATTCAAATGTTACATTGTCTCTAAGAGGTCTTTAAAGCACTGTCTGGCAACTACAAAGACCAAAAGGCCAGTGCAGCTCAGCGGTAATGGGCCAGCCCCTTCCTGACCCCTATTGCTATCTCTTCCCCTTCAGGAAGCAGATTTCACTCTGCAGTTCATTTCCACCAGCAGCACCATCTTCTTTGTATCCAGGGGGGTAAAGGGAATTAATTCTTCTCTGGAAACAATAAGGAACTAGCTATGCACCTTTGTCATACTACATACGGGTTGGTTTCCAATGCACTGACTAACTTTGTTACAATATAGCATATTTCCAGGATTATATATAGTCATTCATCTTTGTCCAGTGTCTCCTTACATTTATGTGAAATCTGATGCATGCAAACAGCTGTTGGAGACATCTTCACATGTGCACCTGCATTGCACACACAGAGGGGTTTTTTGAAACTGCAGTGAATGAGGAACACTGTTTTCTATCTAAGTTCCACATGTTGGGGTCATGAACAAACTGGGGTCAAAATGAGCCATCTCCAGGATTATGCTAACCCACCATTTTTATTTCAGTGTTGCTGTGATACAAAAACAAAAGCCTCAGGAGATCATTCCCTCCCATATTTAAGTGGGATAAAGAATCTGTTGAGAATATCATTAGATCACACATAAATCACCCAATTCATTTTGCCAATGCTCCTGTAATGTAATGGCCTTTTGTATAGGGATGGCGGAGAATTCCGCCACAGATTTCAGTGAGGCCGAATGCACTGGCATTCGGCCCCCCGAAATCTGTGGTGGATCGGCCTGCCTCCCCGCCCGCCCACGGATTCCCCCGGGGACGAAGCTTACCTGGGTCGGATGTTCCGGACAGCGGCAGCTCCGGCGGCGGCTCCAGCGGGGGCTGGTCTTTCGACCGGCTGCCGCAGCCGCCATTTGCATCCTGGTCTTTGCCGTGATAGGCTACGTAAGGATTTACATAGCCTATCATGGCAAGCCAAGCAAAACAAAAAAAGGCGTAAGCAAATGGCGGCGGCTATGGCAGCCGCCATTTGTGTTCCCTATTTTTCGCCGTTTTAGCCTACGTAAATATTTATGTAGGCTATTACGGCGAAAAAAAGGGGAACGCAAATAGCGTAGTGGGCGCTATTTGCATTCCTTTTTTCCCCGCCGTTCTACCCTAAGTAAATATTTACGTAAGCTATTACGACGGAAAAAAAAGGAACGCAAAAAGTGCCCACTATGCTATTTGCGTTCCCCTTTTTTTTCGCCGTAATAGCCTACGTAGATATTTACTTGTGCTAGAACAGCAAAAAATAGGGAATGCAAATGGCGGCCACTGTAGCCGCCGTTAGGGATGTCAGAGAATTTCGCCACGAATCTCGAGGAGGCCGAATGCCAGCGCATTCGGCCCCCCGAAATTGGTGGTGAAACGGTCTGCCCCCCTGCCCCCCCCGCCCCGGGACTTCCCTTGGGCGAATCCTCCTGGCGGCGGCGGCTCTGGCGGCGGTTCTGCAGCAGGGCAGTGGCGGTGGCGGGGCGGCGGCCGGTCTTCCGACCGGCTGCCACTGCTGTCATTTCCAGTAAAAAACAACAACCCCTCAAAAAAAAATGTGATAGGCTACGTAAAGATTTACGTAGCCTATCACGGCTAGATTTTTAAAAAATACCGTGATAGGTGTCAAGGGCTCCTTGGAGGGCTCTCTCAGTCTAATCCAGTAGCCAAGTCCAGACACAGACAAAGGGATTCTTTTCAAAGCTTTATTCTTCTTTTACAACTTAATAACTCTACAGGTAGCAACTAGATATGAGCAGCAGCATCCCTATGCCCTAAGTTGGAACAGTTGGTCCCTGTTTGAAAGGCAATTACTGGCAGACCCCTGAATATAAGGACTAGGGAGAATCCCTCCCCTTTTCCCTTGGATCCTCTGGGCGCAACCATTCTTTGAGCGCCAACCGGGCGCTATGCCTCCTTTCCGCGCTCTCCATTTGGCGCCGCTCTCTGCGTCTGTGCCGCACATCCAACCAGTCTGCTGTCGGTGCTGGGTCACTCCCTGGACTGCTTTCTAATCTAGGAATGTTGGTGGGAGGAATCTCTGTCAGCTGCGGGCCCTGGGAAAAAGGGGCACGCTCCTCTCCCAGGAGCGACTGCTCTTCCTCCGAATCAGAACTACTCTGGGATTCTATGAGCTCAGTGTCCACCCTGACATCATCCCCGCTCCCATGAGGCCCCCCCTCCTGCTCCTCCCCTGGGGCCCTGGGCTTGTGGGGGTACAGCTGGTGGAAGCGCCGCAGCAGCAACGGAGCATGCACATTTTCTGCGGGTTCCCAGGATCGCTCATCAGGCCCTTACCACTTCCAGTCAACCAGATATTGCAAGCGGCCATGAGAAAGGCGGGAGTCCAGAATCTCGTGATCTCAAACTCCTCCTCCCCCTCCACCAGCACTGGCGGTGGGAGGGAGCCGACTGAGCGATGAGGATTGCCAGAAACCAGGGGGGACAGCAAGGACCGGTGAAAAACAGGATGGATCTTCATGGAGGGGGGAGAGCCAGGCAAAAAGCAACAGGGTTAATCTGGGCCGTAACCTGGAAAGGCCCCGTGCGGCGAGCCGCGAGCTTCCATGCGGGCGAGTGAGAGGGGAGGTATTGGGTGGACAACCAAACCCAGTCCCCCAGTTGCAGAGACGGACCTGGCTGGTGCCGCCGGTCTGCCGAGGCCTTGTAGGCTGTCTTGGCTTGCTCGAGGGAGTCCCGTAAGAGGTGGTGTACCGCTCGCAACTCCTCTAAAAAGTCCTGGGCCGCTGGCACCGAAGAGGGAGCTAGGGTGGACGGGAAGGCCTTGGGGTGGTAACCAAAATTGGCAAAAAATGGAGTTTGGCGGGTGGAAGCTTGGCAGGCATTGTTATAAGCAAATTCTGCGAGAGGCAGCAAGGAAACCCAGTCATCTTGCTGGTAATTGACATAACAGCGCAGATATTGTTCCAGAGTAGCATTGGTGCACTCGGTCTGACCGTCTGTCTGTGGATGGTGGGCGGAGGAAAGACGGAGCGTCACATGGAGCAACGCCAGTAGCTCCCTCCAGAAATGGGCAGTGAATTGGGCTCCCCTATCGGAAATGAGGCCCTCGGGCCATCCGTGGAGGCGGAAAACATGTGTCACGAACAGCTCCGCCATCTCCCTGGCTGTGGGCATCCCCGAGCTGGGGATGAAATGGGCCATCTTAGAAAACAAATCCACCACCACGAGAATAGTGGTCTTACCGTGTGAGCGAGGCAAGTCAGTGATGAAGTCAAGGGAGAGCAGCTTCCAAGGTCCTGAGGGGGTAGGCAGGGGGTGAAGCAAGCCTGTGGGCTTGCCTGAGGGGGCCTTCGCTTGCTGGCAGGTTGGGCAGGAGGCGACATAGGACTTGACATCCTGACACACACGAGGCCACCAAAAATCCCTCGTCACTCCATGCAGGGTCTTGGTGATGCCAAAATGCCCCGCTGTGGGGGAGTCGTGGCACTGATGGAGGACCCTCTCGCGGAGGAGTCTAGAAGGCACATAGACCCAGCCGGAATGGTAAAGCAGGCCACCTCGCAAAGAAAAGGGGTTAGAGTGGGGGGAGCAGAGGCTAGCCCCAATTCCTGCACCTTTGTGCAAACAAAATCATCCTGAGCCTGTGCAGAGTGAAGGAGCTCTTCCCAAGAGTGAGGCACCACAGCTGCCGCCAGGCCTTGGGGGGGAAGCCGGTCGGTCTCCTTCTTGTCAAACACATGCCGAAAAGCTGCATACTTCTCTGGGAGGATGACGGTAGCTGAAGGACTGCCAGAAGCAGAGAAGGAGGGGGGGGAAAGGGTGAAAGCCTGGGCAGGGACTGGCGCCTCCTCCTTGAGGCAATGCTCCCGGCAGTAGGGAGATGCAAACTCCATTTGCCGAAACCCCCAAGAAATCTGAGGGTTGTGCTTAGAGAGCCAGGAAAAACCCAGCACAATTGGGTATAAGGGAACCTTGGCTAAGTGAAATTGAATCTGCTCAACGTGGGACTGGGTGCGTAGAGTGATTGGAACTGTAATACGGGTCACCTCGCCCGAAGAGAGAGGACACCCATCAATGGTCTGCACTGTGAAGGGGGCAGGAAGGGGAAGGGTAGGAATCCCGTGTAAGAGGGCGAAGGTCTCATCCATGAAACTGGTCGTAGCCCCCGAGTCCACTAAAGCTAGTGCCTCCACCCCACCCCGCTGTGGGGAGAGGAGGTGAACATGCAACCGCAGATGGGAGTGTGGGGGGGTTGGGGAAGGCACCCAGCCGGTGGGGAGCTGACCCCCACACTGGAGGCCCCCAACAAGCTTGGGGGGCAGTCTAGTCAAGCCTGGGGACGAGGAGGAGGAGGAGGGGGAAGGAGAGGAGGAGGAGGCAGCAGAGCCGTGGATTTAACTGGGCAGGTCTTGGCGAAATGCCCCAGACTTCCACATCGAAAACATCAGCGCTCAACTCACCAGCGCTGAAGCTCCTCTGGCGGCAGTGAGGCTCGGGTAGCCCCCAGCTGCATTGGGGTCTCCTCCACCCCAGCACCAGAGCGGGGGGTGGGGAAGGAGGCAGGAAACGTGGGGGAATGGGAGGAGGGAAATCCCGGTTCCCGGCGCCCCGCCGGGTCTGGCGGTGCCCCTCCAGCCGACTATCTATCTGAAGGCAGGTCCGGATGAGCTCCTCCAAAGTAGGCGGGCAGGGCATGCGCGCCAAGTCATCTAAGATCTCATCGTTCAAACCATCCAAAAACTGAGCCACTAGCGCGGCATCATTCCATTGTAAATCCTGCATCAGCAAGCAAAAGGTTGTCGCGTAGCTGGAAACTGAGTCCTTGCCCTGCTGGAGGCGGCGAATCTCCCGAGAAGCCATCTGTGTGCGCAGGGGGTCACGGAAAAAACGTGCCATGGCTGTCATGAAACCTTGATAGTCCCCGAGCAGGGGGTCATTAGCGAGAAGAAGTCCCGAAGCCCATTTAGCGGCCATGCCCGACAGCAGGTTAATAACAAAACCCACACGAACCTGTTCCGTCTGGAAATCCTCAGGTCTAAGACGCATGTACAGCTCTGACTGGGCCCTGAAAATCTGAAAAAGTCCTCTCTCACCAGAAAACTTCTCTGGCAACACCACCGGGCACTTGCGGCATGGGGGAATCGGAGGTGGGGGGGGGGTTGAAACATTGTCCGTAGATTCTGCATGGCAGCCGTCAGTTGAGCCATCTGATCACGGAGCATCTGGTTCTCTTGCGCCAGAGCTTGTACCGTTGGGTTCCCGGCACCCTCCATAAGGCAGTAGGAGAAAAGAGGGAGAGAGGAGAGAAAAAAAAAAGAGGAACGGGTACCAAGCTGTCAAGGGCTCCTTGGAGGGCTCTCTCAGTCTAATCTAGTAGCCAAGTCCAGACACAAAGGGATTCTTTTCAAAGCTTTATTCTTCTTTTACAACTTAATAACTTTACAGGTAGCAACTAGATATGAGCAGCAGCATCCCTATGCCCTAAGTTGGAACAATTGGTCCCTGTTTGAAAGGCAATTACTGGCAGACCCCTGAATATAAGGACTATGGAGAATCCCTCCCCTTTTCCTTTGGATCCTCTGGGCGCAGCCGTTCTTTGAGCGCCAACCGGGCGCTACGCCTCCTTTCCGTGCTCTCCATTTGGCGCCGCCCTCTGCGTCTGTGCCGCGCATCCAACCAGTCTGCTATCGGTGCTGGGTCACTCCCTGGACTGCTTTCTAATCTAGGAATGTTGGTGGGAGGAATCTCTGTCAGCTGCGGGCCCTGGGAAAAAGGGGCACGCTCCTCTCCCAGGAGCGACTGCTCTTCCTCCGAATCAGAACTACTCTGGGATTCTATGAGCTCAGTGTCCACCCTGACAATAGGCTACGTAAATGTTTACGTAGCCTATCACGGCTGAGTAAAAAAACCCAAAAAAACCCCGCACGTATGCAAATGACGGCGCCCATGGGCGCCGCCATTTGCGTACGCACGGTTTTGGTTTTGGTTTTTTTACTCAGCCGTGATAGGCTACGTAAACATTTACGTAGCCTATCACGGCTGACTGCAGGGATGCAAACGGTGGCGGCTACGGCCACCACCATTTGCGGTCCAGCCGGCCAGGATTTGGGGGTGGAGGGATGGAGCGCCTCTCCCCCGGCCAGAATTTCGGGGGGGAGGGACGGAGCGCCTCCCCCCCCAGCCAGAATTTCGAGGGGGAGGGACAGAGCACCTCCCCCCTGCCAGAATTTCAGAGGGAGGGACGGAGCGCCTCCCCCCCACTGCGAATCAAATTTTGTTCAAGGTAAGTGACTTTCGTATATCCCTAGCCGCCATTTGCGTACGCTGGTGTTTTTTTGTTTGTTTGTTTTGGCTTCCCGTGATAGGCTACGTAAATACTTACGTAGCCTATCATGGCAGCCTGGCTAGACGCAAATGGCGGCCGCTACAGCGGCCGCCATTTGCGTCCGCAGCAGCCCGTCCGCGGCTGGAAATCCAGCTGCAGACAGCCCTGGCCAGCTGCTCCACAGAGCCGCCGCAGAGCGCAGCCGGCAGGGCAGGATTCCAGGGGGGAGGACCGGAATGCCTCCCCCTCCGTCGAGGATTCTGGGGGGAGGGATGGTGCGCCTCCCCCCCCCACCACAAAAAATTCCGCAAAAAGTTAAGTGAGCTTCGTACATCCCTACTTTTGTATAGGGAATAGTAATTTACATCCATTTCAATTTCTATATAAATTCCAACATCTGTGCATTTCCTGTTTGCCTTCTCATCTTAAAAAAAAGTTGCTTACTAGATACAGTTGTAATCCATGCATAGGATTTCACAAGGTAGCAAAAGTAATTTTAGAAAAATTAGCATGTTTAGCCAGCAGAAGGTTTTATCTTAAGAGCACTCTAGTGGCAAACAGCAAAAAACAACTTTCAGTAGTCTTTGTGTTTTATAATTTTTTATGTTTGATTTCAAGGAAGCTAATTAGTTCAAGATAGACTACTTTACTGTTGACTACACTGAACAAATTAGAGATCCCACTGTGATGAATTGAATAGAAATAATGTTTAAATAACTGGATTTAAATCTCAAAAAAACATGATGTAATTACTTCGGTGACAGGGCTACCAGCTGTTTATAGTAGTTTAAATCCTCATAATGAACAGTGTTGTGATCTTAGTGTACACTAGCACTCATGGATTTTTTTTAATTTGCAAGAGCATATGTCTGTGCTATTTTATGTCTTAGTCTACCCTCCCTCCCCTTTTAGGGAGATTGTTTCCTGAAAACAGGAAAAAGGAATCATAAAACTGCCATCCAACCCTGAATTTGATATCTGTTAGTTTATCTTGATTTGTTATGGATTTATCATACAATGAGCTTCTGAAATCCATATTTTCATGAGTTCTTAGAAGCAACAGAATTAGATCTCCCTTGGTGTGTTCAAGTAATTACTGCAGTGAAGTTTTGGAAAACATTCTGAAACACCCTTCATGGACCTGATAACTGTTTAGGGCTACTAGGGATGTACGAAAGTCACTTACCTGGTCCTGCAGCTTGCTTTGCGGTGGGGGGGAGGCGCTTCGGTTCTCCCCCCGAAGTTCAGGCCGGGGGGGAGGCGCCCCGCCTCACCCAGCCGAAATTCAGGCCGGGGAGAAGCGCCCCGTCTCCCCGGCCACGAAATAAAAAAGTGAATGTAAAAAACACACACACACACGTGATAGGCTACGTAACGATTTACGTAGCCTATCACGGCTAGATTTCCAAAGTCAGACATGATAGGCTACGTAAATCGTTACGTAGCCTATCACGAGTGACTTTGAAAAAAAAAAAGCGTGTACTTTTTTTTGGGGGGGGGAAAGCCCATGGGCGCCGCCATTTGCGTTCCTTATTTGGGCCCAGGTAGTCTACGTAAAGATTTACATAGACTACGGCGAAAATAAGGGCAACGCCATTTGCGTACGTGCTTTTTTTTTTTCAAAGTCACCCGTGATAGGCTACGTAACGATTTACGTAGCCTATCACGGCTGACTTTGGAAATCTAGCCGTGATAGGCTACATAACGATTTACGTATCACGTGTGTGTGTTGTTGTTGTTTTACATTCACTTTGTAATGGTGGCGGCGGCAGCCAGTCAGAAGACTGGCCGCCGCCCCCGTCCCCACCGAAACGCCGCCGAAACACCGCCAGGAACCGCCGCCGAGAGGGACATTCGAGGGGGGGCGGGGGGTGGAGAATTTCACCGCCAATTTCGGGGGGCCGAATGCGTTGGCATTCGGCCTCCTCGAGATTCGTGGAGAAATTCTCTGCCATCCCTAGGGCTAACACATTCTTTTTAGCAAGAGATACCACAGGCAGTTTTGTGCCTCTCTTCACTGTTCTCTTATGCTTTAGGAGGTAGTCAGTGCTGGCACCAGGAGTTTGGAGGCTTTAGGCAGGGGAAGGCGCACACATCTTCATGAGCGGGCCTATTTTCACATTTAAGTGCAATAAAAAGAACAACAAGGCCCTATTAAGCACTCTGGAATTCTGCACCTGCAATGCAAATGAAAACTATGTTTTTATATTTATTTAGAATCCACTGATTTCACATGCAAAACAGTTTCCTCCTTTGTCTGTTGGTTTATGACTTCTTTTCTTAGGGTACAGTCCTATGCATGTTTAGACAGAAAAACGTCTAAAGCATGGCTGGCTGGGAAATGCTGGACATTGTAGGACTTTTTTCCATCTAAACATGCAGAGGATTGCATCCTAAGTGTATGAACCTTCTGTGCTGTTAGTGGAATTTATTCTGGGCTGAGCTGTAGGCTGAGGAGCTGGGAATTTGAAGCCATGAATTGTGCCAGGGAGTGAGAGCTGGGGAAGTCAAACCAGGAGTCAAAGCTGAAGAACAAAGCCAGGAACAAACTGAAACACACCAGAGCCATGAGGATCAATGTTGCCCAGCCCAAACAGGAAGGAAGTGTTTGATAGCTCTTCCTGTTTAAGAGGATCCAGTGGTCAGGCTGGGTGAACTGGGCCACTATAGGGCTGGAGAACACTTTACTGCCCAGCAAGATTCTCCAAACCACAGTTCTAGTAGTTTACTACATGGGGGCAGCCACATGCAGAACTGAGGGTTTCTGGTTCTAGTATTGGTGCTCCTGAAATCTTATAAAGGGAGAACATACAGTATGCAGATGGGGACATTCAAAATACAAACTCCTCTAGTCTGAAGAGCCTAATCCGATTTCAAGCCAGGCTCAGACTACTTTAAACTTTGTTCCGTTTCAAAATGGGGTTTGCCCCTGCTGCTGGCCTGTCCCCTTTGTCAGTCCCCCTCCTTCCCAAGCAAATAACTTTATCTTTAAAAAGGGGATGAAGATAACTGGTGGGATAGGGAAGTACTACAAGCCATGATGTTAGCTTAGCACTGCTTAACTTGGGGCAGGGTTTACTAGTTCCAATCAGTAAACCAATTCCAATTTCAGGTCCAAGCTCTGGGACAAACAAAGTAACAATGAAAAGGAGAATGTCACTGGGTGTGTGCAAATTGTACTATTTAGGTTTATGTTGTTTATTTATTTATGTATTTATGTATTTATTTAATACATTTTTAAACCAGCCAATAACCTAAGTTGCCTGGGTAGTATACAAATTCAAAACATAAAAATACAAAATAGCAATAAAAACAATAAAACAAGTCAGATAAACTAGGAGATAACTAGTCTGGACCTGGGAAAATGTGACGTATGGATACCATTTTTGTTGTTCTGGTTGTCTTTTAATGTTTTAATATTTTTACAATTTTAATATTTATGATTTAATTATATTTTTAATTTTTGTACAGTTGTATTTCTATTTATAGATTTTAATTGTAGCAGTTTTAACGTTGTCAGGCCGCCTCGAGTCCCAGTATTGGGGAAAAGGCGGGATATAAATAAATATAATAACAATAATAAATAATAAAAGCAAAATAAAACAAGTCAAATAAAAGCAAAACAAAATAAAAAACAAGTCAGATAAAAACCAAGATAAAGCCAGCAGCAACACATGACAAAACCAGAAGTAAAACCAGCAACAAGGCCAGTGCGAAGACCTGTAAGCACTAAGAACAGTTCCTAAAATGCCTGGGAAAATAAGAAGTTCTTCACTTGGTGCTGTAAAGACCGCAACGCAAGCACCAGATGAGCCTCTCTCTACAGAAGGAATTCCATAGAAAGAGTGCCCCCAAAGGAGAAAAGGCCCTCTCCTTTGTAATCACCTGCCTCATCTCTTTTGGCAGGGGCACCTTGAGAAGGGCCTCAGATGATGACCTTAGGGACCTTAGGATGCTCTGCCACGTAACCTAGCCCCAACTCATTAAGGTATTTAAAGGTTAAAACCAGCACTTCAAAGTGGGCCTAGAAATGGACTACCAGCCAGTGAAGATGGCAAAGCACTGGCATCATACGATCCTATCGAGCAGTCCCCATTAAGAAACTAGCTGCCCTGTTTTGGATTAGCTAAAGTTTCTGGACCGTTTTCAAAGGCAGCCCCATGCAGAACGCATTGCCGTCATTCAAACGGGAGGTTACCACAACCATTCCCTGTTCCCCATATATTTAACACAAGGGCTAAGGGCTTCCAGAACAAAGAATGCAACATCTGGTGATGTTTCAACCATATCAGCTGTTCTTTTAGAAATTAAGCACAGAATGTTAGTGAGTCTTCACTTCTATGCATCAGTGAGTTTATTTGTAGGCAGGAATCCAACCTCCTCCTATTTTTCTCTTTTCCCAGCCTGTCTTCCCTGTGGCTTTAAGTAGCTTTCCAACTAGTAAATGTGTTTTGCTCCTCATTCATCTCCATTCTTTAGAGCCAGCATTAGCATTTGTTAAAATACATTATGAAGATTAGCTATTTACTTTGGTCTGCTGCCCTAAGATCTTGGTGGAGCATCCCTGTCTCACTAGGGGATTGTCATAAATAAATTACTGCTGTGCAGGATATTTGATAAAAACTAGAACCCCAGCAGGGTTAAAAGACTTGAATAAAACATGGATTAACTTCCTCCTATGTACATGTCACTTTTTTATGCCTCTACCTGAGTATCTCTTAAGCTGTCAGCTTTCAAGCTATTTTCCTCTGGTACCCTCAAGAGTATTTTTCACTTTATGTTCAAAGAAACCTACCTGTGATAATCTTACAGATGTCATATCCTCAGGATGGCTTTTACTAGGGACACTAGAGAGATTCGCAATGGATTCAAATGAGTTCTGATTTCTATGAATCTGACCTGTGGATTCCGCAGCGGAACAGCTTTTTGCAAATTGTGTGGATTCCAAGGACTTGCTGACTGTTTTTTTTACTTGTGGTGGGGTGGGTGGGATTTGTACAAATTCTCAATTGTGCTAATGTGCATTAGCATTAATTCACACTTGCACTAATGTGCACCAGTGCATTAGTGCAAATTGAATGAAGTTCTCATGTTGTTGTTGTTCAGTCGTTCAGTCGTGTCCGACTCTTCGTGACCCCATGGACCATAGCACGCCAGGCCTTCCTGTCCTGCGCTCTCTCCCGGAGCGTGCTCAAGTTCATATTCATTGCATCCGTGATGCTATCTAGCCATTTCATCCTCTGCCGTCCCCTTCTCCTTTTGCCTTCAGTCTTTCCCAGCATCAGGGTCTTTTCCAGGGAGTTTTCTCTTCGCATTAGGTGGCCAAAATATTGGAGCTTCAGCTTCATTATCTGTCCTTCCAATGAGCACTCAGGTTTGATTTCCTTTAGGATGGACTGATTTGACCTCCTTGCAGTCCAGGGGACTCGTAAGAGTCTTCTCCAGCACCACAGTTCGAAAGCATCAATTCTTCGGCGCTCAGCCTTCCTTACAGTCCAGCTCTCACAGCCATACATTACTACTGGGAAAACCATAGCTTTGATTAGACGGACCTTTGTCGGCAAGGTGATGTCTCTGCTTCTTACTATGCTGTCTAGGTTGGCCATAGCTTTCCTCCCAAGGAGCAAGCGCCTTTTAATTTCATGGCTACAGTCACCGTCTGTGGTGATCTTGGAGCCCAAGAAAATAAAACCTGTCACTGCTTCCATTTCTTCCCCTTCTATATGCCAGGAAGTGATGGGGCCAGATGCCATGATCTTAGTTTTTTTAATGTTGAGTTTCAAACCAGCTTTTGCACTCTCCTCTTTCACCCTCAACAAGAGGCTCTTTAGATCCTCTTCGCTTTCTGCCATTAGGGTGGTATCGTCTGCATATCGGAGGTTGTTGATAATTCTCCCAGCAATCTTAATTCCTTTAAAAAATCCGATTCAGTCAGTGAGTAGATGACCGAACAAAAGATGCCTGGCAATCTGTGAAACACCGATGGAATGGATTTAACACGATCCATACATCCCTAGCTATTACAGTCTTTAGACTGCATTGCCTGCTTCATAATTGTGTGTCACAACAGATTTTCTCAAAATGGGGGTGTCATTGCTGCTCTTGATTACCCTATTGGTCACTCATCTGTTCTAATTCTATACTTTGTTTCTGCTTTGAAGTACAGCAGGTACAGCATCTGCACTTAGCTACTTGGCTATTATTAGCTGTGTACCTGCTTGGCTGTTACGTGTAGACGTTTCCCCATCCTAAAAGGTTAACATGCCTCTCCTAAGGCTTAGTTACTGGCAAGAAGAATTTCAAGCTAAAATATGCTGGTATTTTGGGCCCTATGCCTTTTGCCTTCAACCCTGCGCACCAGTGGAATGCAGCCCCCAAGAGCTTCTCTGAAATTGAATTCAGCTCTCAGGCTGAAAGAGGCTCAACCCCCCTGTGCTGCAAGAATCGGAATGGCATCTTTTCCTTATTGATAGAAGCCATGGGATAGTAAACCTTTTGCCCCCAAATAGCTAGTTTACTTTTCCAGAGAAGGGCTTTCACCATTTCCCTATTACCTCCATCCCTTCCCCATCTCCATTTTCGTGATCCACCAACCTAGTCCCTAGTTTATAATTTCTATTGATTCACCCCCAAAAGCTGTTGCCTCTATGCACTGCTTGGCAATTAATGCAATACAACACACTTGTTTCTTTAGTCTCCTGATTATGGCATTTCTATAATAGAAACATTGCATGGAATTAGGGATGTCGGAGAATTTCTCCACGAATCTCTGGGAGGCCGAATGCCAATGCATTCGGCCCCCCAAAATTGGTGGGGAAATTCTCCGACACCCCCCCGCCCCCCCCGGGATGAGACTTACCTCTGTCGAATGTCCCTCTCGGCGGCGTTTTGGCGGCGTTTTGGCAGCGGCGGCGGCAAGTGTTCCGACCGGCTGCCACAGCCACCATTTCCCAGTAAAGTAAAAAAAAACACACAACAAACGTGATAGGCTACGTAACGATTTACGTAGCCTATCACGGCTAGATTTTCAAAGTCAGCCATGATAGGCTATGTAAATCTTTACGTAGCCTATCACGGCTGACTTTGAAGAAAAAAGCGTGTACGCAAATGGCGGCGTCCATGGGCGCCGCCATTTGCATTCCTTATTTGGGCACGGGTAGTCTACGTAAAGATTTACGTAGACTACGGCGAAAATAAGGGCAACGCTATTTGTGTTGCCCTTATTTTCGCCGCAGTCTGCGTAGACTACCCGTGCCCAAATAAGGAACGCAAATGGCGGCGCCCATGGGCGCCACCATTTGCGTACGCACTTTTTTTTTTCCAAAGTCAGCCGTGATAGGCTACGTAAAGATTTACGTAGCCTATCACGGCTGACTTTGAAAATCTAGCCGTGATAGGCTATGTAAATCGTTATGTAGCCTATCACTTTTTTTTTTTTTACAATTTACTTTTTTATTTTGCGGCTGGGGAGACGGGGCGCTCCCCCCTGGCCTGAATTTCGGCCGGGAGGGGCGGGGCGCCTCCCCCCGACCAAGAATTTTGGGGGGAGAAACGGAGCGCCTCCCCCCCCACACTGAAAACAGCTGCGGGACCAGGTAAGGGACTTTCGTCCATCCTTAGCATGGATACAGGGTAGCTGTGTAGTATTTACTCTGAGTATTAAAACTCGATTGGGCATGTTGTCTGGCATCCAAGCCACATGAGTATTGCCTTTCAAACACACTAGACTAAGAGAAGCTCTACACCAGCCTAAAATCCTGCATTTAAAAAGGGGATTTCTGCTTCCGTTTTGAATGCAGGGTCAAAACGGACTCCCTTTACACATGCTTCCTTCTCCCCCTTATCTTGAGTCTTCCACATGTTTCATTGGTCTAGCTCCTCTTCTTGCTCCTTTTTCACGGAGCGAACTCAAGCATGGTAATTTGATACCTCATTATCTCCGATCTTTTAAACAATGGAATAAAGGTCATTTAGTGCAGGAAATGCCCTGGAGGTTAACGGCATCATCTAAAGGGCCTGCAAACTTCTGTGAGAGAGCAATCTCAATAGCAGGATAAGAGCTCCATGTGAAGAAGCCTTAAGAAATATCAATGGAAGAAGAGAAGCAGAAACACACACATATTTAGGTGATCTCCATTGGCAAGAGTGATTCTTTAAGGGGACTGCAGTCATGTGCACACCTACCTGTGAGTAATTCCCATTGAAATCAGCAGGACATGCTTCTCAGTAAACATGCATAGGTTACTTCGGAGTAAATATAGAAGATCCTGAAGCAATTAGTTACAACATTCGGTTTTACTAGTTGGTTACACATGGGGTTGGTTTGGATGTAATGATCTTAGTTTCAGAAACCAGGGTTGATGAAGGAAGGAACAAGATTTGGGCTTGCGCATGTCTCAGGAACATGCTTCATCACTTTGAGCCTGGTTAAAGTAAAGCACACTTGTCTGTCACATTGGAAATGGGAAACTGTTGCTTAATGCTGGTTTACTAACAAGAATCTCAAACTAGGATCAAACCATGTTTTCAGATACTGGTTAGTAAATTGACATTAAGCCACAGTTTCCTGTGTCATACTATGCAAATCTTCATTTGCTGATCACTGCAGCTGAAGTTGCTGTTAAAGATTTTTAAAAGCACACCTGGGTTGTAGGGGGGTTTTCAGGTCAGCTGGCAACCTTAGTAACAGAGACCCATCATGCTGTCTATGCAGAATGGAAAAACACTGTTTGATTTGTAACCACTGTTCACTAAAAACTAACAGACACTTTTGGGAACAGAGGATCTAGGCAACAAATCTGGGGGACGGCTGGGGAGATATTTGGACATTAAGTACATCGGTTTCCCAGTAGTTTGTGCAAATGTATTTGCGTTGAAACATCATCTACTTTGTAACGTGGGAGGAGTAACCTAGCATGCTTAAGTATAATAATGTGAAATTTTTCAACATGGATTTCCATGTGTTCAAAAATGCATTTGGGCGGGGGGGACCATTTGATCTTTCAGTGTTTGTTTTTTCTCTTCCTTTCCCTTGTCTAAAAAAGGATTTCAATATGGAAGGGGTGGGAGAGATATTGTGTGTTGACATATGTAAATAGTACAGCTCTTAAACTAAAAGCATTCTCTCCCTGTTTCAGGAAAATACTAAATGGAATGTAATTGAGATACTAGGTGTGGCTCCTTTAAAGGCTTGTGTACATCGGTTGCTTGGGGCAACCT
Source organism: Heloderma suspectum (assembly GCF_057233095.1). NCBI lineage: Eukaryota > Metazoa > Chordata > Lepidosauria > Squamata > Helodermatidae > Heloderma > Heloderma suspectum. The sequence goes on from NC_139460.1 coordinate 236,744,822, forward strand.
CCATAAATATCCATGAAACATATGTGGTGTCTTTAAACCTTGGGAACAGAACCTGCAGAGAGAAGATCTGTATTCAAGGCAGTGGATGCTGAGTTGACATCTGTATCAAACTAAGCAGCTCTGCAGCTGGTTGCTATCTTTAACACGCACACGTACACACCCACACACACACTCACTTTTTCAACCTGGTATGTGTCAGAAAAAGGCAGCAAGAACTGTGTGGCATTTTTACAGCCCAGTCTTAAAGATATGTACTGACAAGGGAGTCCCAACAGTTATTTTAGTGGGACTTCCAAATAAGTGCAATTGATGTCAGTGGGACTTATTTCCAAGTGTATGCAGTTCAGTTTCTCTGTTTGTTTTAAGCCATAGGTCATAACAATTACTTTCAAGCAAAAAGCACATTTAGGATTAGGAGCAATCAGGTTAATAGTCTAAACACACAAATTTGGGAAGAGGTTAATTTGAATGGAACTTAAGTTGCTTAGATTCAGAAGGAAGTCCCACTGAATTCTTTTGGACATTTCCTAGTAAGCATGCTTAAGACTGCAATACTTTCAGCCTGATCCTACACATATTTTCTTGGAAATAAGCTTCACTGTGTTCACTGGGACTCGCACCCAACTAAAGTTGCATACTTACTGCAGTCGTGTAGCCCAATCCTATGTATATTTACTTGGAAGTAAGTCCCATTGAGTTCAGTGTGGTTTACTCTGAAGCAAGTTGCATAGGATCAGTTACATGGCTACAGTGGAGTAAATTCTATGGGACATCCACATAAGTAAAAACAGGCATGGACTGGCTGCAACCGTAAACATACTTATTTAAAATTAAGTCTCATTAAAATCAATGGGACTTCTGAGTAAACATAGTAAGGTTCAGGCTCTTATGAACATATATTGTGCTCTGGTCTTCCATATTCTTTTCATAAATGGCAATGTTACAGAATTAGTTCGTACAGCATTTATAAAAAGCTTTCATGTCTTACAAATTGCTTTAAAACCATGGATTCCACAGGTCTCCATGCCCCACACTGGCTGTCTCTTAAACAGTGACCCAGTTCGCCCGACGTGACAGCCCACCATGGCTTCACTTAGCTGTAGGGGCTGTCATGTTGTGCCAGATGCCCGCCCTTTTTGCATGGTGCCCGCAGGCGCCCTTGCTTGCCGTGGTTTGCTGTGTCATGCAAACCTGGCACCATGGGTTGTTTGAGAGGGAAGACAACCCTCAAATAACTCTAAAACAAGCTATGGGTTATTTGAGGGTTGTCTACTCCCTCAAACAACCCACAACGAGTTTGCACAACGTGGAAAGCTAGGAGTGTGCTGCTGTTGCTGCTGCTTACATACTCAAAATGGCACCAGGATATTCGCTAAGCCCCGTGAGGAAATTAACCCATGGTGGTTTAACGTAATGTGTGAATAGCCCCAGTGTCTGGAATTAATTTTTGGAGTTGGTTCTCTGAACCTATGAATATTCCAAAGTAGAATTCTTGTACAACTTCATAGCCAGAGAATGTCTTCTTCAAACACATCTCTGCATTCTTAGCTTTTTAGCAGTGTAGAACATGGTTTTGAGTCAAGATCCATGTTGATTCATGAAATACTGAGAGGTTGGGGGTGGGCGGGGGATTGTTTGGCCTACAGTTCCACATGTCTGTTGGGTCTTTCTGCAATATAATAGCAGCAATTTTTCTGACAAAGCCAATCTTCCCCTGTGGCTCCCTCCACCCTAATTCAATACCTAAGCCCAAGTCTGAACACAGTCATTTCTTCTGCACCCCTTTAAACATACTCATGTTTGATATAAATATACAACGTCATCACCCTCTGCGATGATAGTCCAAATTCCTGAAATGGGTGGGACAGGAATAGCAATCCCTCTAGCCTAGCCATCCCTTGGTTAGAGCCAATTCAGATTAGGGAGTGACAGAGACGAAAGCTGCAGAACGGGGTTTAGGGTTGACTGTAACCGTACACTGATAGGTGTCCTCCCGCGGTGGTGCTCCTTTAAAGCTCCCAGGAGTGGATGTTAGTTCTTTGCATTCATGGAAAGGTCAGCACGTGGGGGACCCCTGGAGGGCTGGGCATATGTACCACTTCTCCTTTTCCCTACAGGAATCTGACTGGTCTGAAAAGCCTAAAATAGTAAGGATGCAGAAGGCAGGACAAGCTTCATATTCAAACTCTTTTCTCCCCCTAGAATGAAGGAAGGAATGAAATATATAGAAAGCCTATAAGGCTGCTTCTCCCCCTAGGTCAAAGTGGTTTATAGTGGATAAAATAAAACCCTAAAAACAATTAAAACACACACCCAACTAACCCTATGCAAAACAATAGAAGATAATGGCATTCACTGCCTTCCAACAGACTTAGGTCAGCTCATGGTCTTTAACCAGGACAAAAGCCAGCCAGAATGGGAACAACTTCCAATCCTTCCTAAAAACAGCCAAATATGAGTTGCAACTTGTAACCTCAGGTAAGATCATTCCACAGCCTTGGGGCCACCACTAAAGGCCCCTCTGTTAACAGCTGAGGTTCTCACTTCCCTTATTGATAAGAAGCGAAAGAAGGCCTGCTTTGATTGGTGTGGGGACCCACAGGAATAGGCAGTATCTAAGATATGTACGTGTCAGATGATGAAGGCCTTTAAATATTAAACCATAACTTTGAATTCAGCTTCAAAGCAGGGATGGGGGACCTCCAGCCATAGAGGTTCCCCATCTGGCTCCCTCCCCAAGCCCTGCCTTCCAAGCCTGGGCCCCTGGAGGCTAGCAGGGATTCCGGCATTCTCCTTATGCACTGCTCGTTGCCCAAGTGGAGGGTGAGCATTTGCTCCCCCTTGAATCCTTCCCAATGGGGGAAGGCATAGCCACTCCGACCAAGGCATGAGGAGAAGGAGCACTCCGCCTTGAGCCGTGGTCAGGTCGGCTTCGCTGCATGAGGGATAGCACAGCTGGGGAAAGCCCACATGTAGCAAGGCCAGGGACCCTATAACGTCAGGGGACCTGGCCCTACCCCTGATGTCACCCAGCCTGCAAAGGGCTTGGTGGGGCTCCTCTGCCCCCCATCATAAGCTCCCAACCCCTGCTTTGAAGCACACTGGCAGTCAATGCAGATTAAATAATGCCAACTGAATATGCTGATGTCCTCCAGTATGCATTAGGAGACATCTTTTGTGGTGCTGGCAGAAACAGCCAAGTTGCCTTCAAGGACAGCCCAACAAAGAGTTTGTTACAGTAAGGAGGGCTGGAAGTTATGAAAGTTTGGATCAACGTAGCAAGAACCGCTCTGTCCAACAAAGACTGGACTCTGTGCAATAAGAAACAACCAGCCACCTAGTTCACAAAGAACAGCAAGCTCTGCACCCTTTCATAAAGGGCAGGGATGGGATACATCCCTCCAGGTATTGTTGGACTGCAACTCCCGTCATCCCTCACCGTTGGCTATGCTGGCTAGGGCTGATGGGGGGTTGCACAGGGATATGCAAATCAGCAAAACCTAAGCTCAATGAAGTTCTGTGAATTCCATCTCCAAGTGCATTCCAATTCGAGTCTACCAGATTGTGGGTTTTGTTATTTTTCTTTTGGCATGAAAATCCATACATATTTTTGTGTGTATTTTTCCAAATGTACGCATCAGTTATGCGCATCTTTGAAATGTGTGCATTCTTCTCCCATTGATTACAACGTATTTCTGTGGAATTTTCAAAAGTATGCATTTTTTCATGCACATTTTGCAAATGTACATATGTTGTTGAATCATTTTGGGGGGGGTCTGTGAATCACATTGCAAGCACGGAAATGTACAGACTTCGACTACAGATTGCATCTGACTGTGTTCAGACCAGAAAGTGCAAACTTGGTAAATCCTGATCAAAAACAAACTGAAATGAATTTCTCATACATCCCTAGAATTGTAGTCCAGCAACGTTTGGAGAGCCACATATTCACCACCACTGATAGAGAGATGAAAACCCCTCAACCTTGGCAAAGCAGCCACATCCAGGGCCAAAGTATGAGTAGGGATGCTGGAGAAATTCGAGATGGACTAAACTGAGCTCGGATTTCTAAGGATCTGACCTGTGGAATCCACTGCAGAGCGACCCCCTCAGGCCGTGCAAAGTCCATGGATTTTCGGATGTCATTTTTACTTTCCCAAAATTTATGCATATTTATTCGTAGGAAAATACACACGTTTCTGCTGAGGAAAAGTTGAATGGAATGGGGGACAATATGCTAAATGTTACGTACTAAGGTAGATTTTGTTAATTCTTACGAAACCTCTTATGTAATTATTTGCGTATTTTTCCACAAGAGAGAAAAAAAATTGCATCTGTCTGTGAGTGGACGACGGAACAAAAGGCGCCTGACAGTCCACGAAACACAGATGGAGTGGATTTTACACAGTCCATACATCCCTAAGTGTGGCCCACCAGCATTATTTTGGACTCATCAAGATTTAGTTTCATCTTATTCACCTTCATCCATTTGGCAGTTAGCTGCAAGCACTTCTCAGAGCAGAGAAAGCTATTCCCTGGCTGTTTAGTGTTTTCTGCATACTGGGTGTTATCTTCATACTGATGATTACTCACTGCAAAAGTAGCTTTGTACAGCTATTAATTTGTTGTTGTTGTTCAGTCGTTCAGTCGTGTCCGACTCTTCGTGACCCCATGGACCATAGCACGCCAGGCCTTCCTGTCCTGCGCTCTCTTCCGGAGTGTGCTCAAGTTCATATTTATTGCATCCTTTTTGTATTAATAGCATTGGTGAAACAGCAAGGCCCACATCACAACACATTCTAATTCGTACAGGGCTAAGTGGCGTTCCCCAAAGAAATGTATCACAGAGTCAGCCCCAACACGCCAGTCAGACTGTAGTCTGTGAGCTCCATTCAGGTCATCCATGGAGATGTTGTGGAACAGTCAAGAATATCTGGACTTGGATGTCCTTGCCCCACCTCCCTTGCCAATGTTGGTAGCAGCAACAGAGAGCTGCCACAGCAGTCAAGAATTTGGTGAGGAAGCCTTCCCAGGAAATGTCCCCCTACCCCAGACAAATGTGGGACCAGGCTTGCTTATTGATTTTGGATTTTCTTTGGCTCCCACAGTTCTCTTCTATGCTAAGGCTTGCAGAGTTCTATGCACATACTATCTAGACTGTTTGAAATGCATTTTCCCTGGGCTTTCTTCTCTTAAGCGATGTTTAGGAGATGTTGACGGGTGGCATAGTGAAGGGAGCACACTAATTTTACTATAAACAACATTCTGCCACTTCCTTTCCCATCCTGATGTCTTCAGAAATTCCATAATATCTTCCTTCAGGGGTTCTGGCTTATTTCTCTGCTCTGTGATGAACTGGGGCTGTTTTCTCCAGTCTCTGCACCATCTGGGTGATATGGTCTCTGTCTTCCTGCTATCCATCATGGCTGACAGGCAGCTCTAGCCCCATCACTCCCCAAGTGTGATTGAATCTTGAGCCAGAAAATGTGGCTAGGTGACTTAATAGGGTCCTCCAAGGAACATAGGTTAGCCATTGTATGCTCACAACAATCCTGAGAGATAAATTAGGCTTGGGGTGCTTCCAGATAAGGCTTTTATTGTGCAATCACCCTCACTCAATCACAGAATTTTACAGGCATCCAGAAGATGTTGTCTTCCATTTGTCACCCTCCTGTGTTTTCCCACTGCTGCTTCAGTCTTCTTTTAACTTACCACAATAAAGAGGGAAAGGTGGAATCATTGCATGGTGTCTTTTGATTGGTGATGCTAGGAGCTGTCCATCTGGAAGCACCCTTAGAGGCAGTAAATGAGTAATCCTATGCATGTTTAGACAGAAAAAAAGCTTTATATCTCCCAGAATTCCCCAGCCAGCTCTGTCTAAACATGCATAGGATTGCGCTCTAAATTGACCAGGACCACCCAGTAAGCTTTTTGGCCAATCCAACCAGTCAGCCCACATCCCTTATCAATTCCAACATCCTGTCCATTCACCTCTAAAACTGGGATGAGGGTTGTCTACATTTTGCCACAAAAGGGGTGCCCAAGTGAGGGGACTTGAACCATCCTGCACCATTACTTCTCTATGTGCCATAGCTGCAGGCACTTTTCTCCCATCCTGGCTCCAATACCAAAAGCGAGCTAAGAAAAGTGCTAGAAACGATGGAGTGAGAGGGACCTAAGGAAGGGGGTGGGTTTCAGCTCACTCACTTGCACACTGTTTTTGGTGTAAAGAAATAACAGACTCCCACCCTGCACCCCATTTTAGATATGAATGAGGCAGACACACCAATAAACAAACATGGTTGTCCCTGTTGCTTGTAGCTCAAGGATAGGGTACTGTTTTCCATAGGAAAGGTTCCAGGCTCAGTTCCCAACATCTCTAGGTAGGAAAGAGTTGTGTCTGAAACCCTGGAGTGTCACTGCCAGGGGTGGGCAGAAGGTAGATCCAGAACTACTGGTAGCCCTCTGGGCAATTTGCAGATTTGCAAGGGTTTCTGATTCCCAGTTGTTGAACAATAAATAAGCAACAATAATAAAAAGCCTTTCCTCCCCTCTAAATTAGGCTGCTGAAATGGAGAAGGCTTAGGGGGGAAACCAGGAGTGGGTTTTTGATAAAGAACTACAAGTTCAGACGTGATACAGAAAACAAATTCTTGGTCTGAGCCATGTGCTCAGGGGCACCCTGTCCCTTAATTCTACCAGGTGTCTTTCTGCTCTGAGCCGCTATTTTGCACCTGAGTCCAACTAGTAAACCTTGAGATTCTATAAAAAACAAAGTAGATGCCGTATGCCTGAAGTATGCCCACCACTGATGTAGACAATACTGGCTAAATGGACCAGTGGCCTGACTTGGTATAAAGTAGCTGCCTATATGCCTAATCTTTTCTTACAATATACAGTACTATTGTAAACTTGTGTCTGGTTTAGTATTATAAAAATGATGCCTGTAGGAACGACATCTCTATTTATGGGTTGGGGCCGGGGCAAGTGGGGCAGGAGCAAGTAGGAGGAACTACTGGAGCACTGTAGGCAAGTGCCTGGCATTCACAGAAGTGGCTGGAATGAGACTTTTGCACTAGCTGAGTGCAGAGTCGGAGAGGTTTCCAATTTTGCTCTGATGGTCTTGTTGTGTGTTAGAATGATTTCATATCCAAGAAGCAGATTAACTACTTGTACTATTGAAGCTTGTTAATATTGCCTGTGCAGTGTAACCTCTGTTTTCCAATTGCTAGATAACCTGTTCAAGCCAAAAGAACGGTTCATTTCAGAAAAGGAGATGCATATGCGATCAAAAAGGTAGGAAGCATCTTCTAGCCCTCCTTCCATCCTGATCTTGATCCATCTCCCTTCTACTTCCAACACTAAGTAATCCTGAGCCCTCAGATGGATGGGGTTGGCCCAATTTTTAATTATTTTATTGTATTGCTGCTCTAGGCCAAGTAAATCCCCCCCCACACACATTTTTATTGTATGCTGAGCAACATAACAGTAGCACAATAAATGACTGAGTGCTCTGGGATACAGTTTGCTTTTGTTTGTTTTTTCATTTTCAATGTCTGTCACTTCTACATGTCCTCCCTTTCCGAGAGGAGATGGGTTAAAGAAGAGCCAAACAACAAGGCTTGGGTTGAAAATTGGGCCATGTTTATTGAAAACATCTGCAAAAGGGTACCTAGAACAGGCAGCTGACTGTGCCAGCGACTAGCACCCAGCCTGAGGGGTGGCGTTGATCTCACTGTTGCAGAACACAGAGTCAGAGAGACCACGGAGTGAAGGAAAAAGAGTTTTTCTTTATTTAACACGCGGGCTTTATGGCTGGAATCACTTCCAAAGAGCCAAAAGCCCCGATCTACATCAGCAGATTTTTATAGATATTATGACACATATGCAAAATCTCTCCCGCCCCTTTCTGTGTGGGTTTGCAGTATTCAGCATTTCCTCTCTTAGCACCATTGTTTATAATACAAGAAATGGGTTATAGGGTAGCCATGATAAGCAGAAAACAGCAGAGAACATGATATACAATTCTATGACCTTAGCCTTTGTTGACAAGATAAGAAATTCCTGTGTCTTGTCAGCTTACAAATATATATTTCAGAGAGCAAGAGCTCAGCAAGAACATGAAGCATGAGACTGCATGAGGCTACTTAGTCTGACTTAGTCTGATATGGCTACTTTAGCTACTTTAAATGATATGGCTACTTTAGCTACCTTAGCTACTTAGTCTGATATGGCTACTACATTCCCCCCTTAAATGCATAATTTTATTACAATTATAGCATTTCTGTTAAGCGAATGCTCATAATAGTCTGCAAAGCACAATACAAAACTTTTTATAATAGACATATTACTTAACCTCCTGTTGGGCTATTAGAGCGTAGAGGATGGCAGTTTGACTAGCCGAGACATAAAAGACTGGTTAAACAGCGCATAAGACAAGGAATGCAAAGGCATAACAGTATCCCTATGAACAACACTGGTAGAATTCGGATGAACAATGCTTTAAGCCAGCTAAAATTTGGGAGCCAAGGGGTTAACCAATTTAGCTAATTGTTTTGTCCCATTGTTACGTTAGCTACTATATTATGCATGCAAATTATTGATTTGAACATCTACAGCATTACTATTATTAGTCAAATTAAATGATGGAGGAGAAAAAGATAAAAAAAACCTGTTTGCAGGTATATCTCTTGGCAAACAAAAATGCTTTACTCCAGTGATGTTAGCTAAGTGAAGCCAGTAATTATCAGCGAATCGCTGGGACAGATTTCCCTCTCTAGGGGCAGACCCCCCGTTTTCGCACCTTATTAAGGAACTATAATACAGCACCACTAACACTACAACATGCATATTTGATCTTCTTTGGGATCTGACCGTACGCTGGGCAGCTATTCACCTGGCTAGCTGCAGTAGGGTCTAGTCCCCTTCTTTAATTTTCCCCAGTTGCAGGTCTGACCGTACGCAGGGTGGACAGTCTCCCGGTGTGCCCACAGTAAGGTCTAGCCTGAGTCTTCTTACTGTTTCTTTAGAATGACTTTTAAAGGATTTTCAGCTACAGTCCACTTTCCCTTTTGCTTTTTTTTGACTCGTGTCCAATGTATTCAAGGTTTAACTCAAGCTACTTTTATAGCTGCGGGGGTGGAAAGTATGACAGTTTTTGGTCTTCTCTACTTGGGAGTTAAAGGGTTATTTTTTCCCACTTTAACTCATACTTCATCTCCTGGTTGGAAAGGATGAACTTCTGTGATGGGAATTGGGGCCTATTTTTTAAGACAAAACGACGCTGGGCTTGAAGAACTTTGCCCAGTGTTTGGACTTCTTGTTTAAGGCTAACGTTTGCTTGCTCTTGATGCCACTCCAGTGTCAATCATGAAGTCAATGTCACGGCCCCTCACAGTCAATGTCACGGCCCCTCTCAAGCTGTCTTCTTTCTCGCCCGTTTTGGCTCCTTTGGTTTTCTCCTTTGTGTATTTGATATATTTTATTTGGGCATTCATGCCACTAATGCCCATCTTGTCCACACTGGGCACACTGGTTTTTTCTTAAGAATCCTCTGCCTCTGCGGGGTCTTCTTCTATTTCCTTGTCCACGTCTTCTTGGGCCTCTGGGTCGAGGGGGGTATACTGGCGATAGGCATCTAAAAGACACTTCAAGTACGCTCTGCAGCCTCGGTGGCACCTTGCAGCACTTTAGACACTTTGGTCATATTAACTGACTTCTTCTTACCTGCCTTCATGGCTTCTAACAGCAGGGTTTGATACTGGGTGAGGCGCTCTAGCCCCGCTTGTGTTTTGGGATTCCAGCCGGGGGGGGGGGGGGGGTTACTTACAAGGAGACTTTATTGGGTAACTTACAGCACACAGGCATACCTAATGGTTGGATCAGACAGCTTTTCTGAACCACGAGCCATTGGGCTAAATGGGTTTTATACCATACATGTTACCCATGAGGTAGCACAACACTAGCAAGCATTTTCAGCATAGGCTAGAAGTGTTTGGTTCTCAGGCACAGCTTCCTGTAAACAAACTTCACTTCCCAGGCAAAGTGCTTGATAACACTTTTACTCATTAGTATGGGAAGAGAAATCTCTCTCTCTTTCTTTTGCTTTCTTTTTCTTGCTGATCTGCCTGTATTGCAGATCATGTTTCAAACTTTTTACATAAAACTCTCCTCTCTGTGCACCAGCCTTGTCTCTTCATTTGTCTTTTTTTCAAGTTAAACTCACTTACTTAAACCTTTCTGCCTTACACTAGTCCCAATGACGCACATTTGGGATAGGCTCTTCTTCTCTTTCTAGTTACATTTTCTTATTTTAAAGAACTATTACATTATTGTGGCTACTTTACCCCCAGGTAATAAGCTCTAGGCATAATCAGCTGCTTTTAATTCACCCTGGGGGCAACTATGGCCAAGCTTTTTCTCTACAAATGTTCCTTCTCTTTGCCTCTTGCCTTCTCTTTCTTCTTCCCACCCCCCTTTTTCTATCTGTCTGCCACTTTCTCTATTTCTCTGTCTTTTCTACTTGTCTCTGTCTTTCTCTACTTGTCTTTGTCTTTTCTCTTGTCATCCATTGGGAACCACACTCAGTATCATTTGGAGTTGCAACTAACACTAATCTGCAAATATCACATATATTTTATGATATCTAAGAAATCATAAAATATACACAACAAACTTTTTTTGCAATTTAACACAATGAATGGAAAACACTTTTTGCATGATAAGGCATGATGGAGCAGATCTAGCAATCATACTGCTCTTCTGGCTGCATGCTCAGGGCCCATCAGAATCAAGGGATGGGCATACTTACACACGCAAAGAGTTTTAGGTCACTATTTTTGCATTGGCAACTCTATGCTGCATGAGTTCTAGCAGAAGGAAATCTAAAAGTCAGATCAAACTTAGCCTGTTGTGCACTGAGCTGACTACAACACAGACACACAGTCTACAGCAATGAGAGTTCAAGTTTATGAAAAGCCTCACAGCACTGTGAAAAGGGGGGGGGGCTCTCGGGGCTATCTATCACTAGACAAGCTAGCCAGGGATTTATAATATCACACATACACCCCTCTTTTCTCCTCTTCCCCTTCAACTTGGTACACGAAAGCAAAGTGCCAAAACTCAGGATGCTGGGGGGTGATGGGCATCGCCTTATACTTGCATTTTTCAGGCAGCCATTAATCTTCAGGGAGGCGGTGGGGTGATTTGCAGGACTTCAAAGGCAAGCTTCTCAGTTTGTTTGTATTTGTAAATCCCAAGCTCAAAACAGGACAGGATGAGGTACAGGGCAGCTAAATTTTTGCTTTGACACGGGCAACAAATAACTCGGGTCAGGTTTCTTCGCTGGGGTCTCAAACAGGAAAACAGTCTTAATTTAAAGTTGTAACATCACTGACAGGGTCAGCCAGCCAGCTACACAGATTTCACTGTTTTTTTAAGACAGTTACTCTAATATCTTCTTTTTTTCTCAATCAGGTTGGGTCTCCCAGCTTACACAGTTTATTGCAGCTTTCAGGAGCATGATACTGGCGTGATTTTGGCTTGGCCAGGAACATGCTGTCTGGTTTCTCGGTCTCTTCAGCACACACACTCAGGCAGTCCAACACTGGACACTTAAATCAGTGAGATTTCTTCATTGCAGGGAATCCCACGGCAAAAGCTTAATGGTTACGCTCTTCAGAAATCATATAGCTGATGGTCTACAGGCTCTATGAAATTCCAGGACAGTTCAAAGCTAAACATGGTTACCTTGACAGAGATCTTCATCGTGGTCTTTCTACTTCATTCTGCCTTGGGACAGTCTTATGGCACACTTTCTACTCAAAGAGGGGTCTAGCCTGTGTTCTGGGGGCTGATTCTTCACCTTTATTCCATTTTGCGCCTTTATCTTCTGGGTCTTCATTTTCAGTTTCCATTTCTTAGGGATTTTATCTTAATTAGGCAAGGTGATGATGTTGCACAACTCAGAACATTGTGGGCAGTTCTCCTGCCCCCTCTCTCGGCGCACTAGGCTAACGGCTACTTCTTCGGCCTCACACTCCCACGCTTCGTTAAAAGCCAGGCTGTCCTGCAACATTTCTCTAATTAACAGCCTCAGATCTTGTTCTTTTTTTTCTCTCAGCTCGACCTTGAGCTTTTTGCTGTTTCTCTATTCTGAATCCTTTTTTAAAAAATCTTTTTCTTTTTTTTTTAAAACATACATCTCAAGGGGGTGCAAGTCTTGCTTCCCCCACCTCCCATAGCTTCCCACTTAAGATGAAGACGGACACAAAGAGGGAAGGGGATTGGTCAGCGAGTAAGGGGTCTCACTGACCGGCACAAGAGGAATTTTTACACCACGTACTTTGCTACTGGCCTGGGCACCCAGACGGTCAACGGTATGCAACAGAAACCGCAGTAGCCACTCACACAATCATCAATTTCACCACTTCATTCATATGTCCCTGCCACCCATTTTTCCACTAGAGCGAAGCAGTTTCCTCAGCGCCTTGCTGAGTATTAGTGCCTGCTCGGGGGAGTGATCAAGTCCCCCCTCCACCCGCAATCAGGTGGGTCACCTTTTGTATATGTATACTAACACTGACCTTCTTCATAAGGCGGGGCCCTCTTTTTTTCTGCCCAGTGGCCTTTCTCCTAAAGGCGGGGCCCTCTTTTTACTCCATATACTTGCCTTTCTCCTGAAGGCTTCCAATGTGGGTTTCAACTCAATTGCAGCTGCAGTATGGGCAGGGCTCAGGTTCCTTCCTCTGCTTCCCAAGGTTTTCTTGCCGCTCACAGCCGTTCAGGCAGGCTCGGCGCAGGCTTCTCCTGTTCACCCGACAAAAAGGTCGGTGGCGCCAAGAAAGGGAGGCGTGCGCCGAGCCCTCCCTCCCGGTGCGGCAATTAAGAGCAGGCAACTGCCACCTCTCTGTCTCAGCGCCTGCCACAATCCGAGTCACGGCACCATTTATGTTGCAGAACACAGAGTCAGAGAGACCACGGAGTGAAGGAAAAAGAGTTTTTCTTTATTTAACGCGTGGGCTTTATGGCTGGAATCACTTCCAAAGAGCCAAAAGCCCCGATTTACATCAGCAGATTGTTTTTATAGACATTATGACACATATGCAAAATCTCTCCCGCCCCTTTCTGTGTGGGTTTGCAGTATTCAGCATTTCCTCTCTTAGCACCATTGTTTATAATACAAGAAATGGGTTATAGGGTAGCCATGATAAGCAGAGAACAGCAGAGAACAGCAGAGAACATGATATACAGTTCTATGACCTTAGCCTTTGTTGACAAGATAAGAAATTCCTGTGTCTCGTCAGCTTACAAACATATATTTCAGAGAGCAAGAGCTCAGCAAGAACATGAAGCATGAGACTGCATGAGGCTACTTAGTCTGACTTAGTCTGATATGGCTACTTTAGCTACTTTAAATGATATGGCTACTTTAGCTACCTTAGCTACTTAGTCTGATATGGCTACTACATCGCCACCCTTCCGGAGTTCCCCTTCTGGGGGAGGTAGACCCTCCCCTGTCTCCCCCTCCCGGTGCTGCACAACACCTGGGTGAGTGAGGAGGGTTGGTCTCCCAGGCAACCCTTATCCCCCCGCCGAGCCGCACAACCTGTTCGGGGGGCCTCAGGCATCACTTGTCACCATAAGGTGCCTCTGCATGCACACCATCCCTAATCTCTTTCTGCTTTTGCCCATCCTAGCCGCAACCAGGAATAACAAGCCTATTGCTTGTAAAACTCAATGGTGAACTGTCAGAGTGACAACACAGGGGTCCCTCCCTAGACCCGTGGCATTCCAGAAAAAACCCATAAGGCCCTGATGGGGCATATCCCATCGACTTGCGCTTGGCCATGGGCCACTCTCGTGCCCTTGCCGTACCAATCAATCTTTGACCTCCGAATGCGTAGCTGGATTACATTGGGACAGCCCTGTACATCGGAGTATCTCAAAGCCCTCCCAGACAAGTCAGGCTTGGAGGCCCAAACCAACCCTGAAATCTTAAGGGCCCTGAAGAAGGCCGTTAAGGCTGCTGCGTGGAACTAGGGATGTACGAAAGTCACTTACCTGTAACAAAATTTGATTCGCAGTGGGGGGGAGGCGCTCCATCCCTCCACCCCCGAATCCTGGCCGGCCGGGCCGCAAATGGTGGCGGCCATAGCTGCCGCCGTTTGCGTCCCTGCAGTCAGCCGTGATAGGCTACGTAAATGTTTACGTAGCCTATCACGGCTGAGTAAAAAAACCAAAACCAAAACCGCACGTACGCAAATGGTGGCGCCCATGGGCGCCGCCATTTGCATTCCTTATTTTGGCACGTCTAGTCTACGTAAACATTTACGTAGACTACGGCGAAAATAAGGGGAACGCAAATAGCGTAGTCTACGTAAATGTTTACGTAGACTAGACATGCCAAAATAAGGAACGCAAATGGTGGCGCCCATGGGCACCGCCATTTGCATACGCACGGTGTTTTTTTTTATTCAGCCGTGATAGGTATTTTTTAAAAATCTAGCCATGATAGGCTACGTAAATCTTTACGTAGCCTATCACATTTTGTTGTTGTTGTTGTTTTACTGGAAATGGCGGTGGCGGCAGCCGGTCGAAAGACTGGCCGCCGCTGCCGCCGCACTGCCGCTGAACTGCAGCCGCCGCCGCCAGGAGGATTCGCCCAAGGTAAGTCCCGTCCCGGGGGGGGGGGCGGGGGGGCAGACCGTTTCGCCACCAATTTCGGGGGGCCGAATGCGCTGGCATTCGGCCTCTCCGAGATTCGTGGCGAAATTCTCTGACATCCCTACGTGGAACAGGGAAACGTCATACTGGGAAGCGCAAATGGAGGGCCATAATCTCCAGAGCCCAAGAAGAGTATCCAGAGAGGGAGGACGCCTAGAATCTGCTAAAGCAGGTGACATCCATGCCCCAACCCTACATTGCATGCGTAACTCTGAAATCTGACATGGAGTCAGTAACTCCCATCATTTTGGCCTAGAAGGCTAAAACGGCCAGCTTGCCACTTATGTTCCTGCAGATAGCCCCTTGTTCCTTAAAGCGATGCAAAATTGCAGCAAATGATCTATAGGTAAGGGCCATGAATCCTGTAACTGAATTTCGCTCCTAAGGCGCAGAACCCCCTACCTGCTCTGTCGTAGGCAGCTCCAGTACTGGGAGCTATGGAATTCAGGATGGCATGCTCGGCTTTGGTACGCTGATCTCCCATAGTACTGTAAGGATGGGATCTGGTAACGGACGCACCCACGGGGCTAAGGCCCAGAACCTGTTGATCTGATTTTGTGACAAAGCATTGGCAATTGGGTTTGCCAAACCCGGCACCTGGCGGGCCCAGAACCAGATGTTGTGATGAGGACACACGAGCGTGATGCTCTGACCAGCGACATGACGCTCCAATTTCTGGAGGACAGGGAATTAATAACGTACACAGTGGCCATGTTTTTGTACCAAAAGAGGGCTACCGAATTGGCTATGAGGTCAGCCCAAATGTACACAGCTAGGTAAATAGGGAAGAACTCTAGAAAGGTGAGGTCCTGACAAATTCCGGCAGCAACCCGACTTTCAGGCCACTGCCCAAGGCACCACTGAACCTGCCATATGATTCCAAAACCCAGGGTACCGGCGGCACCCGAGTGAATCTGCAGGTTGGCTTTGAGGAGCAGGAGACACCATTAAAGTCCTGCAAAATTGAAGCCATACCCTCAGATCCATGCACACAGCAGAAGTGACCCTGGTTCGATGGTGCAGCAGCTGCAGTCCCTGCCTTGCCCAACAGAGCTGGCGCAGGAAGGCACGGCCAGGGGCCACTACCCTGCATGGAAAATTTAAAATGCCCTACAACTTCCTGCAGGGCCCCCAAGGGAGACCTTAGGAAGATGTAAAACCAGCTGGAGCTGTGCCCGAAGAACCAGAAATTTGTCCTGAGGGAGGCAAGAACATTGCTTAAGGGTATCTAACTCAATTCCCAGGAATGTTAACATAGCAGACGGGCCCTCTGTCTTTTCTTGAGCCAAAGGGACACCAAGGTCAAAGGAAAGGGAAACAAATGCTTGAATTAAGTCAGAACATTGACTACTGTCTTTGGATTCTATGTAGCACATACCCATCAGGGACCCGTGGCTGGGATCTGGACCCTGGCAACCGCCTCATTGAAAGAGGTGTATCGCATAGGGATGGCGGAGAATTTCTCCCCGAAACTTCGGGGGGCCGAGCGCCAACGTGTTCGGCCCCCCGAACAAGTTTCGGGGAGAAATTCTCCACCCCCCCTGCCCCCCGCACCCCCCCGGGACGGGACTTACCTTTGCCGAATGGCCCTCCTGGCGGCGGGTCCGGCGGGCGGTTCGGCGGGTGTTCGTCCGGGGCGGGAGCGGCAGCTGGTCTTTTGACCGGCTGCTGCCCCCGCCATTCCAATAAAAAAAAAAAACGCCCCCGTGATAGGCTACGTGATGATTAACGTAGCCTATCACGGCTAGATGTGCAAAGTCAGCCGTGATAGGCTACGTAAATCGTCACGTAGCCTATCATGGGTGACTTAAAAAAAAAAAAAAAGCGCGTACGGATAATGGCGGCCCCCATAGGGAGCCGCCATTCCCATTCCTTATTTGGTCGCTGTAGTCTACGTAACGTAGACTACAGCGACCAAATAAGGAACGCGAATGGCGGCTCCTTATGGGGGCCGCCATTTGCGTACGCGCTTTTTTTTTTTAAGTCACCCGTGATAGGCTACGTGACGATTAATGTAGCCTATCACGGCTGACTTTGCAGATCTAGCCGTGATAGGCTACGTTAATCGTCACGTAGCCTATCACGGGGGCGTTTTTTTTTTTTTTAACTTTGGAGTTCGCGCCGGGCGAGGCGAGGCGCCTTCTCCCCGGCCTGAATTTCGGCCGGGCGAGGCAGGAAGCCTCCCCCCCGGCCTGAACTTCATGGGGGGAGCAGCGAAGCGCCTCCCCCCCACCACGAACAAGCTTCGAGGACAGGTAAGTGACTTTCGTCCACCCCTAGTATCGCACTAAGTACAGATAATCAGGGATCTCATCATTAACAGACTGGCCTTTGGGGAAGAGAGGTTATGAATTAGCCTAAACTCCCCGGAGGATTTCTTGGGCACTATTCTGAGAGAGGAAATTCTTAGATTAGGTATCGGGGGTGTGGAAAAGGGGGCTATAACCCGTCCTGCCAGTACTTCGTTGTTGATTTTCTCGCGAACCTGTCGATGCATGGCAAGGACGGATTTTTGATTGCAAGCCAAGTATCTGGAGATGCTGATCCAGGAAAGGGTCCTAAAACCTAGCGTGAAGGCATGTTCCAAGTAGAACATGTTCTCCCGGTCGGGGTAGCATCTTAAAAGCCAGAGGAGCGGCACCATCCTAACCAGGCTGGGGCTCTCTAGGAGGGGGCTGTAGTCCACCACCGGGCTTTCTACTGCCTTGGCCTTCCCTAGGGGGACCCCGCCATCCCCGGGCTCTTGGACAAGAGGTGCATGGGTGCTGTCCACTACAAAAGGAGCACTCATGGCGGAAACGGCACGGGTTCCAGGAGTATGCACCCTCGGAGCTGTACTCCCAGCACAGCCAGCGATGCTGAACCACTGCACCCACAATAGGTCGAGGGCCAATGCGGGAGACAGCTTGGTAAGGATGTGGCCACTGTCAGATCTGTCACCAAAACCCGGCCAGGAAGGAGTCATAAATTGGAGCCAAATGTCCTGGGCCTTCAGGTCCCAGTACATAGAAGGGTAAATAGCAGCCCTTCTGCGGAAAGCCTTGTCATAGGCCAGCCACGCACCTCCTCAGGTGAAAGCCAACAGGAGAAGAAGTCACCCCGGTGGGCATTGCTCCTCTCCCCGGATTAGTGTAAGGATCTAATATTGCCACCTGACTGAGCGGGCGGGGGCAAGGGGTCCTGAGTTAATCTGGCAGGGCCCTGCCAGACGCTAGTGGAAGTGGAGTTAAGCGGCTGGGGCTACTGTGGAGATGTGACTGACGGAGCTGCAGGCAGCCCGAGCGTCATAAAGGGGGATGTGAGGGAGGTGTCTCCTGCATTGACGGGTGGGGCGGGCATGGTGCCGGGCCCCACCAAGGAAGGGGAACCCCCCAAAAGATGAAACGAACTGGGACCCAACAGAAGCCGACTGAGCCACACCAACCATGGAGGCTGGGGTGTTTGGGATATTGGGAGGATCAGCCACCCTAGGGAGGTAAGCCTAGGATGACGGAGAATTCCGCCATGGATTCCAGTGAAGCCGGATTCTACAGAATCCGGCCGTGCGGAATCTGTGGTGGAACGGCCTCCTTCCCCCCGCCCCCCCCCGCGGAATCCCCCGGGGAATCCCCTGGGACAGCACTTACCTGGGGCGGCGGCGGCAACTCCAGCAGCGCAGCAGCGGATTCGGCGGGGGCGGGGGCCGGGGCGGCGGGGTGGCGGCATCAGCAGCGCGGCAGCGGATTCGGCGGCGGATTCGGCGGCGCCACCAGATGCGGTGGCGGGTGCGGCAGGGTGGTGGCAGCGGCGGGGCGGCGGCAGCGGTGGCAGGTGTGGCGGCGGCAGCGGTGGCAGCAAGTGTGGCGGCGGGTGCGGCAGTGGGTGCGGCAGTGGTGGCGGCGGCTGGTCTCCTGGCCAGCCGCGGCTGGGCACAGCGTACGCAAATGGTGGCGGCTACGGTGGCCGCCATTCGTGTTCACTATTTTTCGCTGTTCTAGCCTACGTAAATAGCGAGTGCAAATGGCGGCCGCCGTAGCCGCCGCCATTTGCGTACGCGTTTTTTTTTACTTTGCCGTGATAGGCTACATAAATATTTACCTAACCTATCACGGTTAAGTACAGGGACGCCAACGGCCGCGGCTACGGCCGCCGCCATTTGCGTCCCTGCTGCCCAGCGGCTGGATGTCCAGCTGCGGGTGGAGCCAGCCGGCAGCTCCGCAGAATCCCTGCGGAGCAGAGCCGGCCAGGCAGGACTCCGGGGGGAGGGACGGAGCACCTCTCCCCCATCGAGGATTCTGGGGGGAGGGATGGAGCGCCTCCCCCCCACCGTGAAGCAGATCCGTGAAACGGTAAGTGACTTTCATACATCCCTAGGTAATCCAAGGCAACCAAGCCCCAGGGCCCTGAAGGTCTCCCGCCTGGCCACGTAAAGTGCGGTGTGGTCGTCTCACCCATATCCAGGGTGCTGCTGACAGAGATGCCTCAGGAGGGTGGACTGCCTCCGGGGTGGTGTGCCACCCAGGTGAGCCTGCGAAGACGAGGTGCAGGCCTCAGTGGCGTCCAGGCACGCTGAAATGGAAAGCAACAGTGAATGTTGCGTCTGCCACCGCAGCCTCTTGGGCTGGGCCGCCGTGGCTTTGCTAGGCCCGGCTGAAGGAGGGGGGTGATCCCAGAAGTGCGTTCTGCTGCTTCCAGAAGTGAGAGAATTGAAGTAAAGACTGGGCCCACATCATCCCCTGACCCGGAATTGTGCCTAAGTTGTGGCCTTTTGTGGGGGGTTGTGGAGCTTTACCCTTCCCTTTACCACCCCCCTGACCCTTCTCTGGGGGCATGATGGCTTGAGAGAAAGGGGGAGGGGTGCTCAAAATAGCCACAGGATGGAACCTGCTCAAATGAAGGTGGACGCAGGGCCCCTAGATTGTAAGAGGCTGCCTTGACAGCTCGAAGACTGGAGGCAAGGCCTCAGAGGCCCACCAGCCATCAAGGCAATTGCCCTCCCCTGCAAAAACCGCAAACCTGAGGGCCGAAGGCCTGGAAGAGCTGGCCAAGGGAAGGCCTGGATGGAGGCAGGAGAGAGCCCGGATCGGGGCCAGCTCAGCGGTTGCCGTGTAGCGGGGCAATGTGAGTGGCACGCAGCTCGCCAACCTGGCAATCCCTCGCTGCCAGCGACAACCAGGGCTAACTGGAGGTGGCCACCGCGTGCACCACAGCCAGAGGGTGAGGAGCCAGCAGCCGCATCCACCGTGGCCCGAGGGCGAGCAGCAGACACGAAGAGAGGGTGCAGGACGCCACGAGCTCCAGCCTCGCCAACGAGGAGGGACGAGCTGGCCACTGCACCTGCTGCAGCGCGAGAGCAAATGGCGGTGGGGAGGGAGAAGAAGGGGCGCAGGATGCGTGCGCTGCCCGGCGTGGTCGCCCCCCCCCCGAGGTGGCCGCAAGCCCCAGCCGCCGCCGACCAAGGGGACTAGCTGGAGCCGGCCGCTGCGCCTTCCGCCGCGCAAGACCAAGCGGCGGCGGGGAGGGAGGACAAGGGGCACAGGATGCATGCACTGCCTGGGGCGAGCACCGCCGCCCCTGAAGCCCTGGGGCGATGACTCTCTCTGAAGGGGGAGTGGGAGGGAGCCGTGAGAGCGAGGGAGCTTGGCTGGGGAGGGGCGCAGAGTTTAAGAGGGCTCTGCCAGCCCCTCCCCCGCCTGGTGGCACCACTAGGGGGAACCCAGTGGCATCCATCCACGTCTTCTCTCCCCACCTGCCCACAACGGCCCCCCCTTCTGCCAGACAAGCTGGGGCTGGGGTTAGGGCATTTGTCCTGACCAGCTGGTGGACATCAGAGCACACTCAATTGTGTTTCCTTGGAATGACTGGGGCATCACCTGGACAACTGGCTGCTAAGATGCCTTTATGCACTTCCTGCAGAAATGCAAGCCGTGGCTCACTCTCTGAGACATGTGCAGAGTTGGGGCAGGTGCCCTGGGAATCTTTTCATCCCAGCCGGTTGTTTGCTTTGCTCTTTGGCGGGCCAGCGCCAGCCCATCATATTGCTCTGGAGCTTTCTGCCAGAATAAGTTGTAAAGCTGGTTCAGCCATTTCAGATTCCAATCCCACATAAGTCAAAATGCATTTTTATGTGAATGGCATGCAATGCAGTGAGTGAGAAAAAAAGCTTTCGTGGAAAGCAGCAGGACTTGACTGTTTTCGCTTCTGCTGGCACATGCCTGTCTGAAGGGAAGGGATGGAGAGATGAGACAGGGAGACGAGGTGGTGAGGAAGACTGGTGTAGACAATACTGAGCTACTGGACCAATGGTCTGAAATGGTATTATAAAGTAGCTTTCTAGAAACTCCCATAGGAAGATGCACGTGCCTAACACTTCTGCTTTTTGTATCGCAAGGATGTCTGAAAGGGGAGACGTGCTAGTGGTGTTCTGGGCTATTGCATGTATAGGTACTCTCTTCAATAAAAATTGAGGCCCCTAGAGCTTAGTCGTTAGAGAGACAACCCAGAGAGTCATTGGAAGAGGCAGAGTAACTTTTCCATCCCGCAGCAATGCTGAGTGTTCTCTGCGGGAAGTTTGACATAACCAAGAGATGAAAGTTCCACATTTCCTTAGTATAGATAGATAAGTTATAAGATAGAATTCTATATTTAATAGGCATTTTGATCTGTTAATTTCTTTGTTGTTTTGAACAGTGTTTCCAGCACTGCCCTCTTAAGATGGGGCATGTTAGTAATATCAATAGGAATATAATTACGATATATTTTGAAAGGCACTGTCATATATTCGACACAGAAGGTGTTTTATCCTTCCAGATGCCAATTATGAGTGACATTCAGGAATGATACACTAAGCATAATAATTTTTCATATGTTCCAGGATTTATAATAATCTGCCTGAAGTGAGGAAGAAACAAGAAGAGAAACAGAAACGGGTCATCTTACAAAGCAATAGGATGCGGGTTGAAGTGTTCAAAAAGGTAATGATTCTCCAATGAATGGATTTAATACAAAATGTTGTAACTCATTAAAAAGAGAGGCTGGGCTTCCTTCTGCGTTCTGTCATCCCATATTCTCATACAACATCTGTATCAACAAGCAGGACAACCAGAAGTCCCATTTTTAAAGGTTCCATTTGGTGTTTTCACAGCCTTGGGGAAGGTAGTAGCGTGATCAGAACGTACTGTCTCTTTGGCTGGGGATATATGCATGTGAATAATCTCCTCACCCTGTTGCTATCATGTGCTGGGAAATAAGATATAATGAAATCTTGACAGGGCAGGGGAAGCACATAGACAATGGAAGAACTATTGAGGAGCTGGTAGAGTTTCTTTCCTGCCAAGCACTGGATAAGGGAATGGGGTGGGGGGGAGACAGAGGGAGCATACACCTCTATTTCCATTATCTGTTGCTTTTCCAGTATCCCATCCCCACTACTCATTTATCCATTTATGATTCCTCCCCCCAGTTCATCTTGTTTGTCCATCAAATTAATTATCTGAATTACCAGGCCATTTTTGCCATCTGAACAGCATTTAGCTGTGGTTGAGAAACAACCATTAAATAGTGATTGTGGTGATGGTGTTCCTGTCTCCAGGCATAGTCTTTATCAGGTACCTAGCAAGGAACATAAAAAAGCTTAATTTGTAAGGTCAGACCATTTAGCTCAGTATTATTACTGTACTAACTGGCAGCAGTTTCAGATAGGAGCCTTTCCCAGCCCTACCCGGAGAAGCTGGGAATTCAGCTTAGGAATTCCCTCATGCAAAGCTTGTGAGCTACAGCTACATACCTAAGGTTGGATCTAAGCAGGGATGGTGGAGAATTTCTCCACGAATCTTCGGGGAGCTGAGTGCCGACGCATTCGGCCCTCCGAAAGTGTTGGGGAAATTCTCCGCCAGCCACCCGCCCCACCCCCGGGATGGAACTTACCTTCGGCGAATGTCCCTCTCGGTGGTGGGTCCCGGCGGCGTTTTGGTGGGGGCGGCGGCCGGTCTCCCGACCAGCTGCCACCACCGCCATTACAAAATAAAAAAGTACAGAAAAAAAAACAAAACACCCGTGATAGGCTACGTGATGATTTACGTAGCCTATCACGGCTAGATTTCCAAAGTCAGCCGTGATAGGCTACGTAAATCGTCACGTAGCCTATCACGGCTGACTTTGGGAAAAAAAAAAGTGCGTACGCAAATGGCGGCGCCCCATGGGCGCCGCCATTTGCATTCCTTATTTGGACAGGGGTACTCTACGTAAAGATTTACGTAGACTACGGCGAAAATAAGGGAACACTATTTGCGTTGCCCTTATTTTCGCCATAGTCTACGTAAATCTTTACGTAGACTAGATGTGCCAAAATAAGGAACGCAAATGGCGGCACGCATGGGGCGCCGCCATTTGCGTACATGCTTTTTTTCCCCCCAAAGTCACCCGTGATAGGCTACATGACGATTTACGTAGCCTATCACGTCTGACTTTGAAAATCTAGCCGTGATAGGCTACACAAATCGTTACGTAGCCTATCACGGGTGTGTGTTGTTGTTTTTTTACTTTTTTTTTTCACGGCCGGGGAGACGGGGCGCTCCTCCCCGGCCTGAATTTCGCCAGCGAGGGATGGGGCGCCTACCCCCCCGGCCTGAATTTTGGCTGGGCGAGGCGGGGCGCCTCCCCCCCCTTGCCTGAACTTTGGGGGGAGAACCGAAGCGCCTCCCCCCCACCACGAAGCAAGCTGCGGGACAAGGTAAGTCCCTTTCGTCCATCCCTAGATCTAAGTCCCCCCAATCTTTTGGGTCAGTAGGCACATTTGGAATTTTGAGTCAGGGCACTCTCCTAAAATGGCTGTCATGGAGGGGGGGTTGCCCATAAGATGGCTGCCGTGATGGGCATGGCCAGTCACAAAACTCTTATTTCCAAAAGACAAACTGGTGAATCTAAAAGAAAAGTAACTTGCTCAGGAGCCTAAGTACAAGGCAGAAGTGGAGTCTGAGCTCTAAAACACAAAACAACTTGAACCAAGGTAAAGATGGCGCTGGAGGGCAGTCCTTCACTTTGCAGCATACCAGCAGCCAGCGTCCTAGTGTATTATTATTTTTAATCTTAAGAGATAAAATAAAAACCAGGAGAGCAGGGAGCCTGACAGGTGTCAAGAGAGGTGTCCATGGGCACCACATTGGAGACCCAAGTGTTATGGCATGTGCATGCCTATATCACCTTATCCTCTCTCCCCTATAATGTCTAGTAATACAAAACGTGTGACGTGATAACTTAAGCATTTATTTTTATTTTTGTTTTTCTTGTAGCAATTACTGGACCAGCTTCTCCAAAGAAATACAGAATGACTAAAGGTTCCTGGGCATATAATTCTTCTTGGACCTTGAATGCCTTTGATAATTAAAAAAGCCATACAAACTTAGCATGGTCTTAATTACATTGAGAGTTTATTTGTTTTAACTCTATATACAAAGAAGCTAGCTTACATTTTTCAGAATAAAATTTCAAGTGATTCTGGAAAATCACTGGATTATATTCCATTGGAAATACAGCTTTAAAAATGGTTTTATGCAGTTGTTGAGGCAACAGAGTATTTTTTTTTACTTTTTTAACCATAAAGCCAGCTTTTTATTCATAGATGCATATGTAACTTTACCCCACGCCCCCATAAATATACAATTCCCATGTATTCCACTTACTGATTGCCTTTAAACATAAAACTAGCTCTTTTGAATAGAAGAAAAAATGAATATAATTTTTGTTATAGTTCGAAACTTGCTAAAATGGCACTACTGCCTAATCATTCCTGCAGCAGTTTTAAATTAATGGTTAACATAGCATCAGGCCCAATACTTCAGACCTCCGAAGAACCGTATTTCTGTTTTTATAGTGAACCCAAATAAGAGGTTTACCTGTTAAAAATCAGTATTTGTAACCTAGCTAATAATTCTTTTGAAACATTCTCTTTGCTAAACCATGTAATCTTGCCTGGCTTTACTTGGTATAATGCATTTACAGAAGTGGCATATTTTTTCTAAACAATAAAATAAAATGGCACAAACCTATTCAGTGGTTTTGACCAAGAAAAATGCTTGTGTAAAGATTATATAGTTAAAACGTCTGTAATATTTGCTCCAAAAATATTTAAAATTGTTATTTGTACATTCAGAAAAAAGGAAACCAAGCCTTGTACAAAGAAGAAATAAAATCTAAGTAGAAAAATGTACCACGTTCTGCTGCTTTTATTGGATAGTGTTAATTTCAAAGCCATTGTTACAAATCATAATGAAATTCATACCCTTATGACAGCATAATGGGTTTCCATAGATCCTGATGAGAAAATATTGCCATAGGTTTTCTTCTTCTTCTTCTTGCCTCTGTGTAATATACAATGGATTCTTACTTCACAGTTACTTTCATAATGTGATGGAGGGTATCTGAAAATGACAACACTGCTTCACTCATAGCAGCTGCACTAGATGTCAAAAGTCCATAACTGATCCCTCCTGCTCAGTTGTTAGAACATTCATGAGCCTTCAGTATCATCAATAACAGAGTTTATTGAGTGGGTATTTCAGGAAACAGGGAACTTGTTTTGGCCTTTCACACCTCTTATTTGCTCGTATATTCCGCTCTGTCCTAGATGCTCAGGAGGGGTAAAAATAAAATTAAAATACTGTTCCCCATGACAAACATTACTTACTCAACTTTGGCTGCAAACAGGGCAGGTCCTACCACTGGGCAGAATAAAATGGCCACGTTAGGACGCTGTCATGAAAGGGAGCAAGCTGTTAGTTTTAAAATGTGTATTATTGTATTTCTACTGCCAAGAAGACCAACAGGAACTTGTGGGAATTTCTCCTTCAGGCACCAAGTGAATTTGACTGGCATTGGGTACTCTTCACTTTGACTTAGGGTGGGGCACTGCGGGTTATTTGCTGTTCTGCCTCAGGCAGCAAAACGTCTTGGGCCAGGCCTGGCCACTAAATACCTGCCCGAGCAAAGCTGTCTCATGGTTATGCTGAGGCATTCAGGTTCTTATCAACTTCCACAGCTACAAAAATAAAAGGTCTCTACATTGCCTTGACATTTAACAGGGCATAGCATGTGGGGTTAATAAGACACATTCAACCATGATGGATCATAGTAGACTACTGCAATGCACTCTACATGGGGCTGGCTTTAAAGACAGTCCAGAAGCTGCAGCTGATGCAGAATGCTGTGGCCAGGTTGTTGGAGGAAGCAGCATGAAGGGATCATATCACCCTGATTCTGAAAGCACTGCACTGGTTGCCAGTAAGCTCCCAATCCCAATTCCAGGTCTTGCATATGGCATCTCAAGCCCTAAATTACTTGTGACCCAAGTACTTGAAGGAGCACTTTTCCTGTTATCAGCTGCCTTACATTCTTCAGGAGATACCTTTTTCATTGTCCCACCAGTAGCAGAAGCTGGGTAGGTGGTGACAAGAGACAGGGCGTTCTCTGTGGTGGTGCCCCATATGTGGAACTTCCTCTCTGGTGCTGTGAGGTTTGCTCCCACAGTCCAATTTTTCAAGCAAAGATTGAAGATAGTTTTATTTGTTCAGACATTTAGACTCTGATGTAAAGTTGTTTAATTGTGGCCCTAGCGAGAGTTATTGCTGCTTTTTGTGTGTGGTATTTTAATATATTGTGATTTTAAGGCTGTTATATTATATTTATATGATCTGATGGTTGTTTTGGTATTTGTGTTGTTTGCCACCCCGTCTTCCAGAACTAGAAGAAGGGTGGGATATAAAAATATTGAATAAATAATAATAGAAGCAGGTGGTCTCTAAGGTATAAAGTGCTCAAAGTTTGAACTTTGATTTCTGCCTGGAAAGTTATAGAAAGCCAGCACAGACCTTGGACACTGGTTTCTGGTGTCCTGCCTGTTAGTGGAGGCTGGTGGTTTTGATGTCATGGGGTGGTGAATCCACTCTGGGTTTCAGCACCATGGATCGCTCCCTAGATTCAGCACCTTGAATAGCTCCCTTAGAATTCTGACTGAACCCCAGAATGGATTCATCACCTCACTGACTTCGGAGCCACCATCCTCCACTGCTGCCTGCTTCAGGGGGGTGAACCAGTATGCGTAGATCAATATACATGTCTTAGGATTATAAAGGCAGGAATGAGGGCTGAGTCACACTGAACCTCTGGTAGTATTGACTCCACGCTGACACCTGCATGCATATTTTTGCATGAAAGCACCCACCATCCATGCAATCCATCTATCTGAAAAGAGGAGTAGGCAGGTCACATGGATGAAGCAGACCCACAAATATACAGTGTAGTCATTGTTCCATAGAAACATAGTGGAGGGGTGTTGAAGCCTGAGTTCCACTCAATGCCCATGTCTCACTATGTGTCATTATTGAAGAACCAATCTTGATATTTGCTTGATTCAAAAGATCACTGTGTCATAACTCCCAGTCCTTCCAGCACACACACACTGGCAATCAGACACAGGACACCCAAATCAGTGAGTCTTCTTTAATGCAAGAAATCCCATGGCAAAAGCTTAATGGTTACACTCATCAGAAATTATATAGCTGATGGTCAGTAGCTATAGGATCTATGGAATTCCAGAACAGTCCAAAGCTAAAAACTACAACCTTGACAGAGAACTGCACAACAGGTTTCCCTGTTGAAATCTCTATAGCTCAAAACACAGGGGGAGGGGCTTGGGGCTCCCGGGGCTATCCTTCCCAGGCAATCGAGGACAAGGGTCAGTAACCTGAATGATTCCTGGGGTCACCCTTCCCAGGCAATCAAAGGCACAAATTTCCACAAACAGCACAAGGAATTGGAATGATTCCTGGGGTCATCCTTCCAAGGCAATCAAAGCGAAGAGTTCTAGAAAAGGCCCAAACAAATCCACACAGAGAGATACTTCTTCCAACCTAGAACCTTCATTGGTATCTCCGCGCTACATGGTCGAGGCTTATTAAGTCCTAGAATAAGCTGACATAAGCAGAGAATTGCACGCCATAGCTTTCGCTTTGGTAACTCCGCGCTGCATGAGTCCAGGTAGAGAAAAGTCCAAGAGACAGGATCAAACCCAGCCTGCTGGCACTCTGGGCTGATGGCAAGGAAGAGACAAATTCTGCAGCAAACAAGAGTTCAAAGTCTGTGAAAAGCATCATGGTACTTTTCATGGCAATCCAAAGTTCCAGTTAGAAAGAGAGTCCATATGCAGAGTGCCTCCCATGATGGTAGATCCATCAGATGATGGTAGATCCAAACAGAGCTGGTTTGGGGCAATGAAGACAAGAATGTTCCTAGAAAAGGAATATTCCTCACCTTTGCGCCATCTTAAAAGGTGGAAAGCATGACTGTAAGACACCTCCTCTGGACCGCTTACAGACAAGGGCTTTTAGCCTTTCAGCAAGACCTCTGTCCAAACAGGACATCTCTGTTCAGCCCTCTAGCGTTGACGCTTCAACCTGGGTGACCTTTCTGCAAACTCCATCCCATTTCTGTCAGGTTCTCATGGACAGCTTCCTGTCTCCCCCTCACCAAGGCTAAACCAGCAAGTGGATGGGGAGTAGGGTGAGAACTCGGCAGAGAGAAACTCACACATATTCTGACATTGCACAGGCTGAACAGGCCCAGACCCTTCCAGACTACTTCTGATCAAATCCTAGCTATAAACTACAAGGCCCACTGTAGTGCTGAAGCTGACACACTGCTTATTACTAGACAGATGTAGTGAAAGAGCCCCTGGGCAATGCACTGTTGCAATGCACAATGATGGGTCTGCAAGAATCTGAAGAGTGCACCTTCAATGATCAGGAAATTTGGACCCCATCAGTGGCAGGTCCCCAACAAAACTATCAGGCCTATGCATAACTACCTTTTGGTCTGAATTCAGTTTTAGTAGGTTCATCAGTATCTTGGTCCTAAATGCTGCTAGATACTACACAGTAATTAGGAATACAGGCCTGGTAGGACAAGGAAATAATGAGCATCTCTACACCAGCCTAAAATCCCACATTTAAAAGGGGGCTTTTGGCTTCCATTTTAAATGCAGGATCACAACAGACTCCCTTTATATGCTCTTCCTTCCCCCCACCCTTTTCCCCCTTATCTGAGTCTTTCATATGTTTCATTATACAGCTACTGGATGGTGCTGTGGTCTAGCTCCTCTTATTGTGGTTTTTCCTCCTTTCACAAGGGAACTCAAATGGAACTCAAGTGTGGTGATTTGATAGCTCATTATCTCCTATCTTTTAAAAAATGGAATCAAGATCATTTAGTGCAGGAGGCGCCCTGGAAGTTGACGATGTCATCTAAAGGACCTGCAAACATCTGTGAGTAACCAATCTCAACAGCAAGATAAAAGCTTCATGTGAAGAAGCCCAATATAATAAGAGAAATAAGCATTGCCCCATATAAACACTGGCTGTGGAAACAAGCCCATAAGTAATACAGAGAAGACTCCTTCCTAGAAGCCGCAGTTGCGCTTGCAAATTAGTATACCAGGGACCAGTTCAGTAATTGGGGAGTTAATGGGCAGAATCCAATGGGGTGCTTTCACCCTGCCGATTCTCTTACACCCCACCAATTATGTTGCGCAAGCGGCCCCAACCACTTGCGCACTGTCTATTTAGTCTTTGGGGGCAACTCGAAATGAGCGGAGATGTTCGTTTCTGGATGGAGGCAGTTCAGCAGAGCTCCACTGACCTGCCTCCTTCCAGAAACTAGCATTTCTGCTCATTTGGGGACTTCCTCTAGGAAGTGCTAAATCTCCCCCTGTGTAAGCACTGGGTCCTGCTTGTGCAATGGAAGCAGCAGGACGGACCGGGACCCACCGTTGGTGGAAGGGAAATGGCAGGGGCAGAAATGCTGCCATTGGCCACAATCCAATGTCAAGATTTTACAGTGTGGCCCCCAAAGGTTCCATCTCTACTGACTTTTGTTTCACAGACTTTACCAATATTCTCCTTCCTGTTCATGGGAGATTTTTACAACTACACAAGTTGACTCCAACTCATTCTAGAGGATCAAGGGTTATTTAGTCTACGGACGTTTGAAGTGACATAGCATTTTGAGAACTGCTTTGAAATTTTTCTTAAATGCTTTCTGACATTCATCTCTTTGCTTCATTTAGATCCATATATATATCAACAGTAATTTTCCAAGTGTAAGGATAAAATACATGGCAATTTGAAATGAAAAGTCTATCTCATAATATGTTTGGAATATAGTTAGCAAACAGCATGCCTGAGGCAAGTCATTGGCTGGAAACAATTGATAGGGTATGAAGACATGTTTTGGAGGGGAGGAAAAATATTCTGTAGCAGACCTAATTTGTCTCTGTAATATTTTTGAAAAGAAAATATCTTTCATTATGAGCCTGACAGTTGCTCTGTTTCTCCAGATTGGCTGCTGTAATAGAAAAAGGGCCTTTGGGGAGAAAGCTAGTTCTTCAGGATGGCTTCAAACACTGGTGCATTTTTTGAGATTCTTTGGGACTAATAATTGTTTCAGGAAAAACTCTGACACAGAGGCTAAGGAGCAAACAATTACAGGTTGTTTTGTTGGAGCTTCAGAATAAAAGAGAGCTCTGTTCACAAAATATTATTCCAAAAATTTAAATTGCATAGCCTTGCACCTGTTAGAGCAATAGAATCATAGAATAGTAGGGTTGGAAGGGGCCTATAAGATCATCGAGTCCAACCCCCTGCTCAATGCAGGAATCCAAGTCAGACAGAGCATCCTTGACAAATGGCTGTCCAGCCTTGTCTTGAACACCTCCAGTGTGGGAGAACCCACCACCTCCCTAGGTCATTGGTAACATTGTCATATTGCTCCAGCAGTTAAGAAGTTTCTCCTGATGTTCAGCCAGAATCTGCCTTCCTGTAACTTGAACCCATTATTCCATGTCCTGCACTCTGCGATGATCGAGAAGTGATCCTGACCTTCCACTCTGTGACAGCCTTTCAAGTACTTGAAGAGTGCTATCATATCTCCCCTCAGTCTTCTCTTCTCAAGGCTTAACATGCCCAGTTCTTTCAGTCTCTCCTCATCGGGCTTTGTTTCCAGTCCCCTGATCATCTTCATTGCCCTCCTCTGAACTCTCTCCAGCTTGTCTGCATCCTTCTTAAAGTGTGTTGCCCAGAACTGGACACAGTACTCCAGATGACGCCTAACCAGTGGTGAGTAGAGGGGAACTAGTACTTCCTGGGATTTAGAAGCTATGCTTCTATTAATGCAGCCCAAAAGAGCATTTGCCTTTTTTGCAGCCACATTGTTGGCTCATATTCAGCTTGTGATCTACAACAGTTCCAAGATCCTTCTCGCTTGTAGTGTTGTTGAGCCAAGTATCACCCACCTTGTAACTGTACATTTAGTTTCCTTTTTCCTAGGTGCAGAACTTGGCATTTATCCCTATTACATTTCATTCTGTTGTTTTCTGCCCAGCGCTCCAGTCTATCAAGATCACTTTGAATTTTGTTTCTGTCTTCCAAGGTAGCTGTCTTTCCAGCTATCCCGCCCAATTTTGTGTCATCTGCAAATTTGATCAGCATTCCTTGCATCTCCTCCTCCAAATCACTAATAAAAATGTTGAAGAGCACTGGACCCAGGACTGAGCCCTGTGGTACTCCACTTGTTACCTCTCCCCAGTTTGAGAAGATCCCATTGAGTCTGTTTCCTGCCTCCCAGCTGAGCAGAACAGAGCAAGCTGCTCCAGCTGGTTCAGGGACTACAGAAGCAAGCAAGCTCCCAGAGAGCGAATGACCAGAGTGAGCAAACAGGGGGAGCAAACAGGAGATGGCCAGGGGAGTTGCAGTGGTAAAGGAGACAAAGAAGACAGAGGCTAAGAGGTAAGTGGGCTGCAGGAAGCCCAGGGGGATGCCCTTTATCCTTCTGAGTGGCTGTGAGCTCACCAGGTGCTTCTGAGAGCTCCAACTGAAATGGGTGTGTGTGGCCTGAGTACTCCTAGCAGCTGAGTGGGCAGGAAGCTTCAGTCTGTTTCCTGCCTCCCAGCTGAGCAGAGCAGAGCAAGCTGCTCCAGCTGGTCCAGGGACTACAGAAGCAAGCAAGCTCCCAGACAGAGAGTGGCCAGAGTGAGCAAACAGGGGGAGCAAACAGGAGTTGGCCAGGGGAGTTCATCAGGGGAGGTCAAGGGGGAGGCCCCTAACATTTTTTTTTAACTAACTTTTTTCCATTTATTTGTCTTGTAACACACACTTCCACACCAGTGGGACTCTGCTTTTAACCTCTACTGAGTAGAGGAGCAGGCACAGGCTAGTCTAGAACAATCACAAAGCTAGACACAAAAAGGGAAAAGAGGCAATGGAAGGACAGGACTCTCCAGTGGTGGTGACCTGCAAGGTGTGTGCAGTGTTTGTTTTCTTGCCTGAGAACAACATGGCCTACACCTGCAACAAGTGCAAGTTGATCACGCTGCTGGAAGAAAAAGTAAGTGGACTGGAGCAGCGACTGTCGACTCTCCGGGGAATAAGAGAACACGAAGAGTCCTTGGACAGAATGCGGGAACTACAGCAGCAAAGGGAAGACCAGAAGCTTGAAGAGCAACAGCAAGATGAGGCAGTGGGAAATGCTGAGGTGAAGAAAAATGGAGTAGAGGATACTCCTTGGAAAAGGGTGACTGTTAGGAGAAGAAGAACTAGACACCACTCTGCACCAGTGGAAGCAGTGGAGCTGTGGAACCTATTCCAGGTACTTGCGGATGAGACTGGAGGACAGCCTGCAGAGGAAGAATCACAGGGGAACCTACATGAGAGTGAGCAAGAGGCTGAAGGTCAGTCAAACAGAGGCGATGAAACCCAGGCCTACCACAAGAAGAAGAGAAGAGTGGTAGTAGTAGGAGACTTCTTGCTGCATGGGATCAGACCCAAGTATGTCGCGAAGACCCTTGGACTTGCCAGGTATGTTGTCTCCTGGGAGGATGGATTAGAGACGTGACTGAAAGGTTGCCTGCACTCATAAAGCCCACTGACAGGTATCCCTTTCTTCTTATCCATGTGGGAACAAATGATACCGCCAAGCGGAGCTACGAAGAAATCACATCAGACTTTGAAGCTTTGGGAAGGAAACTCAAGAACTTTGGGGCCCAGATAGTTTTCTCATCCATCCTTCCAGTAGTCAGAAGAGGGATAGAAAGGGAACGAAAAATACTCCGGGTGAATGACTGGCTATGAAGGTGGTGCCGATGAGAGAGATTTAGGGATGTACGAAAGTCCCTTACCTGAACCCGAAGCTTGATTCGCGGTGGGGGGGAGGTGCTCTGTCCCTCCCCCCGAAATTCTGGCCGGGGGGGAGGCGCCCCGTCCCTCCCCCCCAAAATTCTGGCCGGGGGGGAGGCGCCCCGTCCCTCCCTCCCGAAATTCTGGCCGGGGGGAGGCGCCCCATCCCTCCGGCCGCGAATCCTCCTGTCCTGCCAGGACGCAAATGGTGGCGGCCGTAGCCGCCGCCGTTTGCATCCCTGCAGTCAGCCGTGATAGGCTACGTAAATGTTTACGGAGCCTATCACGGCTGAGTGAGGAAAAAAAAACCCCGCGTGTATTTGCGTTCCCCTTATTTTTGCCGTAGTCTACGTAAATGTTTACGTAGACTACACATGCCAAAATAAGGAACGCAAATGGCGGCGCCCATTTTGGCATGTGCACATTTTGGCAAAATAAGGAATGCAAATGGCGGGTGTTTTTTTTCTTTCACTCACTCAGCCGTGATAGGCTACGTAAACATTTACGTAGCCTATCACGGTGTTTTTTTTAAAATCTAGCCGTGATAGGCTACGTAAATCTTTACGTAGCCTATCACGTTTGTTTGTTTTTTAACTTGGAAATGGCGGTGGCGGCAGCCGGTCGGAAGACCGGCCGCCGCAACCGCCGCCGCCAAACAGCTGCCGGAGCCGCCGCCACCAGGGACATTCGCACAAGGTAAGTCCCGTCCCGGGGTGGGGGGGGGGCAGACCATTTCTCCACCAATTTCGGGGGGCCAAATGCGCTGTCATTCGGCCTCCCCAAGATTTGTGGAGAAATTCTCTGACATCCCTAGAGAGATTTGGATTCTGGGACCATGGGCTATACTTCCTGGAAGATGGGCTGTTGGCAAGGGATGGATTGCACCTCACAAAGGATGGGAAGAATGTGTTTGGCCACAGCATGAAGAACTTCATCAGGAGGGCTTTAAACTGAATCCTACGGGGAAGGGAGATGTAATGTTGGGAGTAACAATGGACGTAGGCGCATGCACTACAATGGAGCGAACAGCTCTGATAGTGCCCAATAATAGTCTTCAGGCACATGTAGGAAGAAAGCCAGACTATGAAGCACATGGTCTTCGATGTCTATATACTAATGCCCAGAGTATGGGAAACAAACAGAACGAACTTGAACTCTTAATACAGGAGGGAAATTATGACTTGATAGGTATAACTGAGACTTGGTAGGGTGACTCTCATGACTGGAATACAGCAATTGAAGGATATAACTTGTTCAAAAAGAACAGGAGGAACAGAAAGGGAGGTGGGGTTGCACTGTATGTGGAAAATACATCTCTCCGCACAGAAATACAGGAGGATGAGCTTGGTAGCCCCATCAAGAGCATCTGGTTCAAAATAAATGGAGCAAAGAATAAAAGGAACCTGGTGGTTGGAGTCTACTACAGGCCACCCAATCAAGGAGAAGATGAGGATGAAACTTTTGAAAAGCAAATAGCCAATGTTTTAAGGAAGCATGATGTAGTAGTAATGGGGGACTTCAATTTCCCTGATATTTGTTGGGAGACAAATTCTGCAAAACATGGCCCCTCCAGGAAATTCCTGACTTGTGTGGTGGATAACTTCCTCCTACAGAAAGTAGAGGAAGGAACTAGAGGATCAGCTATCCTTGACTTGATCCTAACCAACAGAGATGACTTAGTGCATAAAGTAGCAGTTACAGGAACTCTGGGGGAAAGCGACCATGTTGTACATGAGTTCTTGTTTCTAAGGGAAGCAAAAGCCAAGTGTAGTCAAATGCGTACCCTGGATTTTAGGAAAGCTGATTTTAATAAACTCAGAACAATGATCAGTCAGGTCCCATGGCAAGCAACGCTAACGAGAAAAGGAGTCCAAGATGGGTGGGAGCTTTTAAAAAAGGAAGTTCTCAAGGCATAATTACTAACAATTCCAACAAGAAGAAAAGGTGGAAGACAACAGAAGAAGCCAATGTGGCTTCACAAAAAGCTTAGGGATGACCTGAAAACAAAAAAGGACACATATAGGAAGTGGAAAGAAGGCCAAGTAACAAAGGAAGAGTACAGGCAGGTAGCACAGAATTGCAGGCATGGTGTCAGGAAGGTTAAAGCTGAGAACGAGCTGAGGTTAGCGAGGGATGCTAAAAGCAGCAAAAAGGCTTTCTTCAGCTATGTGCATAGTAAAAGGCAGAGGAAAGAAATGGTTGTTCAGCTATTAAATGAGGATGGCAAAACGATAACAGTTGACACAGAAAAGGCAGAGGTGCTCAATTCCTACTTAGGCTCAGTCTTCTCCCAAAAGAGGGTCTATGACCCCCCTGGCAAAGGCGAAGTACAGGCTGATGGAGCAGGATTGCAGCTTGAGATTGATGGGCATATGGTCAAGGAACACCTCATTACTTTGAATGAGTTCAAATCTCCAGGGCCAGATGAACTGCATCCTAAAGTAATAAAGGAACTGGCAGAAGAACTCTCAGAACCGCTGTCTATTCTCTTTGAGAAATCATGGAGGACGGGGGAAGTGCCAGATGACTGGAGGAGGAGGGCTAATGTTGTCCCTATCTTCAAAAAGGGTAAAAAGGAGGAACGTGGGAACTACAGACCAGTCAGTCTGACATCAATCCCTGGGAAAATTCTGGAGCAGATCATAAAGCAATCCATCTGTAAGCACCTTGACAACAATGCCGTGATTACTCGAAGCCAACATGGATTTGTCAAGAACAAATCCTGCCAGACAAATCTGATCTCATTTTTTGATCAAGTCACCTCCCTTGTGGACCATGGGAATGCTGTAGACATCATATACCTCGACTTCAGCAAAGCTTTCGACAAAGTGCCCCATGATATCCTGATGAGCAAACTAGCTCGAAGTGGGCTAGATGAAACAACGATCCGGTGGATCCACAGTTGGCGACAGAATCGGACTCAAAGAGTGCTTATCAATAGGACCTTCTCAAACTGGGGAGAGGTAAGGAGTGGGGTACCGCAGGGCTCAGTCCTGGGCCCAGTGCTCTTCAACATTTTTATGAATGACTTGGAGGAGGAGGTGCAGGGAATGCTGATCAAATTTGCAGATGACACAAAATTGGGCGGGATAGCTAATACTATGGAAGATAGAAACAAAATTCAAAGTGATCTTGATAGACTGGAGCGCTGGTCAGAAAACAACAGAATGACATTTAATAGGGATAAATGCCAAGTTCTGCACCTAGGAAAAAGAAACCAAAAGCACAGTTACAAGATGGGGGATACATGGCTCAACAACACGACAAGCAAGAAGGATCTTGGAATTGTTGTCGATCACAAGTTGAATATGAGCCAACAATGTGATGTCGCTGCAAAAAAGGCAAATGCTCTTTTGGGCTGCATTAATAGAAGCATAGCTTCAAATCCTGGGAAGTACTAGTTCCCCTCTACTCAGCATTGGTTAGGCCTACTCTGGAGTACTATGTCCAGTTCTGGGCACCACACTTTAAGAAGGATGCAGACAAACTGGAGAGGGTTCAGAGGAGGGCAACAATGATGATCAGGGGACTGGAAACAAAGCCCTATGAAGAGAGACTGAAAGAACTGGGCATGTTTAGCCTTGAGAAGAGAAGACTGAGGGGAGATATGATAGCGCTCTTCAAGTACTTGAAAGGTTGTCGCAGAAAGGAATAGGGATGTACGAAAGGTACTTACCTTTCTGCAGATTATGCTGATGCTGGGGGGGAGGCGTTCCGTTCCTCCCCCCCCCCGGAATCCTGGCTGGCCGGCTCCACTCCGCAGCGATTCTGCGGAGCCGCCGGCCGGCTCCGCCAGCAGCCGGACATCCGGCCGCTGGCTAGCAGGGATGCAAATGGCGGCGGCCGTAGCTGTCGCCGTTTGCGTCCCTGCAGTCAGCCGTGATAGGCTACATAAATGTTTACGTAGCCTATCACAGCTGATTAAAAAAACCAAAAAAACCGCGCGTATGCAAATGGCAGCGCCCATGGGCGCCGCCATTTGCGTTCCTTCTTTTGGCGCGTCTTAGTCCATGTAAACATTTACGTAGACTAAGACGGCGAAAATAAGGGGAATGCAAATAGCGTAGCATCTACGCTATTTGCATTCCCCTTATTTTCGCTGTCTTAGACGTGCCAAAATAAGGAACGCAAATGGCGGCTCCCATGGGCGCCGCCATTTGCATACACACGTTGTTGTTTTTTAATCAGCCGTAATAGGCTACGTAAACATTTATGTAGCCTATCACGGTGTTTTTTTTTAATCTAGCCGTGATAGGCTACGTAAATCTTTATGTAGCCTATCACGTTTGTTTGTTTTTTACCTGGAAATGGCGGCGGCGGCAGCCAGTCGGAAGACCAGCCACCGCCGCCGCCGCCACCGCCGCCACCGCCGCCAGGAAGATCCGCCTAAGGTAAGTCCCGTCCCAGGGGGGGTGGGGGGGCGAGGGCCCGTTCCGCCACCAATTTCGGGGGCCAAATGCACTGGCATTCGGCCTCCCCAAGATCCGTGGCGGAACTTTCGTACATCCCTAGAGAGGAAGGCCAGGATCTCTTCTTGATCATCCCAGAGCGCAGGACATGGAATAATGGGCTCAAGTTGCAGGAAGCCAGATTCCAGCTGAACATCAGGAAAAACGTCCTGACTGTTAGAGCAATACGACAATGGAACCAATTACCTAGGGAGGTGGTGGGTTCTCCCACACTGGAGGCGTTCAAGACGAGGCTGGACGGCCATCTGTCAGGGATGCTCTGACTTGGATTCCTGCATTGAGCAGGGGGTTGGACTCGATGGCCTTGTAGGCCCCTTCCAACCCTACTATTCTATGATTTTATGATTCTAAAGCACTCTTTGAGTCCAATTCTGTAGCCAACTGTGGATCCACCAGATCGTTGTTTCATCTAGCCCACTTTGAGCTAGTTTGCTCATCAGGGTATCATGGGGCACTTTGTCGAAAGCTGAAGTCGAGGTATATTATGTCCACAGCATTTCCACAGTCCACAAGGGAGGTTACCTGATCAAAACATGAGATCAGATTTGTTTGGCAGGATTTGTTCTTGACAAACCATATTGGCTTCGAGTAATCACTGCATTGTTTTCAAGGTGCTTACAGACTGATTGCTTTGTCATCTGCTCCAGAATTTTCCCAGGGATTAATGTCAGACTGACTGGTCTGTACTTCCCTGGTTCCTCCTTTTTACCCTTTTTGAAGATAGGGACAACATTAGCCCTCCTCCTCCAGTCATCTGGCACTTCACCCATCCTCCATGATTTCTCAAGGATAATAGACAGTGGTTCTGAGAGTTCTTCTGCCAGTTCCTTTATTACTCTAGGATGCAGTTCATCTGGCCCTGGAAATTTGAACTCATTCAAAGTAATTAGGTGTTCCTAATATGACAATGGAACCAATTACCTAGGGAGGTGGTGGGCTCTCCCACGCTGGAGGCATTGGACAGCCATCTGTCAGGATGCTTTGACTTGGATTCCTGCACTGAGCAGGGGGTTGGACTTGTTGGTTTTGTAGGCCCCTTCCAACCCTATTATTCTGTGATTCTATGATCATGTCACTGCCAAGTGTGTGCCTCTCTTGGTGGGAGAGCTCCCCCTGCCTCAGGGGGAACTGTGGATCTGTGATAGAACACATCTTTTGCCTGCAGAATGTCAGACCTACCAACACCTCAGAGTTTTTAATATTTATAATAAGGGCCTTAGTTTCCTCCTGCCTCCACCTCCTCCCTAAGACTGCTCCTTCTGCAGCCATTATGAGCAGACAACAACAATACAACACGAAGACAGACAGCAGAACTGCAAGGCCACCACCACCACAACAACACCACGCATACCACGTTCCGGAAGTTAACATGAAGTTTACGACAGATTTTGTGGAGCTGGAGCCCTGTGTGTGTTTTTTATTTGCGAGACCCCGGGTTTTCTGACAAGAACAAGAACAGTAAATAATAGGAACAGAAATAGGGATGTTGGAGAATTCTGCCACAGACTCCTGGGGTCTGTGGCGGAAAGGACTACCCCCCTGCCACCCCCCGAAATCCCTGGAATGGACCTACCTGGCGGTGGCGGTGGCTCCGGGTCGTCTTCCGGGCTGCTGCAGTTGCAAATGGCAGCCATTGTAGCGGCCACCATTTGCGTCCCTGCTTTAGCCGTGATAGGCTATGTAAATATATATGTAGCCTATCATGGCCTAGCGTAGGGGCGCAAATGGCGTCCCCTACACAGGACACCATTTGCGTCCAAAGCAGCCCGGCAGCGGATGGACTGGCTGCGTAGCGGAGCTGGCCGGGCAGGATTCCAGGGGGCAGGACCGGATCGCTTCCCCTCCCTGTAGAACCCAGCAGAGCCAGGTAAGTGGGGTTTCATATACCCCTAAACAGAAACAAGAAATACTCAGAAATTAATAAAATTACAGTCCCTGTCTGAGAAAACAAGACAGCGGCGGAGCGCACAGAAGGTGGGGAAAAATGCGTAAACATTTACGAGCCCCCCCCCCGATCCTTACGGACATTATGTGGGGAGTTCCTGCCATGACAAAAATACGTAAACATTTATGAAAAATAGTGTTTTTCCCGGAAGTTACATGGACTGGCGGAGACGGACGGCTGCTGGGTGAAGGATTTTTTCGGCGGTTGGTATGTATTTACCTGCACAATTTCTGGAGCAGAAAAAAAACCAGAGGAT
Organism: Heloderma suspectum; assembly: GCF_057233095.1. Taxonomy (NCBI): domain Eukaryota; kingdom Metazoa; phylum Chordata; class Lepidosauria; order Squamata; family Helodermatidae; genus Heloderma; species Heloderma suspectum. The sequence continues at coordinate 236,784,413 of NC_139460.1, forward strand.
TCTGGGGGCTTGAGGACAGCGGAACGGGGCAGAGGACGCAAACTGAGGAAGTCAAGAGGGACAGTAGGAGCACAGTTCGTACATCCCTACTACACCATCTAAAAGATACTGAAGTTGAGCAGATTCATTCATCCCTACTGTATACCATCTAAAAGACAGCAGCGACTCTGGTTTATCATGACAATAACAAACCTAGCCTTCCTCTGGGCTCATGTGCTCCTCCTCCCATGCAGCTGCGAGAAGGAGTTCCATTTCTCAGTTCCATGTTTTTCTTAACCACATCTTGCCATGTTATCTGAAGCTGACAAATTGTTGTTGATCTTAATTATGGTTAGTGAAAATAAGCCAACTTCAAACCATCATTTCTACCATTTCTGGCACCAGTTCTACTGAGCTGGGTAGTCTTTCCTCAGATTTCCCTGGAGCTGGGGGCTCTGGGGAAAACTGTCGAGCCCCAAGGCTGGATTTCCCCACACCAGACATCCCTACTGTTGAGGGGCAATTCAGCCCCTCACCCAAACAATGATTCATCACTCTTGGTTCAAAGGATACCTATGTTTCCATAATAATGTTTACATACTAAGTTTA